>NC_046234.1:2276167-2601334 GCF_009819885.2 Catharus ustulatus | reverse complement strand
TTCTTTTCAAAATATTGTTCGATGTCATTTTCTTTCTAGGATAAACTATCAACATTTCTGCCACTGAAAGATAAAATGACATTTAAATATGTCTCAGGAGAATAGGAGTCAATCAGCACAGGAAAAGCTAAATGCATGATGAGATATATTTGGAAAGTGCTGTAATGACACACTGTTTTGCAGTGGGAGGCATTAAAAACCCTACTATTAGTCACTTCTTCTAAGTACAGAGTTATGATACTGCTTTTACCAGTCAGACATGGTACCAGCTGCAATTACCCACAGAACCTAAAGTTGCCAATGACAACCACAGTACACATACCCCAAGACTCAACCATCATTAGCATAAATATTCACATCATCTGTGCTTAAAACTTATATACTTTTATTTCAAAAAAATTATTTCTCCCTTCAAGACACTTTTCCCTCCCTGAGCAGAGTGTTCCTTGGTCTACAAAATACAAAAAAAATGTAATAATTAATATTTGTCTTATATCTGCAAGAAAGTGAAAGTCCTTTTTATCTAATGATTATTTTAGTATCTGGAAATGCAAAGAGCTTTCAGTCTGAAAATAGCAAATCGTAGAATCACAGAACGGTTTGGGTTGGAAGGGACCTTAAAGATCACCTAGTTCCATTCTCCTGCCAAAGAGGGAGGACACCTTCAACCGAAGCCCCATCCAACCTGGCCTTGAATACTTGCAGGGATGGGAAGGCCAGAACCTTTCTGCCAAACTGATCCACTGCCTCACTGCTATCAAAGGAATAAATTTTTCCTTAATGTCTAATCTAAACCTGCCTTTTTGCCCCTTTAGGCACTGGAAAGGGCTCTGAGGTCATCCCAGACCCCCCTCCCTCCATCAAGTGGACATGTCTGCAGTTTGCAGACCAGGATGCTGAGCAGGTCCCTGTCAGGTGCTTGGTGTCAGTTACTCTCCCATTATGCACTGATGAAGTCACCTCATCATAAAAGGCCACCAAGTTTGCCGGGCACAATTTGGCCTCAGTGTAGCAACAACTAATCAACTCCTCATTTTCTAAGTGCCTTCTCAGCTTCCAGGAGGATCTGTGCCATCATTTTGCCAGGAACAGAGGTGAGATCGACTGACCCTGTTCCTTGAGTCTTCTTTTTCTTCCCTTTTTCAAAATGAGAGTTGTATTCCCCTCTTTCGCTGGGCATCTCTTGCTGGCGCTGGATTCAGATTGGTAGGAGTGGGATGGATGGAGATTCCCCTTTACAGGTACCTCTAGTTTAAAGCCCTCATTGCCAGTTTGTCAAGCCTATGAGCAAAGATTCTCGTCCCCTTCTTGGACAGATAGATCAAATCAGCCCCTAGTAGATACCTTTTACTATTGAGGGGAGTTGTGCAGCTTTAGGTTTGAGGAAATATAAGCAGAAGTGGAAAGCAGAAACTGATGAAAAAAACAACTGAGAAAAGGAAAAAGTTTCTGAAACAGTGTGGCATAGTAGCAGAAATAAAAAACCTATGTTGTTTTCAATAAATGTTTATATAGAAGTCTGCTTTCTCTCATTATGCTGTGTAACAAATGAGGACCAGGGTCCATTATTCATCCCTTGAGTAGATGATGGTAATATGATGAAAACCTATTTTACTGAAGCAGATCTCCATATGCTTGCAGCATCCAAGGCAGATTCATGCAAAGCTGCCTCCTAAACCTGCACAGTCCTGTGTGGATAGCACAGCATCCCTTAACGAGGCTGGCCAGACTTGGATCAAACTGAATGTGCCAGACTGGAGCTCATTACAGCAAGCACAGGGACTGAAGAAACACTAGGAATTGCTATTAAACTGCTTAAGTCCAACTGTGAACATTGATTTTTAAAAATTCCTGTTTGTGGGCAAGAACAAGGTGCTGAAATCCTGCAGAGTACTTTAACACATTCAAATTTTATTATCTAAATAAAAATAAGCCTCAATTTACAATCCTTCCCATATGAAAGAGTTACCATAACAATAAGCTACAGTTGAATTTACCATTACACTGCTATAACTCCTCTGAAACTAAAAACTGCCTTGTAAAAGTGAGCACCAAAAGGATACTCAAGGAGAGTCAGTGTAATGTAGTGAAAACCAATTCATGTTGCACATCAGCCTCTACCTGTGCAAAAGCTAACAACAGAATAGGCCTGAAGGGGGCAAAACCCTGGTCACCACAAGTCAAAGTGATTTTTTTTCTCTGATTTGGTACTAAATCAAAGCTTTCTGACATGGGGACTGACAGATGTCAATAAATCAAATAGCTAATAAAAATGTTTATATTAATCCCTTTTAATAATTTTAAATCAAATCAAACATACTTCAAACCATATCAGAGGAGAAGAAAAAACATAAATGAAGTTTTGAATGGTTTTACTTAAATCTCTTGCTATTACAGGAACTTAGGACATTCACATTTTGGGCCTTGGGGAGGTGGTTTAGCAGACTTCATTCATTCATTCCACTTAAGTTTTTAATAAGGCACAATGACTCTCCTGGTTACGAGGCACAGGCTCACAATCTATCTAAATTCTGAGCTACACAATTACCTGTGAACATAAAGTATTTCTTTAATGAATATGATCCTTCCAGTCGTACACTCTCCACTTCTTGGAATGAACCTGCTCTAATCTCAAACCTGGTGTGAAAAGTTTGCTTAGATGCCCAGAATGTTCTCTTTAAAACCAAGTCATAAATCTTTTCTGGTTAATTTTCTAGTTAATTTTCTAGATTGTCAGAGGTCAATCTTTAGTATTTACAACGGCAAGAACTTAACTGATTTGGATTTGTTAACTAAAACTTGTGGCCTTTTTCTCAAGGTTTCTAAGGGCAACAACCACTTTCTTTCTGGCACATCCAATAAAACTCTACAGAAAAAAAATATTCCAGTTATGTTATGTTTCTCCTCTTTCAATATTCAACAACAAAAATTTGCTTTCTTTTAATTAGGAGCTCATTTGCTCTAATGGTTTCTATTTGTATCTCAGACAACTAATAAATTACACTTCTAACAACTTTCGAATACTGGAATCCAAGAATCTCTTTGCTCTGGTGCACAAGAGTATTTCTACTGCTTTGTAGAATATTTGTTCTCAACAGTTGCAAAAACTCCACAATTTATTTAAGAATTTTACAAAGCCCTTTTGTCAGGAATTTTATCTTAACTTTTCTGCACACTTTGTGAGTAGTTAGAAAGTTGTATCTTCTCATGTATCTTAATTTTATGAGGACATAGATTTGTTAGATTCTGAGAAGTGCACTGAACCTTATTGAACCCCATACAAGTGACATTTTGGTCAATAACTTCATGTAGTATATATCTAAAAATGCACATTGAAACCAGCTTTTATATGTCTGTTTATATACACACACCCTTATATATACATAGACTCAAAATGGTCATTTTAGGAAATTTGGTCCAGAGCAGCCATGATTTTCATTCAAAACATGGTTTCTATCACAAAACTATAACACCCACTAAAAAACTCTGATTATTTAGGGATATCATATCACCTATTGGAAATACATTATGTAAATAGATATTTACTGTAGCTGTATTTTTTTAATATATATTAAAGTTATCAATTATCAGAAGTATCACAAAATTGCTGAAAGTAAAGCTCAGAAAGCCCAGCTCTGGATGAAGCTTGGTCAGCAGTGAGCTCAGGCTGCTTTACCCTGTGATCCTGCTTGCAGTTCCCTGTTCCTGCTCTGCACACCCTGGGTGCAGAGGCAGGTCTGCAGAAACACAGAGGGCTTGGGTTACAATACAGAGGGTGATAAAAGGTATCTCTATTCTATCACCATCTGTTGAGGGTGGGGCAGTGATTCTTATCTCAACGGCAGATATTCTGCTAATGGGCCATCCATTGAAACCAGGCAGGGCATTGTTCTTCATCTTTTCACAACCCATCCTTCCTCTAGCAAGTCATTTTCTGCTAATGGCCCATTGAGTCCCACTGTGGGACTGATAAAATTACTGCATCCCATTGGGAGTTGCTCCAGACAGGGGGAAGACCCCAATATTTCTTACCAAGATAAAAACAGAGGTTTTGGGACACTAAGGGAGCCCCTTTCTCCACTGGACTCCAGAGGAAAACCGAATTTCTCCACATCACCACTGGACCTCTGGAGGGAAACTGCACCTTGTACAGGAGCACTGCTTCAACTGAACCACATCTGTCACTGCAGGAGGATGCAACCACAATTTAATGATACTGCTACCAACACCCTGCCTGACAGGGTGTCAGGTTGTACTCTGACTTTGTCAGGGTTTGGAGTTTGTTTCTTTGTAGTACAGTATTTCTATTTTAATTTCCCTAGAAAAGAACTGTTATTCCTAATTCCCATATCTTTGCCTGAGAGCTGCTTGATTTCAGAAGTATAATAATTTGGAGGGAGGGGGTTTACATTCTCCATTTCAAAGAGAGGCTCCTGGCTTTCTTAGCAGACATCTGTCCTCTAAACTAAGACATGGCACATGGACAGCTATGGCCCTCAAAGCTCCCTCTGCCTCCTCTTCATCCCAGCATCCACCATCTCCTCTCATGCTCCTCACTCAACCCTGGTATCAGACATCCTCAATCCCTAAATTTAATGAGGTAGATTTGTGCCCCTGTCTTAACACAATCACTGGAACTTTTCTGGTCTTCTGAAATCCACCTGAAAAGCCAAACTGTGCTCCAAATAGTTCAAGTTCCAAAATGCTCTTAAGAAAATGAAGTGAAGAAAAAAGCTAGGAAAACTTGGTAGCAATGCTGTTACCAGCAGAATCTGTATTAGATCAGGTCCCCACCTAAAAGATACATTAAACATCACATTTTGTTTTAAACAACGTGCAGCACTGACACTCATGGAAGTTTTCCCCCAGCTGGCAATATTCTGTTGAGGAAAATTACAGTAATTTCACGAATACAAGCCGCAGCAATTTGACAAAAATTTTGGTGGAAACCCGTAAGTGCGGCTAATACTCAGGGGCGGCTAATATGTGAATAATTTTCTGACATTTACAACCCCAGACGTGCCAGCCAGAGTGTTGAGCCAAGCACCGGCCAGTAAAAGCCGGCATTTCGCAATTGTTACAGTGTTACCGTGTTGCCCTGGCTCCCTGCAGGCAGCACGGGGGGCGGGGAGAGAGGCGGGAGAGCTCTCTTCTTCCCTCCTCTGCCGCAGCCCAGGGGAGGAGGGGGGGGGGGCGCTGCCATTGCCACGGCCCGGGGAGGAGAGAGGGGAAGTGCGCGCCGCCATTGCCGCGGCCCGGGGAGCCGACGGGGGGGGGGGGCGCCGCCATTGCCGCGTCTCGGGGAGGACGCGGGGGAGCCGCGCCACCATTGCCGCAGCCCGGGGGGGAGGCGGGGTGCTTTGTCCGCGCCCGCCGCCGGCACCACGGGCATGGGAAAGCTCTGTACCCGCCCGCTGCCGCTGCCGTAGGAGCGGGGGAAGCTCCGTCCCTGCCTGCCACCGCGGGGCAGCGCCGACCCGGGGTGACTGAGCCCAGTGGCAGCGGTGGCCGGCCCCAAGCCCAGTGGCAGCTGCGGCCGGCCCCGAGCGGCAGCACCAGGCTGGGCCACCTGGCCCCGTCAGCGGCCCCTAGCGGGCCGAGCCTGCACAGCCTTAGCTCAGCCAGTAAACCCCGCCCTCCCGCGGTTCTGTTACTAATTGCACGCGGGTCCTCGCTGCGAACGACAGAGCGGCTTATATTCGGGTGCGGCTTATCTATGGACAAAAACCAAAATATTTGCCAACACCCAGAGATGCGGCCTATACTCAGTGCGGCTTGTATTCGTGAATTTACTGTAACTAAAGTTCCAGAGAGATCTAGCACCACTCCCTCTAAAGGCAGTACAAACCTTATGTCCAAATCAGGCTTCTACTTTGCAATTTTCTTATCACCACAGCATCCCAAAATACAAATAGAATGTATTATACTCATTCAATGCCAGTCATGTCTGCCAAGGATTTGCATTTACAGCAAGATGCTAGAGATCAAGTGAAATATCAGCAGCATCCCTGGCTTTGGCAGTGGCATGTTCTCATATTCCCTTGACAAAATTAAACATTGACATCAAAAAGAACTAGATCAAGGACTGAACCATGAATGAACTCTCATCTGATATGGCCTACAGCAAGAAGCCTGCACTCTATACATAATACTTTAACATTATTTTCGTTGTTCCAACACAGACTGTAGCAGACAAGGCTGTGGAAATGTTTCAGATGGCAGAGTAGCACAGCTCTGACTGCTCTCCCTGTACCTACAGAGATTCTTCAGCTTCAAAAGTTTTGGTCAAATTGGAGGCCTCCCTTTACAGCTCAAAAGACAACACCCACCTAGATTCACTTTCTCACAATCATTAAAACAAAAGAGCTAAGCAATTCCACTTCCAAACAGCTATAATTCCCCAGGAATACATAAACCCTTCCTTTTACACACTCCAGTGCACCAGAAGAATTATTTGACAAATAACAAAAAAACTTGACTTTCATGCCAGAATCCAGGAGAACCCAACCAATGGCATGTTCTTCAGCTCATTTTTGTTATTTGTGAAGTTTTCATAAAAAGAGATGCTCTAAGAATATACTTCAAATCAAAAGTTTGTTCTAAAGGAAGCTGAAAATTATTTCATAAAATCAGTTTACAGGAATATGACCACTGTGAGAAAAGAGAGGCATAAAAACTCACTCCTCAAATCACACCACAGCTCTTAGAAAAGCTTAAGAATAAAACCTCTAATTTTTCTAAATTTAAGTGAAGCACTTTAATTTAAATCAATGCTGCCTCCCTAGGTTGTTTCTTATTTAATCTTTTGCTAAAGAAAAACTATGGGTTAAATATAATCTTTTTTCTTTAACAAACTTTTCTACTGTTGTGACACATTCACTGCTTCTCAAAGGAGGGGAGGAAACAAGACAATGAATATTTTTTTAATAGATACTTAAGTACTAATCCATAAATTTAAAAAACATAAGAAAAATTCTATTAGTGAATCACAGTAGACATATTCTTTCCCACTCTACCTACACACAGAAGCCCATTAAATTAACTTACACCAGGCAGCATGGTAGAGGAGATGCTTTGGATTCTGTATGCCACTGGACTCAAATTTTCAAAGGTATTCAAGAGCATATGTCTGAAATTTAATAAAAGCCTTCAATCTCTTTGAAACCTAATTTCAATTCAAGATATTCCCTTCAAAGAGCAGGGCCCTTCCAAAAGTATGTATGAAACTGCCCACAGGGGAGCAGGAAGACTCACTGGATAAGGAATACCTGCTGGCATGCAAGGAAAGACACGAAGAATGAAGAAAACCCTGTTCTAAAATTCTGTAAGTGGGGTGATGATCTGATTTTCAGGGTGGGATGCAATGCATTTATTGATGCAGCAAGTAGGTTTAAAATTAAGATCCTAACAATAACACTAGAAAATAATTCAATGACTTGCTTGCGAAGCTTCTGGAAGCTCCTCCCAGGTTTCTTGAAAAACACAAAAAGCAAAACAAAAATCAACAAAAAAGTCCAAACATTTGAGACAAAGGTTTATCAACCTCTTAAAAAAAACCAAACAAACAAAAAACCCAACAACAAAATCATGTCATGTCCAGTCTTGAAGTGCAGAGATTGGGTAAGACTTTTCCCTGTCACATCACTCTTCTTTACCCCACCACCCAAAACCCATCTCTTCTGTTACATTTGCTGGTTGATTTGGCTGAGAATGAACTTTCTAAACAGCCTCTGCCAGCCCTTAATCACTTCAGGTATGCAGGTTCAGTAGGAGGCACTAAAAACAAAAGCCAGGAACCACCTGTGGCAGACCCAGGGCAGAGCCTGCAGCACCCTGGGGCTATTCTCCAGACTCAGCAACTGCAGTGCTCTCTCTGTTCCCAAATCCTTCAGCAAAAAGGCTTTAGCGGCAGTCCCTGCCTGCAAAATTATTTAATTAGGCTGTGAGGATTTTTTGTGTTCTTATTTGTTGATGGGGTTTTTTTTCCACAGAAATAGACTGGCTTTGTGGAAGGAAGAGTTTCACTTCTGTCCTTATCTTAAAGTTTCTTGGGAGTTACATTTTCTCATTTAATGATTCAACAGTGATAAAGGAAGCGTACATGATGCAAATTTGTTAAATATTCAGCATATTTTATTAACCAAATCATAATCTTCAGGCTTGAAAGTTTCTGTGTGATAATATCCTATTGAATGACCTCTCAGATTTATTCTCTAGAAACCGTGCATTAGACTTAATAACCACTCTTTTCCATTATTGTTTTTTCTGACCTAAAGACTGATTGTGAATCCACAGGAGAAAACTTTTCCTGATAATTAGTTCTCCTTGGTTTTAGTCCACAAGAAAGGACAAATTTCACCTTGTTTAAAGTGCCTCTTGATAGCACATAAAGCCAACAGAGAAAGCATGCATAATTTTCTATTTTTTCTGAAGACATGCATATGTTTTTCTCCTGAGTTTGCACCACTGTTTTGTCCAATCACTTGCTTTTCTACTTCCCTGAAAAAACTTTGGTCTAGAGACACAACCAATTGAGTTTTTCCCCTTCTTCCTGGGGAAGCTTTAATTTTGACAGGATGCAGCATAATGAAATAAAGTCCTTGACAAACTTCCTTTGCATACAGTATTGTGTGCAAAGATTTTACTTTTTTCCTAGAGGTTACCAATACCTCTAAGTAAACTCTACTGAAAAGTGTAAAATGAATCTACATATAACTGAAAACAAGATAAGTAACAAAAGTCCTATTATTCCTGTCTCCTTGAACAATCCAAGAACTGCATACCATTAAAAGAAATTGCAGACTTATATGCGTGATACCATCCCTTAACTCCCAAAAATCAGACACATGGTTTGATTGCATAGAGTGAAAATGCATCAGGGAAAAAGAAAAAAAGGAAAAAGGCAGCAGTTAAAATTAGCCCGAGTACCCCTGGCTCAAGGCAGATCAAGCTTTTTCATTTTCTTGAGGAATCAAGAAACTCATTTTGTGTCTAAACATCTACAGAGCTATGGAAGCCCAAGTGCATCCACAGAACTGTACATCGAAAGACAATACCAGACCTTGGGCTCTAAGTCTGAGGGCAAGGTACACCTTAGAGGAAAACACACCTTTTTTAATGAAGGAACTGCATCTCTGTTTTACTGTTTAACTATTCCAAACCTTAATCCACCAGAAAACTGAGTAGCCCACAACAATGGCTTGAGAAGAGTTTCCTTTGTTAAGAATCCAAAAACACTGATCTCCCTGGGAAAGGAAAGAACCTTTCAGCAGTGCTCAAAGCAGAGATTAATGTACAAATGCACAGAAGGCCTTAATGTGTGAATTCAATGCACCTGTTCAAATTATTCCAAAATTTCAAAAATAACATTTTAATATGCAGATATTTTGCAATAGTTCACTACGTTTTTTCTTTAGACTTAAAACTGGAATAGAAAGCATTTTTCATACTTTAAAATATTCATTTGTATTAGCATACTTTTCTGTTCTAACCACACGAAGTTTTAGCAAAATTATTAACAATTTAACATGAGACTAGTGTTCACAAAAACACTGCATTTGAAAAGTATGTTGGAATCTGATGTTCTCTGTGAAAAATCTCATGCTGGGTTTTTCAAAGCAGTTTTACACTGGTGACCTTCTCATCAGCTTTTTAAATACTGTAGGTCTTTCTAAATTAATTCATAAATGATATTGAAACATACCATCTCATTGCCAGTGCAGCTGGGAACCAAGCCACTGCTACAAATAATTTATTCAGATTTATCTTTTACTGCTGCAAATAATTTATTCAGACTTATCCTTTATTTTGTTCATGGAATATTTCATCAGCAAGTTAATCTCTTCCACAGCTCCCCTGACCTCTCCTTTTATCCTCCCCCATGGTCTACAAACAGCTTACTGCAAATGTATTTATTGTTATGCTTAGGAAACCTGATCATATGTAGCATAAAAGCATCTTCATTTCCAATCTGAAGGAAGAGAATTTTAAGCAGGAAGGGTGAAACCAGGAGAATTCATAGTCTTAAACTGAGCATTTGAGAGAGATCTTTTATCGAAAGGTCTTTCCCCATCCTGAGCTGGTATCCAAAATACATTTAAAATTACAGTAATTTTACAAGCCGCACTGACTATAAGCCGCATCTCCGGGTGTTGGCAAACATTTTGTTCTTTGTCCATACACAAGCCGCACCCAATTCTAAGCCTCTCTGTCGTTCGCAGCGAGGACCCGCGTGCAACAAAGTTGCCAAATAGTAACAGAATCGCAGCGTGGCTGGGTTTATGGGCTCGGCTCGGGTCATGTGGGTTCGGGGCTGCCGACAGGGCTGGGTGGCCCAGCTCAGCGCTGCCGCTCGGGGGGGCTTGTCAGGGCCGGCCGCCGCTGCCGCCGGGCTCGCTCACCCCGGCCCGGTGCTGTGCCATGGTGGCAGGGGGGCACGGAGCCCACCAGCACCCGCGGCGGTGGTGGGAGGTGGGGATGGAGCCCCCCGCCTCTCCCGCTGCAGCGGCACACGGGGACAGGAGGCCCCCACCTCCCCCCGGGCCACGGGGCCAGCAGGAGAGAGCCCCTGCCTCCCCCCCAGGCCGCGGGGCCAGCAGGAGGGAGCTCCTCCGCCTCTCCCCCTCCAGTGCTGCCTGCAAGGCGCCCAGCTCCACCCACCGCGCAACACAGTAAACCGCATAAATGCCGGGTTTTACTGGCAGGTGCTCAACTTGGCAGTTTGCACTGACTCGGTTTGCACTTCTGGGGTTGGAAATGTCAGAAAATTATTCACATATTGGTCGCTCCTGAGTATTAGCCGCATTTCCGGTATGGGAGCAAAATTTTGGTCAAAACAGTGCGGCCTGTAATCGTGAAATTACTATACTGGGCTCCTGGAGGATTTATTGCACATCAGCAGAATTAAAATTTTATTCTCCCCATACCTTTTCAACCTATACATGTGGAAGTAGGCAGGCATGCAAAGAACATCAATAGTTGACCTTTTAGTTATTATTTTGCCACTAAAACACATCGTACTGACTTAAGCATGGACCTCAATATGTCAGAGCAGTTACAGTCAAGATGGAAAAATGTCCTTCTCTCCATTACCTGGCGTTAGGATGGTGCAAGACAGGCTGAAGTTAAACAGGAAAGACTCAGGTTATGAACTAAGATAATTATCATAATTACCTAATGGTCAAGACAGGTCTGGAGCAGACAGTGAAGGAACCCATGGACTATCACTGGATATTTTCAGAAATAGTTTAGACAAAGATTTGTCAGAACTAAGTGCAAGTTGAACTGCCTGAGGGCAAATCAACAAAATAACACCCTGTCCCAGTTTTACAGCTACGTTATTCCAGTTTCCATTTTTATTTACTAATATATATATAAGTATACTAGAATATAACAGGCAGAAGATGTGTATTTTTTGAATATATATGTCTGCTCTATTTTTTCGTACCTATCCATCCTTTTTTCTATTTTTTATTCTACTTCTATTATATATATGTTTATATACATATATTCCAACATACACATAGTATGTCCTTTATTTATTTATCCTTTATTTATACACATAGTATATTCTTTCTTTACTAAGAGTTACCATAGTCAAACGATTCTAAGAAACCTCCATTTCTTCTTCATTTAACAGCAACATTTTTAGTTTAACATTTTAGAGCACATAATACAAACTGAAATATTTGATGACCCCTAATTTCTACTGCTGTCTTCCCCTCCCACCAAATAATTTGTTATACAACTGAGGGATAAATAAAAACTAGAAACCAAATTAAGTTTTTCCTCCTTCCTTGTGTATCAGTTTGTCATTACCAGATGACCAGCACAGTTACAGATAGATTAGCTCTATTCTGAACATAATTAGAAATGCCTATTTTCATGTAAACCAATATATGTGTATTACTTCAGTGAACATGAGTAATGAATGAGAGCCAAAAAAGGCATTGGACTTGTGTTCTGCAAAAATATTTATGATACCAGCTTAGATAATTTATGGTTGTCAACAAGTTAAGGTGTAAGACAGAAGGAAAGAATCATGAGGTCCCTGAAACTGAAACTTCATGATATTGAAATCACTAACATTGTAGCAACATTTCCATCTACTGGGGCTAGATATAATTAGCAGCTACTCACAGCTGCCACATCCTCTTTTTCCAATGAAAGTTAAATTGATTAAGTATAAATACCTCTCTTACTGGTATGATTATGTAATCTGGCCCCGTGATGACACATTCTTCATATATATATTCACAACATTAAGATGTAAAAATAATAGGATCTGTTAAAAGCTGTTGCCTTTTTATCTTAAAAGTACTAGGACAAAACTAAGGCATCATATAATGGCTGTCTCAGATAGGTAAAATATATGAGTCAAACACATTTCCTACATAAAAAAGACACCTAAAGTATATTAAAAAATAATTTGGTCTATCAGTGGATTAATTTCTCACATGGCAAAAAAGCTTGATTTAAAGATCTCAGTGTTTAAAGAATCAATTATGTCAAAGTCGTGGCTTGATTTTTGTCACCATAGCATATTGCAAAAGGAGAACTTCCAAGGGTCACGTACAAGAGCTCTATTTCTCCGTGTCTGCATCACTTTTCAAATATTCTCTCATTTCTAAGTGGCAATATACAAAGAATCTAGAAGAGTGAATGTATCACTGCTAAATAGCAAATAAGCAGCCCCAGAAAAATGAAGGTCTAAGCCCTGAGTCTCAGAGAATGTTTTTCCCTCTATAGACTTTGTCCCTCTTCAAACAGAAATTACAATTTTGTCTTAAGCTAAATCCCACAACATATTATTTGAAAATAGTTTACACCAATAAGCTAAGCAATTTAATTTACTCATAAGGCTGTTCACATGGGGTACCGTGGATGCTGAGACCACTGGGTTCTGAGGGTATCACAGATTTAGGAAAACCAACTGCTCCATAGTTAAAGAAAACAAGTTTCCATAAAATAACTTCTTAAAGCCACACAGTATAAAGAATTATTCTATCTTTTGCAGCAGCTACTGAAGGTTCATATAAACAAAACAATATCAGGTTTTTCTTTTGGAGTTACTTCACAGTATGGCATTGGCAGTTGCAAAGTGAAATCCATGAGCAAACCCCAACCTTCCATGAGAGTGACAGCACTAACTTTGGCCTCAACTACCTTGCCATACTGGGCTGTTGTCTGACAGAAGAATTTGACTCTATTTATATACCCCCACACTGTCTTAGATATCCCTTACTGAAAGGCAACACAGCAATTTCAACATCCATACTGACAGGGTCATTACAAAAAAAGATTACTACTTCCTTTCCACAGCACTCTCTTGTCAAGTAGAGACTTTTAAGTGTATGTGTAAAATAATTTAGGCTAGTACCATCTATTTTTGTTCATGGATAATGCAGCAGACACTGGCAGTTACTCTTTGTTATTTCAGATTGTGCAGGCATGTATTACATTAGTAGGTCATAGCTGTAGACAGAAACAACAGTGCTCCCAGAGATCCATACAACAAAAGCTCTTTCATTCTTCCCGGACCCTTCTGAAATTGAGGGTTTGAATCTCCTGGATATACACATGGGATGGGTTGCGGTCTTAAGACCCTGGCCAATAATGCATCTGCATTTAGGGTTCAATGAATTGGTTGCAACCCTTTGTATGTGTTCAAATCTATCCTATCTTCGCTCACACAGGGACTTGTTTACTTCGAGGCTGGTTGAGTCTGGGCTGCAGTTTCAGACTAGCTCCAATGTGACAAGCATGTTACAGAAATTTATATTTTAGCACCTGATTCTATTCTTTTATTTGTTAGAGTTCATCTAACCAATATGGTGAAACACCAATCTTAGAGAAATTAGGATTTTAGTTAAATGTTAGAAGAAGCTGGGCTTGAGATAGTTACCTGAAACTTAAATAATAGATTGCACATCAATTTATGTTTTATTAACTGTGCTTGCAATGGAAAAGGACGAAACTAGTAGGTAGGTCCAAAGAACACGAACAGTTGTAACCAGAAACTCATTCTTTGCAAAACTGGAGTTGCCCCAAAAGCCATTTGTATTGTCATTAATAGAAAAGCTCAGGGTGAGGAAGACTCACTTTACTTCCTCCTTTTAAGACCCCTCCCCACAAAAACCCCAGACTTAATTCAAGAAGCCAACCACGCTGCTTAATAGCCATTCAAGCTAATTACCATAGGAAGCAGGGGATGGGAGGGGCTGGTATTATGAATATGTATTTGTTTGAACCTTTTGTCAATAAATAGACTCTGTGACCACCTGTAATTTTGCAGTGTGTATTAGGGGGCTACCCCACACTGCTGCCCAGCACTGAATAAACATACCCTTTATAACTTTAAATTGTTAGAGGGTCTTTTGTCCATCACAGTTGAGTATCGGTATTAGACCAATACTCATATTTTGGTAAATCAATGGGAGCATTGTTCTTCCCTTTGAGGTGGGTGGCAGAATTAAAGCTTGCGATACAACTACAGTAATTTCACGAATACAAGCCGCAGCAATTTGACAAAAATTTTGGTGGAAACCCGGAAGTGCGGCTAATACTCAGGGGCGGCTAATATGTGAATAATTTTCTGACATTTACATCCCCAGACATGCCAGCCAGGGTGCCGAGCCAAGCACCTGCCAGTAAAAGCCGGCATTTCGCAATTGTTACAGTGTTACTCTGTTGCCGTGGCTCCCTGCGGGCAGCACGGGGGGCGGGGAGAGAGGCGGGAGAGCTCTGACCTTCCCTCTGCCGGAGCCCGGGGGAAAGACGGGGGGGCCCCGCGCCGCCATTGCCGCGGCTCAGGGAGTGGAGGGGGAGCCCGCGCCGCCATTGCCGCGGCTCGGGGAGGGGGGGGGGGGGGGGGGGGGGGGGGGCTCTGCTCCCGCCCTCCGCCGCCGTGGCGGGAGTAGGGGGTGCTCCATGCCCGGCCGGCGCCGCGACGGGAGCGGGGCCGGGGCGAGTGAGCCCAGAGGCGGCGGCCAGCCCCGAGCGGCAGCGCCGAGCTGGGCCACCGTCAGCAACCCCTAGCCGGCCAAGCCTGCATAGCCTTAGTTGAACCAGTAAACCCCCCGCCATGCCGCGGTTCTGTTAGTATTTGGCAACTTTGTTGCACGCGGGTCCTCACTGTGAACGACAGAGCGGTTTATATTCAGGTGCGGTTTATTTATGGACAAAGAATGAAATATTTGCCAATACCCAGAGATGCGGCTTATACTCAGTGTGGCTTGTATTCGTGAATTTACTGTATATTAGTTCAATACTCAGAGTCCACAGAATCCTCAAAAGCTACACAAACTATTGTTGTACACATGTGCTTCAAATGAAATGAGGTGTTTGGGCATAAATGAAAAGAACCATGAAGAACTTAAAAAAAATTTTTAGTATTGCTTACTATTTATGAGGTATTGCAAAGTATAGCACGTGTAACAGTTGAAGTAGTACTAAAAATATATTATTTCTGTGGCATATTTGATAATCACCAGTGATGAATAACTGATTTTTAAGCTGTAGAGAGCCAACAAAGAGACATAACTTCCATTTTTGACATGAAACACAATTAAAAAACATTACCTGAAGTGGAAATAATAAATATTGTGGCAAAAAACCTCCACATTCATTCTGAGAATATATCACGGTGAATCTTCTCACCTTCCACTTAATTAGCTTTTTCTGATGAAGTTGAACCTTCATATGTGCTCAGTGGGAAGAGTTATTTGTGTAATTCACCAATAAGTGCTTCTCATAAAGCAGCCCAAAGTGCCACCGTATTTACAAAGACAAGGCAGAAAGTCCTGGCCTATGCAGGATCTGTTTTCAAAAGGAATAGGTTTAGGCATTGAAGAAAATCCTTCCCAGCATCACAATAAACAAGCATCAGGAAAAAAAAAAAAAAACCAAAACAAAATAAAACAAAACAAAAACTTTTTAAATTAGGGTTACAAAATAGACAAAATCAGTCAGAAAAATTTATTGTATTTATGTTTTTATATCAGACTGCCTGAAATAAATAGGATTTGAAGCATGAATTCTGAATACATCAGAAGAACCTTCCACTGCTTCATTTACATATTTGCTTAAATACCTAAATCCCTGGAGCAACCTACCTAAATCATCGTGGGTAATTAAAGAAACAGTAACTGTCAGCAATTGCTTTTTTGGGTGAGGCATCCACTTCCCTATCAATCAGCATTTTTGACACTGATCCACAGGATTCATGATGTAAATCAATACTGCACTGACAATGCTACAAAGAATTCTGGAAATGGAAATTTATCATGGTAACTAGGTAGTGTTCGGGAAAGAATTTAATTTTAAAAGCATTTCCCAATCACAGTGCATAAAGCAAGCCATTGTGAGCGGCTGTTGTCATGCTGATACCTGGGACAATTTTGTAATTTTTTTACTGGCAAATTAATGGAAACTGTGTGGAACAGAACCTTAGAGCTCAATCCTGTTTAAACACTTGGTGTTCTCCAATTCAAAAATTCCTGGTGAAAATAATCAAGAAATGCATGTGATTGAAAGCTGCAGATAACAGTCAGACAAACTGTAAAGGATTACCGAATCAGATTTTGAGAGAGAGCAAGCCAGTTTTTTCTTCCCATTTTTCCTGTTTTCACTTCAAGTTTTACATCTTCTTTCTCTCCCATTCTTAGTTTCTTTTTTAGTTCTTTATATAAAAGATAGAAAGTGATAAATATATGAGAAGCCAGTAGTTCCATTTTATAGATAACCTTTCAATTTTCATCCTTTCTAAGCAGAAGAAATACCTTCAAGTTCTCAGACCAGCTTTCCAACTGCAAACTGTGTAATCTGCATAAAAACTATGAATCTTCTTTTCATCTTCCTCATATACATTATTGTCCCCTTCATTCTATGAATATTGTTATTGTAATGACAAATGGAGGAGCACTCACAGTGAGAGACTGTGCAATTACACAACACTCTTCCTTGAAGAATCCTTTGGTTTTGGCTTAAAGGCCATGTTTCAGAATTTTTTACAGACATGTGCATCCAAACCTTCATCATATTTTCTTTCTCTCACGAAATAAAAGTGTGCTATATTATGTTAAAAAGGTTTTTCATTACTTAGTGAGTTAATAATTTTTCCTAACATCAGAAAAACCTGAAGTTTGTCAGAAACTTTCTATAACTATTCATCTAGAGGCACACCTCTAACACAGAGTTAGTTAAAGCAAGTTAGCAAATAAAAACATGCCTGTCAAAAGGAACTAAAAAGCAATCTAAATAATGATTTACAGCACAGCCTAAGAGTATGAAGAGCACAAAATTTCCCACTGCCCAGTTTTCATATTTTATAGGACACCTTCTCTTTTAAAAAAGTACCAGAGTGAAACATCAAAATGAAGTGGTACTATCAAAATGACAGTGAGTCAGTGATAGTCACTGAATACAACTTGTATTTTTGTGAAGCATTTGGCATCTGAGCTGGTGGGAAGCACAGGCTATGAAGGTACCTCATTTCTCACCAGATCTCACGTCAGTTGCTGTAAAAACAAATCTTGCTAAAAAAATGCAAGCACAATAAGTTATCATCTCTCAGAGTTTGTACTTCTGAACTTACTCAGCTGCTGTCAAATAAAAGATCCTTCTCAGACTTTTGTACAAGCCAAGCTTGCAAACCTCAATAGAAAAGTTCTGGAGTAAAAAAAAAAAAAAAGAAAAGGCAAAACTTTGGCTGATGGGCAGTTAATTCTCTGACCTCCTGGGAATCTCAAGGAAAATGTGAGCTGGCTTAACCAACACATTGTAGAGAAGATAGAACAGATCACATAATGACAAAATCAGAAACTGGACCCCTCCTGCAGAGGGGGTGCCAGTCATGCTGCATAATTCATTCTCTGAAGAAATTAAAGAAAAAATATATCTTTTTGCCAATACCCCGTGAATACACATTATGAGAACTGTGAATTTTGTGTGAATTGTTTCAGTGTGTACTGGCAATTCCTGTCCTATACACCTGATTGTATTGCAGAAAAAGGTACTTCCAGGCACATAATGATTTCAACTTCATAAAGCACAAGTTTCTGTATCTACACAGAGCTACTCCAGACTGTCAAAAGATTGTAGATTGCATTATCTAGATTTTATCCAGGGTTAGGGGGTTTTTGTTGAATTTCATCCTATTAGGATTGCACTCAATGGTAAAATATAATAATTTCCTCCAAAGTCGACACCTCTTACCTTAGAAAGAGGAAAAACTCCCAGGTGTGATTGTTATTTAGAGCATCTTTCCACCTCAAGTTTTCCCTGTTCCAGCAGAGATTATTTGGTCTGTCCTGTGATCAATAAAACTGTTTCATCTTTTGCTACTGACATTAAAACGTTTCCTTTTCATCTCTAACTCTGCAAAGCAACCGGATTTAACTAAATTCAATATTAATATAAGCAGCTGCAATTCCAGGGCAGATATGACCCTAAAGGGACTGGTAATTAGCCCAGTGTTCATATTGGCATAAGATGCATGTGAGACTAAGCCAGTACAGTTCTACTTCCCTTGCACTGCACTACTGCATCCTGCTTTTTCCACAGCACAGGAGTAAGAAAAGTCCCTTGAGGATTTATGAACAGAACAGAACTGTTCTTTTAACACAAAGATATCACACTCCCTCT
This sequence comes from Catharus ustulatus, assembly GCF_009819885.2. NCBI lineage: Eukaryota > Metazoa > Chordata > Aves > Passeriformes > Turdidae > Catharus > Catharus ustulatus. The sequence continues at coordinate 2,582,692 of NC_046234.1, read as the reverse complement.
AAGGATGCCCGGTAAAGCTGATGCATTTCCTTCCTCCTTTCTTTCTGTACTGCAATCAGGTCCCATCAATTTCATGAAACTACTGGAAGAGTATGCATTTCTCATTTGCCTTGAGCCACAGCACATGGTATCACCCTTCAGTTCATCTGGAAACAAAATCAGAACAAACTACAATACAGTAAAAAAGAGAACATGCAAATAGTGGCCAAAGGAGCTACTGTGTCTGGACTCACTTGGATTTTTCTTTCCCTTCTTACCCACTCCAGTGAACTTTCTTCAGGTCTCTCATGTGTTAATAACAGACATTCAGAGATATATCAAGCATCAGAAAAAGCCAGAAGGCATTTGTGCAACTGACTGGTTCTCTTTTGCAGAGAAAAAGGTTTTTTTGCAAGGAATTTGACTTTGCTGATAGTCTTTGTTCTCCCAAGAGCCTTCAGAAATCAGTCCTTACACAGGAGTTGAAGAAGGAGCTTGAACAGGCATTCCTGGATGGGATAACTTGTCTTTCTTATTTCCTTATTAGACAAATATTTTTTTTCATGTAACTTCACTCCTTCCCTTTAAACCAAGTATACAACATAGAAATTCAACAAAATGCTACACAGATTTATAAACAAGGGCTTGTTGCTCTCCCTTTTACACTGTTTACAAATTGCTTCCATTTCAGAAATGCTGGCAGTGCCTCATGATCTGTGAGAAGCCCAGAGACGTCTTTGCGTCTTTGCAGCAGTGGCACAGTAACACTCATCTGATGCACTGCTCTGCTTGCTGGAGCTCCATGGTGGTAGATCTGAGTACAGCCTCATCTCATCATTTTGCTGCAAAAATTACTGTTACTTGTCCCTGAAGTGGAAGAATTGCCAGTTTATAGAGGAAGGGGCTAAAGAAGTTATCTCAACTAGCTGTTTCCAAGGGAGCTTAATTTTTCTGTGGCTTGATTCCCTAAAGCAGTTTTTATTGCCTTACTATCAACATCACAACACCTCTCCCTAAAGCACATACATACAGTACTTTGGTACAATAAAGACCTGCTCCCAAAGGACCCTGGAGCACTTGGCAATAAATTGGAAATACCATTTTTTCTAAATGATAACAACTCAAACCTAAGAACATAAGCCTCTGTAGAGCAGCAATCTAACAATGATAGTAATTTCACTGGGGTATGTTATTTGACAGATATTTTGCACTGGCTAAAAAATGGGGAGCTCCACTGTAGCAAAGAGACTCCTGCATTTTTTACTTTACTTCTTTTTAATTTTACTTCTTTTTCCATCTCTAAGTCTGCACTGAAGGTACAGATTTCATTGGTATTTCATGCTGCTCAACTATCTGTTCTTTCACTAGAGGACAGAGTGTTTTTGTTTAACTTTTAAGAATCTAAACAGTACTAAACTCTATCTCTACCAAAACAAACAAGGTGTCACAAACATTCCCAAATATGAATATGTCCTTGTAATACGTGCCTGTGAGTACCCACTTTACCATTATGCTATGTGTGGAATATGGATTTTTAAAGTGCATCTTCATTCAAAAGACAGATCTTGGTAGTTTTAATAGTAACCAGAGAAACACTTGTCAGCCCTTGTGAAACTGCATCTATTTGAACTTGAAATACTTCCCTGCCTAAGGAAAGCAGTATTTTCCACTGATTCACTCTCAGGCTAATTTGGAACCTAGTTCTATGTGGGCTCAATTTGATATTAAGGCATGTTTTAAAGTTTAAGCAGCTGCACAATCCCCAGGAAGGCTATTGCACAACCTGTATTTGGCATCATCTCACTGAGTTGAGACCTATTACATCTCCTTTGTCAGATCTGCTACCATTGGGACAAAGTCAAAATGTGAAGGTGCAGTCCATTTAACTTCAAAATAATACTAATACTCATCAGGAAAAATGTAATCAGCTTTGACAAACTCCCATCAAGCAAGCTGTAATTAAAAGACATCTCTCCAGATCTGAGGAATTACATCAACATCTATCATCTTCCTTATCTCCCTTCCCTTCCTCCTCAACAAGTAGATTATATTCTTTACTTTCCTGGACGATAGAGTAACAACCTGTGCCAGCCCAGTTGTCTTTACCAAAGAATTAACATCTGCCTAATCAAACAATATCAACTAAAAAGTACAGGGTCTAGGAAGATAAAGGTATTTCTATCATGCCTTTTATTGAAAGGGATTAAAACATAATAGAGCCAGCAAATTCAAGCCAATGCTGCATAATACATTGTTAATATGTAAACTTCAGTCAAATTCCCATCCACTATAAATTTATGTTTCTAAGAGAAGCTCCTGAAGTTGTTACTATGATATTATCATGTAACTCTTACAGATAATAGAGGGAAAACTAAGGTATCTGGGAATGTCTTTTACCAAAATTAAGCAATCATTCTTTAATTTCTGAATGCTTACAATGAACTATTATGAACAATTGTTGTTTACTAGTGCAGTGAGCAAGTCATTTCCACTGACTCACATTCAAGCTTTTGGTACATGACTTGTCTATTATTTGCAAACAGAAGAGTGTAGTAAGTTTGACTCAGCTTGACTCAATCATGCTACATTTCAGGAGGTAAAATAATTATTCTCCCTTTCTAATTCTACTCTGGAATATAAATAAAAGAAAATAATCCTTTTAACTTCCTCAGTTCATCATAAAGTCCACATGAAGTTAGAAAAAAATAACATTAATATCTGGTCTATATGCCCTTTGTGCACCCCCATCATGAGCGCTTCAGACCAGCTCATTATTATCTTTAGGTGTCCCTGTCTTGGTCCCAAGCCAATCAGGCTGTAGTCTGGGATTTGGCTGCTCAAAACCTGACAGTTGTCAATTCTGACGAGCTGTGAAAAGATTTTGGCATTTGGTTCCTCCTTTGTGCAATTCACCAGCACACAGCACTCTACAGGGGATCCAGCCAAACAGTTCTGGAGGTGTTTCAACACTCCAGTTCATGTATTGTTAGTTTGACCTGAAGCAAGTTGTGAAGAACACATTTTAATGTCTTGGTAAAATTTAAAAGGTTTAATAAAAAGACAATAGGAGACACACATAAAGCAAAAGGTTAAAATGGCCGGGTGCTTGGCAAGCTGCCAAGAGCACACGGTGCTTTGGGAATGCCCCTTTACATTCACTTTACAATACATTAACTTGTTGCATATTCACAGTCTTTTTTGCATAGTAAAAGTTTTTGGGAACTATTTAGCATGGCTACTCTTTGAATCTGCCTTTTTAGAGCATGTGTGTTTCTTGGTTTGTGGTTTTAATCCTTTTCTTATCATTCTTTACTTTGGGTGGTGGTCCTGGCCTTTTGCAGCCTGTGAGTGTTGATAATTGTCGTGTCAGCTGCAGGGCCCCCATCACACGTTCATGGGCTGTTATCTCAAATAGGCAGGTAGTTTTAGCACACTATCTCTAAAAAACTTATGTTTAACTTTTGCTATTAGAAGAAAAGAAAAGGAAAAATGTAAAGTAATTTTACGATTATAAGCCGCACCATTTTGACTAAAATTTTGGTCCGAACCCAAAGTGCGGCTTATAATCAGGTGCGGCTTATATATGGACAAAGAATGAAAAGTTGCTGTTTTAGTTTGGAGGACAGGTGTCTGCTGAGAAAGGCAGGAGCTTCTCTTTGAAATGGGGAATGTAAACCCCCTCCCTCCAAATTATTATAATTTTGAAATCAAGGGGCTTTCAGGCAAAAATATGGGAATTAGGAATAACAGTTCTTTTCTAGGGAAATTAAAATAGAAATACAATACTACAAAGAAACAAACTCCAAACCCTGACAAAGTCAGAGTACAGCCTGACACCCTGTCAGGCAGGGTGTTGGTAGCAGTCCCATTAAATGGTGGCTGCAGCAGTGACAGATGTGGTTCAGTTGAAGCAGTGCTCCTGCAGAAGGTGCAGTTTCCCTCCAGAGGTCCAGCAGTGATGTGGAGAAATCCGGTTTTCCTCTGGAGTCCAGTGGAGAAAGGGGCTACCTGAGTGTCCCAAAACCTCTGTTTTTATCTTGGTAAGAAATATTGGGCTCTTCCCCCTGTCTGGAGCAACTCCCAATGGGATGCAGTAATTTTATCAGTCCCACAGTGGGACTCAATGGGCCATTAGCAGAAAATGACTCGCTGGAGGAAGGATGGGTTGTGAAAAAGATAAAGAACAATGCCCTGCCTGGTTTCAATGAATGGCCCATTAGTAGAATATCTGCCGTTGAGATAAGGAACACTGCCCCCGCCCTCAACAGATGGTGATAGAACAGATACCTTTTATCACACTCTGTATTGTAACATGCGGCTTATGTATGGACAAAGAACGAAAAGCTGCTGGCACCCAGAAGTGCAGCTTATACTCACTGCGGCTTATAAACTACTGTATATTCATACAGAAAAGCTATTTTAGCATTATACATATAGCATTTATCCCAATAGTTGCAAAAAGCCAACAATATGTCATGCACTTATAACAAAGTTCACCTGATCTTTTTACTACCAAGGAAGACATTAAACATGGCAAACTTCCTTGCCTGCAGTTCACAGTGCAGACTGCCCTCCTGGCAGATCACTGAGATTATCTGGCTGCACAAGCCCTGCCTGACCCCATGCCTCTCCTCACAGCAGCACTCCCTCAAAAACACTTTCCTACTCATTTGTACCAGGAAAGCAACCAGAGTACCACCAGGTTTGACAAAAGCATTGTCTTTGCTAAACAGGCCATTCTTATTTTGCAGTACGTTTTCACACAAAGTTTTCTTTCTGCAAATGTTGGGATGTTCACTAAAGCTGTCTAGTGCAGTTCAAAGTAGGAAAGTTTGTGCATGGTTTTGTCTCTGCTTAAAAAGAAAGCACAGCTCAGCATCGTGTACTTAATAAGTTTTTCATGCCACAACAGCAAAAAAATGTCAGCTGATCAGATGATAAACTTTAGCGTCTGTGTGAGTTTTTTTAGCAGGATGATTAAGCTTAATTAATAAAGAAATTATAAGTTATTCAGAGCTGATTGGTTTTGTTCTTGGGCAGTGCACAGGAATCTAGACTTGTTCATAAAAGATATCTTTAAAGAAGTCAAGCAGAAACTTCCTAATTTTCAGCTGTTTGACAGCTTATATAATTGTGGTTTTAATTAGCCCCAAATAAATAATGACTTAATTTTTTCTGTATCACACTATTTGAAAAAGAAACTTTCATTAAAATGGGGAACAAAAAGGAAAGAAAAATAATACAATCACCACCAATGGTTATAAACAACTATATTTCTCAGTAAGTTTCTCAAGTTCTCCAAAGTGAATTTGTTGTTTCCTACAGGAAATGATGGATTAGCTGTCCTGTCTCATTTATAACTGCATGAATCAATTCCTCCTCCGTACATAATACGACTATTTTAGGTGCAACTGCTGAAGTGCTCACACTCCTGAGTGTCTAGGCTGTCTGCTGGGCTTCTCCTTGTAGGGACAAGTTTCATCTAGGCACATAAAGTATCAAACCCCATCAGGCTGACCGAAAGAAATTAATCCAATTTCTTTTTAGGTGTACTATCCCTTAACATGCACTGATTTTTAAATTAGAGTGGCAAATACAGCATTTAATGTCTCCTTGTAAATTTTGTAATTTATAATGCTACTCACCTTCCCTGATAGCCTGCAGGGTTATTTTTATACAAAAATACAAGCTCGAGGATTGATCTGGATGTACATTTTTCCTGTTCTTATGCTAAAAGGTGTTTAAAAAATTAAAAATAAATAAATAAATAAATATAAGATCTTTCAAAGATCTTAGTCAAGAACTGAATCCTTCACCCAAGTCTTCTCATTTTAATTTTCCTTAGAATTCTACGAAAGCAGCTAAAACCAATTCATTTATAATAATTTTTTTCATTTTCGATTTAAGTTATACTTGTCCCATCTCTTTGCAATATTCCCAAATTCCAATCAATGCATAATACCTTGACAAAATTTTCTTCCCTATGAAATTCTGAAATTTACTATATTTACTGACCTAGTTCAAAGTTTACTGACATAAATGGAAATGCATATTTCTTTGTCTAAGGTTTTTTTACTTCAGAATTGCAGAGTAAAGTGCTGTCAGCAATTATACCTACTCAGACGAAAAAAAGGGAAAATGTGGCCCTTGCTCCTACATTTAAAATATTTATATTGGCCATTTAAATATTTATATATTTGTCACTTTAAAATATTTATATAACTATCTATTCAGCACTTCATATATTGGTGAGAGAACTTATATAATGCAAATAAATTATGTATTAAATATTTACTATAGGTTAATATTTTATGAAATTTACTGTACACACAGTAGGAACAAAACTGGCAAGGGATGAGGAACTCTAGAGATTACTTTTGCACTTTCAGCACAAAACAACAAGGATCCCTTACTTCTGCACTGCTTTTAACAGAGTTTATAGGTTTGCTAAGAAAGTACCTCTGTTCAGAAATTATGTAATTCAACATCCTGGGATAATTTATCCTTGGGCGAAATTCCACCCAAGCTTGTGGAATTAGTCACAAAAAAAGTTGATCCTGCAATTTATAAGCTAGGAGATCAAAGAAGGAATTGAAAAAGTTTGGATATATTGAAATATTTATGATCAAAACTTTGACTTCTGTGCCCTCAATATGAGTTCTAACAGGGTATTCAAAGAACAGAGCAAAATATTTCATTTATCCTGCATTTAGTCATGAACAGAATTTCTCAAAACCACTAAACTGGATACTCCATATAACAGATTTAAAAACAAACAAACAAACATCTTCCTTATAGCCCTGAAAGGTTTAACATTTTCTCATCCCATAACTGAACTCCAATTTTAACCATCAGGCCATAACTTGTGCCAAATTCAAAACAGTCACAGTCTATCCGAGTTTTCTAAAAAACATGGTGTGAATTAAGAAAGAAAATAAACCAAAGCAACAATCCCAATGACCTGTTCTCTGGGCTCTGGGACACTTAGGGAACAACTCCAGGATCTCAGAAAGCAACCCCAGATAACCATGAAAGCATTCTACTGCTGGCATAGTCAGTGTGCAAATGAGACTCACACAGCAAAAACATATAAGAAATTAATTCTACAAGGATATTGCAGTACCAATACATTCTTCATTTACGTTTTTATGACAAGTTGATATATTGGCAGTAAATTAATACCAAAGGGTTAATATGAGTAGAAAAGTCCTTATGGCTTTAAAATTTCCTCAGAGCTTTTTCATTCTGATTAACAGTCATAATAAACTCTAAGTATACTCACAACTTTCAAGCATTAAACTTTATTAATCTACATAACATGCCAATTAAGTTAATATACTTTGATTCTGTCTAGTGCTAAAAGATGTTTTAATTTTACTGACAAATACAAAAGCAAACCAACAAGCAAATCTCATTGCTCAGTTTTTGAGCAATTGACCTTATTTTGCTGCATTCTATTAAGTTAACTTCCCAGTGGGAACCACATATTTCAGGAGCTGGTAATCGGTTCCCTGCTAACAACCAGCAAGATTCCTGTCCTTGCATCAATCACTTAAGAGAGGCACAGGGATCAGATTAGCTCCAAAGGTAAGATTTGTTCCCTTGCCCATGTGAAGTTCCTGCCACATTCCAGCTCTGTCCTCTGTCCCTTCCTCACCCTCTGTGGACACTGCTGAAGGCTCGTGGAGAAACCAAATCTGTTTTTTTCCCAGGCTGTTGACTTTTCTCATCTCCAGCTTGGATCTTTCCCAGGCTGGAGATCTTTTTCAGAGACAAAACAAGGGAAGGATGAAAGAACACAGACAGACACCTAGTGTTGACCACCAGGCTGTGTGAGTGTCTCATGATATTTTACAGATAGCATGTTTTCAAAGAGGTGTTGCCCTCTTTGACCAATGAGTGTTTTCTACCTCGTGTGTCACGATCTCCTTTATATAAAGCCTTTATATGGCTTTTCAATAAGTCTCTCCTTCTTGCTGCACACAAGAGCAGCCGTGTTTCTGTGTTCCTAGCTACAGCCACAACTCTCCATGCTGTTCCATCAGCCCCATCTCCCCTATCTCCCTAAATTTGTTTGTGCAGCAGACCACAGCATTGCCTCGTGCTGCTCTTGAGGGCCACGATGACCAATTGCCTCCTTTAGCCCTGTTCTTGAGGAAGATTCCCTGTCCAGGTATCCAGGAGCCACTGGCACCTACACTTGTACCGCCTGAGCTGGGACTGAGGCCATCTCACACTCACAGTCACAACAGGTTTCCTTATGGGCTCAACCCTTGGCTACCACTGCAGAGTCAGCCATCCAGATCCTTAAAATAAATTATTCTCTGTGCAACAACTAAATAATAAAATAACAGTTCAAACTTGTATACTACCGGGTGGGACTCCAAATAAGGGCCCCCTGGGCTTTTACCTGCTCACAGTCTAAGTGAGGGAAAGTCTGGAGCTCACTGTCATCTTACTAAGGAGTATCAAGAGTAGTCTCTGCCTTGAGAGAGCTGGCTTCAGTGGCCCTTGTTTAAATTCAAATAAGGAGCTAACAGGACACCAAGTGTGCTCAGACCAACAGAATCATTTATTTTGATGGATGGCTGTTATTATGCCTGTCTGTGTTTAATTGTTTTCTCATCCAGTTACCTATAAGCCAATTAGGAAACTACTTCCTGCTTCTTCCTCTCGCATGAATGGTATCATTCTGATTACAGGCTTTTCAACAAGGAAGAGAAAAAAGCTTCTTTCAAAACTATATATATTTAAGGTAATTGTCCTTCCTGTTGCAACTGCCTTTACAGAAAGAATTAAAAAATTCTAACTATTCAAAAATGGGCTCCTCCCCTCTCAGGTGAGGCGGCACATTGTTTCACAGATGGGTATTTGCTTTAGGTGTGTGCAGGTGTACCAGCCTCACATTTTCAAACATTTTTGGAAGTACTGCTTTGGCCAGAAGCAGTTGTGGTGTGATGGCCAAGGCACTTCTTAAGCAGCTCTTTCAGATGAAATAATGTTCCACAAAAATGCCCCCTATGAATTTTCCAAACAGTTCTTTCATTTCAAAATGAGTCATGTTTTGAATACTTTTTTTTTTTACATGTAATACATTATTCATTAATCAATAGATTGTGTGGAGGGCTTGATACAGAAGTGAAGTATTAGTTTCACCCATCTGTTTGAAAATCTCTGTATTTTGTACAGCCATGCATGCAGTAAAGCACTGCAAATTAATTTAGCTATGTCCTTAATCATATGAATCAAAACAAGGGTAAAGCCATGTCTCTGATTCCCCACTCATACAGTGACAGCTTTCAGGTAATGAGATACTTGTCTAGGGCTCCCACAAAACAGCAGATTATAATGCATTTTGAAGTTCATTTTAAAATATCTCATTTCAGCATAGCTTAGAAGGATTAATTTGTAGTAAAACACACTGATAGTCCCTTGCCATCTATGTCAGACCTGAAGATTTCAATCCAAAATATCCCGGTGTATTAAAACTAATTGTCTTTCTCCTCATCCCCAAAAGTTAACACAATCTCAACGCTGAACATCAATTATCAACAAAGTGTCATGCTCATATGAGCAATGACAGTACAATGAGATCTGTATAACAGAAACAAAAGTCAGAAGCTTAACCTAGGCACCTAAAAAATTATGCTTAAATGCTGTTTTACAAAGGTAAAAAAATAACTACTAACTATAGTGAACTCTAGATTGAGAAAGTTAAGGTACACAACTACTATGGATAAATTGGGACTCAAGAGTTACTTCAGTAATCTCCTCAGACACTGGTTTGGGAATAAATGCTGACGCATGGACAAAAGACATCTTCATCTCCACAGAGTCAGACAAAAAGCATTGTAGAAGTGAGAGGAGAGTTATACTTGCTGACATTTCTCATTTTTCTGTTTTCTCAACTTCCCTTTTGTACTTGGCAGAATCATTAAGCAGCCTTTTCTGTGAATCACTCACATGGAACTTTCAAAGCCTGTGAAAGAGCAGCAGTTTGTATAAGACTCAAGACTTAGGGCAGCTACAGCCATGGTCCAGGCAGAAGTCCTGAAAAGCTGCCAGACTGCATGCTCAGGATGGCAGCCAGTGGAGAGAGGTATATAATCCATCATAAAGGCCCTTTCTTTGACAATTTAGAACACAAACACACTAATAGCTCAACAGGTGTGTGAGGGCACCAGACACCCAAGAGGAGCAGATCAGCCTGGTTCCCATTGCCTACTTCACCTGTGCCCTGTCTCCCAGGAGGCACAGAAATACAGTCTTTGCAGAAACCAGTATAGATATCACCAAGGAAATACAGAGGCAGGGGGAAGGAACCACAGCTAGGCTCATGCTGTTTAATGGGAATCTCGTACATGACCCCACATCAACATGAAATGCCACTAAACTTCTTACTCAAAGTGATTTTTTGAATACCATCCATGTGTCAGTCATTGCATACATCCCTGAACCACCTTTTTAAATCTTACACTGACATAACTGCATCATCTGATTCCCTTCTGTGAAGTGGGGACGATACAGTAACTCTGAGCACACAAATAAATGAGGCTGCAATCCAGCCCTGCACTAGAACCTCAACCCAACAGCACACCTTTAGTTTTTATCTGTACATTCTTAACACAGTGAGTGAACATCCCCGAGGTTTGTCTTGAAAAGTTATTTTCAGAGCAAGGTTTGCTTGCTCTGGAAAAGAAAGGGGTTTAATTTCTGTAATAAAGCTCCTTACTTTCTACAGAAGATTAAGTACTCATGCTTGCATCACAAGGACTTGCTTGCCTATATTCATCCATGCAAACTGCAAAATTAGTCACAACCAGCTCAAAGATCAGAGATGTCATTTAGTTTTATTCATGAAATGGTATTGATATAAACAAGATCAATTCTTCCTACTGGTATTGCTGACTTCTTTGAAGAGGAAAGACTAAAAGGAATGTCAGACCTTTCCTCTTTACTGAATATTGCTTTCAAAAATTGACGCAAACCAAAAAACCCCCAATAACCAGACAACAGAGAAAAAGCCACTTACCAATTCACAGCTATGCCTCCAACCTTTTTCTTACTCAACTCTAAAACCTCTGAAAAACCCATAAACAGTGTCCTCCCAAACCTAGACACAGTTCCTTGGCATAACCAATCTTTGACTGATATGCTAAACTCAAGCTGCTTATAAAGTGACTCTGTTCAGGTTAATGGAAAGGAAGATTATATCACATAAACCAAAATATTTCATGGGGTAGGTGTATGAAATCAATGAGTCACTTAGATTTTATAGTCAACTTAGTCACAACAGCAGATGACCTTGTGCTTTTCACATCCCAAGGATCAAAAGTGTACACTTCTTAACATTTTTCTTCTTTAATCTCCTAGCTCAGCCTTGCCATCCTCATTTTTTACACTTTGGTTTGCCAGTTATAGCAGGGAGATTATGAGTGATGTACGTGCCCAAGATCAATACGCCTGTAAGGGAAGGAATTCATATTGATCTTCAGTCATGCAGCACTTATGCCTTACTTTCTATAATCCTTCCACTATAAACAGAAGAAATGCTCCTGCATGCTGGATTTTTTTCTCTTATTGCTGCTCCAGTATTGCTCTTTTCTACTCCTCCATCCCATTCTCAGACTGCTCCTGGAGCAGTTTCCAGTATTTACTCCCAGCCTAACTGAAAACTCATGGCAGCAACAACTGAGTCTAATCTTTCATAACAGCAAAGCAGAGTTTTATTGTTGTCCAAAAGATCCAATCTGATTAATTAGACCTCCCTAAATCAGAGCAAAGACAACAGCTCTTAATACAACTTTACTTCCAGCACCTCTCTTCAGACTGTGATTCACAGCTACACAGGGAGTGTACAAGGCATTGTGGTAAACATGTTCTGACCAGAGAATGTCTGATGCAGAGCTTAAAGAATTATTTGCACATGAAATAATCACAGTATTTCCAGTAAAATGTTCTATTTTCTGATTATTTTGTGTTTATGTCCTACTGCAGGCATTCATTATGGATGGACACACACATTGCTACAAATACTTAACCCACAAATATGGGCTGTTTGTCTCACAAAGAGCAGTATCCTATCCAGAGAGACCACAAGGACTTCAAAAATTTTTTTTTTAAATTTTAGAATCACAGTTTGACGTAAACCTTTCCAACCTAGCAGTCAGGTTGCCATTCCAATACCAGGCATACTCCAAAATCCCCATGTTGTTCATGATTCAGTGTAGGAACTTAAAATATGAACATTGAGTATCCCAACTCCATGAGCCCCAACTGCTGGGTGTTTTTGCTGCTGTTTCTGTGCTCCCCATCAATATTGCAATTTAAAACAAACAAACCACAAAGAAAATGCACTCTGACTATGAATGGCTCCAGTGTCATTCTGTTGCTGAACAGGAAAACTTCTCAGAGCTCATATTCCATAGGATAGGAAAATTATTTTCCACCCACAAAAATCTAATGCTATGATGTAATATAATACCTGATCACAACTTTTAGCTGAGCCAAATGTGATGAATACTGAAACAAGTGTATTACCTTATTTATTTCATCTTGCTTGCAGAAAGGCTTATGAAAATTCATGTCAGGACAAGGATCTAGTGTTCTTCCTAGGAACAACTGCAATCACATTCTCTGCAAGAGCTGACACATCTCCTTACATTGATAGCTGTGCTTCCAATCATTCTGATTTTCAGTCTTTCAGCATCTTGTAAACCTGACCCAGGACAAGGGTTTTTTGTAACAGATGGAGGATTTCAGTCCAAATTAATTAATGTCTGTCTATTCATTTACAGTATAAAGACACTTTCAGAATTTCCTCTTCTTACAGAAATATTAACTCTTTGCCATCTTGGAAATATTTTTCTCCCTGAAAATTATTCAGTTTAAAAGCAGAATAAATCTATACATGCAAACAACTGAAAACTAATACTAAATATCTCAAAACATCTAGAGGGAAAACAAAAGACCCTTAAAGATTACAAACTGTGTTAAATTATGCAGTTCTGCCACCAGTTTGGGAGCAGCTCAAAGCACTACTCTGACTCAGCAAAGCCAGCCCTCTACAAGAAGGAAGGTTCAATGCGATAAATAAAACTAAAATTATACTTCCAGTCTTACAACAGACCAGAATTGATACTTTTTAAGTCAATGCCTCCTGCTGAGTTTATCCCACAACCATTAAAGAGAACTTCAATAATTGTTTTCTATAATTTACAGTACAAAAAAGAAACCCAAACCAAACTTGTTCCACAGAGATATTTAAAAGTACTATTTTTTTTTTCCTTTTCATAAAGCCAGAGGATTATTCTCCTAAACAGACCTCTCCACTGCCACAGGACCAGCAGCACTGAGCCACATGATGCAGAGATGCCTTCCCTCATTGAAACACATGACAGAAATACACCACCTCACCAAGATAGACAGAAAGAGCTGGGCCAGGCAAGCAGCAAGGCAGAGACAACTGGCAGAGACTGCAGCCTTAGGCCTGACAGCATCTCTGCCTCATGCCAACACCTACGAGACAGAAACTGGGAGCTATTAATTCCTTATTTTAAAATATCTAATCTGACAATCCAAAGCTAGCACTTCATTTTGGTATTCAACCAATTTTCTGTGAGTTTTTCATTGCTCTCTTCTCAGAGTTAAAATCTAAATATAAAAGAAATCTGTTCTGTGGTATAATAGAGGCAGATCTACCTCCTCAGCAGAACTGCAACCACTTAAAAAATATGGAACATTTGTATATGAATATTTTCAATGAAAATTAACCACCTTTTGAGTATCTACATATAGCACAGTAGTACAAATTAACTCATACCAATGTTCATGTGAATTGGTGAAATAAGAAAGACTTAACAGAACAGTCTGCGAAAAAGTAGTCTAGGAAGATTCCTGTAAAAATTAAGATAGTTATTGGCATAAATTTTGATTCTACTCCTTTGTAAGAAATGCAAAATAATATATTCCTTTGTTGGTAATTGTGCATACATCAGCTCCCTCCTGTTTCAGCTGACTGAAACAAGAAGAGGTGGCACTGCTGACCTCAGACTTCAGTCACAGACTGACTTAAATGCACCACAGCAGCTCAAGAACACACACACATGGCTGAAATAGCCTTTGGAAAAACATTTTAGCATATGGAGTTTATCTGGCGTGGGCTTGGCTGAACATCCACTGCAGAAGGTGCCAATGTCAGCAGCACAGGCTATTCTGGATAATCTTCTGAGCAGCAGCTCTGTAAACTGGACCTTGAGAATGCCACCAACTGCCCCAAAGAGGAGGTAAGAGGTGGCCTTTTCTTCTCTACTTCTTTTTATCAAAAGAAGAAAAGGGGTAGAACAAAAGCTCAGGTCACGGTCTCACATATGAATAACAGTTAATCAGCAGATCTGTGGCTGTCCCAGGCCTCTTGACCTGCTTTCCCACCTCTCCTTCAGCCTCAGAGCTGATGCTCTAGGAGCTGTGCCCACCTGTGATAACGGATAGGGAAGGCATGGGGGCTGCACTGGGAGAGCCACACAGCAGAAACACTGCTAAAGGAAGGGAACAACAAACAGGCAAGAGATTGTTTGATTTAGAGAGGTGTTGGAAAAGGACTCAGGAGACTGCTGAAAACATTTACAGAATCAGAAAGTGTTCAGAAGCAGGAAATGGCTTCAATTTCATCCCAATGAGTTAGCTGAAGAGAAACAAGGAAAACATTTCTTCCCTCGCATAGAATAGCAACTCCAGTCTCCATGCGATGTGTCCACAGCTGTGGACCAAATTTTTGCTACTTTTTAAATGTCAGTCTCTCTCCCCTGGCAGCCCAGACCACAGTTCCACAAATCAGAGGTACAGGCGTAGTCAGGGTAAGGTCAGTCAGACTGCATTGCTCACCCTGACTCATGCACAGGATCCTACCTCACTGTGCACGCAGTGGGAACACGGGGGAACAGAGAAGGGAGTCTGCAAAGAAGCATCTACAGGCTTCAGCCTGTGCATAGGGCAGGAAGCAGCTCTCCTGTGTCTGGTACAGCGTGGGAGCACAGCTCTGAACCACACACCAGCTCAGTGTCTCTGCAGTAGTAACAGGAACATGTAGAAGGATGCACTACAGGGTTTTTTGGTTTAAGACCAACTTGTTTCATTAGGGAGAAAAGTACAGAAGCCCCTTGTTGAAATCACTTGAGGAGTAGGGCTGGGCCATGCAGGGAAAAGGAACAGGGGAACAGGAACCCCCACAGAAAAAGGGCAACAAGTATAGAGTGACCTCAAAATTTGTGTGTTTACTATACAGTGTGTTGCCTGAGACAGGTTGAGGGTGACATGAGGCTGTCACATCTCTGGAGCCACTCAGGGAGGGAGTTAGAGATTGCTGCTGGCACTGAGAGCGAGGCAAAGGTAACAGGTGAATAAACCAGGAGAATGAATTCACAGAATTCACAGAATTCACAGAATGATTGGGTTGGAAGAGACCTTCAAGATCATCGAGTCCAACCCATGCCCTAACACCTCAACTAGACCATGGCACCAAGTGCCACATCCAGTCTTTTTTTAAACACATCCAGGGATGGTGACTCCACCACCTCCCTGGGCAGACCATTCTGGTGTTTTATCACTCCTTCTGTGAAAAACTTTTTCCTAATATCTGACCTGTATCTCCTCTGGTGCAGCTTGAGACTGTGTCCCCTCATTCTGTCAGTGCTGCCCAGAGAAAGAGACCAACCCCACCCCTACAAACACCTTTCAGGGAGCTGTAGAGAGTGATGAGGTCACCCCTGAGTCTCCTTTTCTCCAGGCTGAACAACCCCACCTCCCTCAGCCGTTCCTCACAGGGTTTGTGTTCCAAGCCCCTCACCAGCCTTGTTATCTCCTCTGGACACACTCAAGTGTCTCAGCATCCTTCCAAAACTGAGGGACAGAACTGGACACAGCACTCGAGATGTGGCCTTGTTATCAGTAAGATTTGGTTGATGCTTGTTGTGGGTTAGGGTTTGTTAATTTTCTATGTTGACTGTTGCAATGTCGTGGTTTCAGGGAGAAAGTTCATTATTTTTGAGGTTGGTTGAAGTGTTGTAATGAGTTAATTAATGTTTGTTAAAAGTTTAAAGAGGTCCAGGATATGGTGTAGGTTGTTCCAGAAGGCATGATAGCACCCTGGGGGTAAAATCAGCGCAGTGACATCAGCACCACGGGCTGTGACTGCTGGAAGGAGCTGTTCAACCATTCGACACCCTGGGAGAATGACTGGACAGGAATGAACGCCACCAAGAGCCAATGGAAGCCCCAAGGAAGGACCAGTCATCACAAGGATTCAAATCCCACCAATTCTGGACCAAGGGGGGTTATAAAAGGGAGTGTTGGGCTGCTGCCAGTGCTCTCCTGCGGAGCTCGTTTCCAAGAAGGTGCCTGGTGTGTCAGGGGTTCGGCATGTTGTATTGTTTCTGGCTTGCTGAGAGGGGACTCGGGCTTATCTCGTGTTCTCCATCTTCTACTGCTGCTTCCCAATAAACCAGTGCCAGTTTTTACGAGAAAGTCTCTACTCCGTTTGAAACAACTGGGTGACTTTCAGATAAAAGCTCTGGTCTCATTCATAACAGCCTCACCAGTGCTGAGTAGAGGGGAAGAATAACCTCCCTGCTCCTGCTGGCCACACCATTCCTGGTACAGACCAGGGGCCATTGGCCTTCTTGGCCACCAGGGCACACTGCTGGCTCATGTCCAGCTGCTGCCCATCAGTACCCCCAGGTCCCTTTCTGCCTGGTCACTGTCCAGCCACACCGTCCCCAGCCTGTAACACTGCAGGGGGTTATTGTGGTCAAAATGCAGGACTCGACACTTGGACTTATTAAACCTCATCCATTGGACTCTGCTCATCCATCCAACAGGTCCAGGTCTCTCTGCAGAGCCCTCCTGCCTTCCAACAGATCAACACATGCTCCCAGCTTAGTGTCGTCTGCAAATTTACTAATGAAAGACTCAATACCCTCATCCATGTAATCAATGAAAATATTGAACAGAACTGGCCCCAGCACAGACCCCTGGGGGACACCACTGGTGACTGATCCCCAGCACGGACCCCGGAGGGACACCACTGGTGACTGATCCCCAGCAGAGACCCCTGAGGGACACCACTGGTGACTGATCCCCAGCAGAGACCCCTGAGGGACACCACTGGTGACTGATCCTCAGCACAGACCCCTGGGGGACACCACTGGTGACTGATCCCCAGCTGGATGCATCATCATTCACCACCACTCTCTGGGCACAGCCAGTTCCTAACCCAGCACAGGGCGACTCCTGTCCAAGCCACGGGCTGCAGCTTTCCCAGGAGTTTGCTGTGGGAGACAGTGTCAAAGGCCTTGCTGACATCCAGGTACACAACATCCACAGCCTTGTCTGCATCCACCAGGCGGGTCACTTGGTCGTAAAAGGAGATCAGGTTGGTCAAACACAACCTTCTCCTCCTAAACCCATGCTGGCTGGGTCTGACACCCTGGCCATCCTCTAAGTGCTGTGTGATGGCACTCACTATTAACTGTTCCATGACCTTACCAGGCACTGAGGTCAGGCTAACTGGCCTAGAGTTACCAGGATCCTCCTTGCCACCCCTTTTATGAATGGATGTCACATTAGCCAGCTTCCAGTCATCTGGAACCTCACCAGTGTCCCAGGACTGCTGGTAAATGATGAAAGGCTTTGCAAGCTCATCTGCCAGCTCCCTCATCACCCTGGGTGGATCCCATCTGGTCCCATAGATTTATGAACATCTAAGCTGCTCAGCAGTTCTCTGACTGCCTCCTCCTGGATAACAGGGGAACCCTTCTGCTGCCTGACACATCTACCATCCCAGGAGAACAGTTGTCCTGAGGACAAGATCCTTCCCACTAAAGACTGAGGCAAAGAAGGCATTAAGCACCTCTGCCTTCTCCTCTTCTGCAGTTACTGATTTCCCTCCCTCATCCAATACAGAACAAAGGCTGCACTTACCCTTCCTTTTGCCATTAACATATTTGTAGAAACATTTCTTATTGTCTTTTACAGAAGTCTCCATTTTTAGTTCAAACAGAGCTTTGGCCTCCCTAATTTTTTCCTACATGCTCTAGCAGCTCCCTTAAATACTTCTTGAGAGACCTGATCCTCCTTCCAAAGAAGATACATCCTCTGAAACACTGGCTCCATGCACCATCCTCACAGGAAAAAGGAAGAGATCCCTTCTGACCCCCCTGCATGCTCCGGGGGCTGAGTCCAGACATGAGGCAGTCACCAGAACCAGATTCTCCTCTCTTTTTCTTCCCTCAGCATGGCCCAGGGAAAACTAAAGTCCCCACACATCTCCAGCATCATCCCCACCTTCAGCTGGAACATTCTTACTGGGCTGAAGCCCTTGGGGCATCCCAGCCTTGAAGGTATGTGAGCATGGCCTCAGAGACCAACAGTGACACCAACAGCAGATACCTTACAGCCATGGTTATTGGCACAGGAATTTGAAAGATTGGGTTTTTGTAGCAGTCCCATCAGATCTGGGGGAAAAACTAGTGAACAGTGGAAAAATAAAGCAAAAAATGTATCAGAATCTTCTGAGATTCAAACACATGCCCTGCAGGAATGCTCACTTGGGTCATCTACACTGCCCAGGATGTGGGGCTGAGGTAGTTTGGCCAGTGATGGAGGAGTTTGGGAACAAAATTAACAAAGCCCCAAAGCCTTAAAGTACTAAGACAGGTCTCAGCATAAAGCCCCAGATATACATTGGTGTAGCAACAAAATGCATTTGTTACATAAAATAATTTTTCTTCTCTTTAAACAGAACAGGGGAAGGAAGGAAGGATTAAAATATAACTCAAATGGCTTAAAACATAGCTCATACTTCCAGTGCTCATTACTGGAATTATACATTTCATGTCTCACTGTGGAGTTCCGTAGATGGATTTTTTTCCTCCTTCCTGCAAAACAGCATTTGCTTATTCAACTGCCTTTTAGCAATGGGTATAATCACAATTCCAAGTGACATTTGCAGTGAGAGCAACTGACTACTCACCCTCTATCCAGTACTTTTTTTCCAGGGATGCTCTGTTTAATTAGCTCCACAGTAGTCAGAGGAGCAAACAGGTCACCTCTGTGTCAAATCTCCCAGTAGTCATCTTCCCTGTCACCACCCCCATTGCCTTCATTTATTTGGACATTTTGCATACTAAAAGTAAGGTCATTAGTGTCACATAGCTTTTTTTCCCCCCCTCTGTGTGTGTGTTTGTGTTATATTCCTGAATAACTGCACTTTGGGAAAGGGAGTGAACTCCAGTATAGAGAACCTTTATGGAGGAAACATATCACACAAATTCTATATTCAAGCTGATGCCACCAAAATCTTTTGAACAGGTGATGACATAAATGTTTCCAAAACACTGAGGGCTGGGAACCAGTAGGAGGTTTACCCTTTTCTGGAATTCAAAATCTGTAGCCTTCCACTTTACCAACTCCTCTTTTTTTTCTTCTGCAGATACACATCACCTTTGTCCCATCCTCTGTTCTAACCCAGGACTCACATTCCAGTAGTGCCATGAGTCTGCACCAAAATCTACAGTCTCTAAAGCAGACCTGCCACAAATGTTGAGTCACAGGGAAGCATATACAGAGGCAATTATGTGCAGAATTCTGTTCTTTGATACTTTGCCTGAAACAGAGCAAACAGGCAGGCAGAGCACAGGGACAGGATGAATTTACAAACTTCAGCTGAACACAAGCCACAGAGCTGATGACTTCTGTGGGAAGCAATCTGTAATCATTGGCACTGGGGCAAGGCCCAAGTGACTCCAGTCCAATCTGGAATAAAACCAGGGTCAGGCATCCTTGCCTGTGTTACTGCTGCCCAATTTTCCAATTCAGATAGCAATCCTTTTGGCAATCCTCTTGTACAGTGGGGACCCACCTGCAAAGCTCTTGTGGTTTTGAAATCAGCTTGAGAGAAAAGCAATGTTTTGTAGCAGTTGCAATTCACCAATATCTTTTTTAATTTCAGTCTTCTTTGATCACCTTACAGACTATGATAGGCAGATCCCATGTTACAGTTTTGCATGTAATGTCTGTAATTTCACTATTAATATTTTACATAGAAGGCAAGTTTGTTAAGTATTTATAAAAACAGCTGAGATAGGGATGTAAATACTTCCTCTTTTTACATACTTTTTAAAATGGGTTTTGAGGTTTGACAATCTGAAATGAACAACCAACCTCAGCTGCTGGTACAGACTGATCTCCACTGATCTCAAGGTAGCCACACTATTTTATGCAAGCTCGCTCGAGGCCCCACCTATCTATTTACCTTTTGAGCACTGCACAGGCCATAGCAAATATGACCTGCTCCTGCAGTGCCTAATGTGCCTCATTTGGTCGTTATATCTGGAATGTTTTCACAAAGTCAAAGGGGAAAATCCTTCCCAGATGATGCTATGACCTTTTTATATGCTGTTCAGTGAACCATCTCCTGGAGAATTTCCTGGCTGGGGTTTTGGGGTGTTTTGATTTTGTTTTCCTATCAAGAAGGTCAGTTCTCCTTCACTGGGTTAACTTATAATTTGATTCATTGTTTCCCATCTCTTTGAAGCTGTGTTTGTTCAACTGTCATAAAACTCACTCACACCTGAGTTTTTCACCATTAAATAAAATAGCAGTGGTTTGTCTCCATTTGGTGGCAGTAAGAACCACGATGTTTCTTGCTGTGAAGGTTGAATGTTGCAGCACGGTTGGTGGGCTCCTTGCCTGGGAGAGAGCCCCTGCATGGCACAGCTGCTGGGACTCATGAGGCTGCTGCTACACTTGCCCAGGTACCCCAGAGCTCTGGCCACTCCCAACACCCTGACACTGGTAGGTAAGATAAACTATGAAATCAGGAATCCAGGCACTCTTCTATAATTCAAGATTCAAGGAAAGTAGAAGGTTTTAAAAGGATTTAAGTCAGAAAATGAACTTTCTGTGCAATCCTTTAAAAGCATACACAATGATGTCTTTGAAACATTATTTTCAGTGGGATTTTTTAACATCCTTCCAGTTCACATAGGCTGATGCAATATGCATATGAAATGTACTGGAAAGCAGCAAGAAATATCCCTTTATGATCATCCACAATAGGTGCAAATCATTCCAACTCAATCTCAAGTAGCCTTGAGGTAGGGAAAATTCTAGAAATTTACCCTTTTTGCACACAATCATCCACCAATCTACACCAGGAAAGAGAGTTTGAAATACCAGCTCTTTGAATGTTTCAACACTAACCAACAAGAATTGCAAGGTTCACACAGAAGCCTTAGAGGTTTATTGGATTCATCCAGGCAACACTGGGGTTGCATCCTTGGACTACTGTTAATAACCAAAGTAATTTAAAATTTATGTACATAGTGTGAGAAGACAGTCAATGCAATAAGGATGTACTCATCTAAAAAAGGATCATCAAAACAGGAGGCTCAGAAAGGGCAAGTGACACAAACAAATAATTATTTCAAAAATTATCACCTGTTCTGTTTCATTCTTAGCTAAAAGAAATTGTAGCAGCGACTCCCTAGGAGGCAAAGACCAAACTCAATACATTCTCATTTACAGGCACCTTGACAAACTTTCTTAATGCCAGTGGTTGAAATGACATTTTTAAACATAAAATGCATATTGTTTACAGTCTTAGTGAGGTCAAACAGTTTCAGTTGTTGTTTAATGCTTCTGAGCTTCAGCTACAACCAGAAACATTATTCAGTATTTAAATCTTGCTATTCCTAACATTTTAGAGATACTTTTCTACATTACATGTATTTAACCTTCCACTCTGCAAATGATTCACTAACTGGCAGGCCCACTAATAACAAGTATTTTTAAAAAATTATTACACTTCTTCCTGTTTTATTTAGAAACAGTCCATCAGGAAATATGTTTTTTTCTTTAAGGAGTGAATTTAAAACTAAGGCATGAATTGTATCAACCTGAATATGAACCTTTTCTTTCTTATTGTGGTGTGCTTGCATCTCAAGCTACAACTGTCATCAAAATCTGTGCAGTGACACTTCCCAAAGAGATAGCCAAAAGTAGTAGATCTAAAATGAAACAAGATAAATTTATGTATTTGCATTCAGGTCACTTGAGAGATGAAGATTTATTAGCAGGAACTGCAGAATTAATTCTACAGTGCAAATTGTCCTTCCAGCCCAATTGAAATTACCATTTTATGGAAACTTTTTTCCCTGATTTTCAGGTACAGGGAAGTTTTGTACATGGGAGCAAAAGCTGAGCAAGTGGAAGTCATTTGTCACTGTTGGCTGCATTCAGAGGACTAACATGGTGCAGCAGCCAAATCATTAAAGAAGGACCCAGGATGCCAGTACTGTCTTCCTGGATGTTTCATAATGATTTGCAAACACAGATACCTCTCGCATCTACCAGAATTCCCCCGGGTGCTGTGGTGAAGTCTGGTCTAGAAAGAGACACAACTAATTGGGCAGAGATTGCGAAAGCACTCAGAGATGGGGACTCTCTCCCTCTGCTCTAACCCTATCACGCTATGTAAAGAAAATATCAAAAAGGGGCTGTGTAGTGGGAATAAAATAAGCATTTGTTTTGGTCAATAATTTATACAAGATTCACATTTCATTTAGTTAGGATCTGGATTTCTCCTTCTCTCACATTCAAGTAAAATTATTTACTACTCAATTTAACCTAGAAAAGCATTTCTCTCATAACCCGAAGCCCTGCCACTTGCCCCTGATTGTTCAAAATGGTTTTAAATTACATTTTCATGACCTGTCCATGGTGTAGGAAAGGGCATAAGAGAAGTATTAAAATGGTGAGCTGTTGTGTGATACGTAACTCCCTTTAGGGAGTGGATGGAGATGAAGAAGGGAGAAGTGATCTGCCCAGGACCTCTTGTCTGATAAGAAATGGGCTTCTTGTATTGCATGTGTACTCAAAACTTCATACATTAAACAAAAGTAACTTTCTGATGTCAATAATTCACCTCAGCATATCAGGGATAGAGCACTGGTCAAGAAAGCTAAGATACTATATTCCAAAAAATAATAATAAAAGCATCTGAGAGTTGTAAGCGTTTGTTACAATATTGTACTTTACCAAATGGAAAATAGAGAATACTTTTAAAAATATATACTTCACTCTTTTAACTTTCTTTCTCTTTTAGACTGACTTGTCTCAGCCTGTTTGAACTGGGGGGGGGGGGAAAAAAGAATAAATCTTGATGAAGCAAGGATTTCTTTAGAGACAAGGTGATCATGTAAAAAGTCAAGTGAACAAAAACCAGAATCAAAAGACATTAAAGTAATTACTTCAACTAAACTGTCAAAATCATATTAAGGCGTGATCCTACAACTTCTCACTCATAGTAGTTTTCTGTGCTTTTCTGCCACTTGAAGGCATGCAAAAGACAGTGGATTGAGGTGTTTAGAAGATTCTGTTATCCCCATGGTGCATATCTGGAAATGATAGTGAGAGAACTAGGAGCATCAGTATCACACTTAAACATCTTTATGTATAGGATAAAACTTTATTTTTTTTCATTTTAATTGTACTAATTCGTTAATAATTTTGAGAGATACCTATAAATAGCAAACAAATGCAGTTTCTTTCTTTTTTTGTTCACAAGATACTACAAACAAGTTACTTTTGCCATGCACGTGTTATAGTAGATGGCGATTATAAACATCCATGCACTTCTCACAGTGATAGTAAGCAAAGTCATTTGTACATCAAACTGTGGTTTATTTCAAATATAATGAAAAAATCTGTACAACTAATCTTCCACATCTTTTGAGTGACAGAAAACATTAGCTTCCATCCAGTTATGTGAAATATGTAGTGCTTTTGGGTTTTGCATTGTTAAAAGGAAGGTAAAAAAGTGCATTGACCTCCTTCACATAGAACAAAAATTACCATTAAACAGAATAACTCAGGGGAAGATCCCCAAAAATTCAAGTACAGTAATTTCACGACCATAAGGCGCACCGGACTATAAGGCACACCTCCGGGAGCTGGCAAATTTCGCAACTTTGTACATTATATAAGGTGCGCCGTACTATAAGGCGCACTTTATTTTGCAGTGAAGATCCGCCCCCAGCTCCCCCCACGCGGTTGCTAGCCAAGGCCCCGCCTCAACCCGGCAGCCATGGGCCCCCGGGCCCGCCTGTACCCGGCTGCCACGGCACCGCAGCCCCGCGGGCCCGCCTCCACTCAGCTGCCAAGCCCCTGCAGCCCCGCCTCCACCCGGCTGTCACAGAACCGTGGCCCTGCGGGCCCGCCTTCACCTGGCTGACGCTGCACCGCGGCCCCACAGGCCCACCACCACCTGGCTGCCACAGCCATGCCGGGTTCCCCCACAGCTCACAGCTCACACCTCCGGGTTGGCAAATTTCCGAGCTTTGTACATTATATAAGGTGCACCGGACTATAAGGCACACTTCTGGGTTTGGGCAAAAATTTTAGTCAAAAGGGTGCGCCTTATAGTCATGAAATTACTGTAGGTGCCCTGAGACTCGCTGTTAAAGAAAACGAGAAATGCTGAAATTGCCCCTAAGTTCTGGAAACTTTTTTTTTTTTTTTTTTTTAAATAGCCTGCTAATACAGCTTTTTAATATCAAGGGCTACTTGAGGCATTTGAATGATCTTTATACTTGGCACATTATTAATGCAAAAGCTCTTGGAGGGATAAAAGTATTTTGAAGTGTGGTGCTATTTTCATAAAATGTAGATCCAGATAATAGGTCTAGACAAATCTTTTCTCCTATTTGATATCAAACACTGTCATGGAGGTAAAAGCAGATGATAAACTCAGACAAACTTTAATTCACACCCAAAGCCATGGCCCAAACTGACAAACAGGGGTAATCATGGTGATGCTGCCATGACTTCTAACAGGTTCCAAGACATCTCCTCCCATAAATACACCACAGGATTCTTGAAATAGGGTGAAGATGATGATGCTCACTGCAATACAGTACTTTTTCCTTAAGAAGGAGAGTAAATAGTCTGAAATTTAAGCAATTAAGAGGAATGGCTGCTTTCTCATCTTTAAAGTTTCAGTGCATCATAGACATAATGGATATTAATGAGAGAAATAATTCTTATCTTGTTTACCACAAAAAAAACCCATAGGCAACTTCACTTAAATACTTGGATTTCTACCAAGTGTATCAAATTAATTTCCAGATCACTTTTGTAGGTCTCCAATATCTTGCAACATGTGAGACTGGGTCCAAAACAAATACATTATTCACTCAGTCCTGGAACCAGAGCTGGTATATGGATACCAAACTGTGCTATTCTGTATAAATGTGCCCTTTTGGGGCACATTTTGGCACACAAGCCTCAAAAAGTTTAGTAGAAACAGTCTATGACAGTTAACAGTTCAGAAGACTGGTAACACTGATAACATTTAAAGGGCTTTGTACTTTTATTGGCTCAATGAACAAAAGATTCCCTTTAAGTTTCATGGGAGTTCTGGGTTATCTGTCCAAAGCTGAATTAATTTAGGAATGATTGGGAGCTGTTACCATCTGTTGAGTGTGTGGTGGCTCATGCAATATGAGTTAATATACTTTAGTAGACAGATGGGCAGAAATGTGCAGGCCTTAGTCATTCAACACCCTTGTTAGCAATCCGAACAGAGAGATCAGGAACATGGACAGCAGAGGAGTGAATTTCTTTCTTTTCCCCTGATAAAGTCCCCTCCATCATGTTTTTGGCCTTTTCCAAGGATGTTTCTACAGCTGCTTCCTTTGTGGTTAAGAAAACTATTGCTCTTCCCAGGTGCTGCCAATCTTGATCTTCTCTTACTCCAAAATAAAATTTAAAAAATAACTAAACCAAGCCATATTTCTGTTCATGACTTCAGGTGTTAAAACCCACTCAATTTTTTTCACGGAGTGGATGTCACAGCAGTTAAATGATGATGTGGAAAAACATAGTATATCAATTATGATTTAACA
This sequence comes from Catharus ustulatus, assembly GCF_009819885.2. Classification (NCBI taxonomy): domain Eukaryota; kingdom Metazoa; phylum Chordata; class Aves; order Passeriformes; family Turdidae; genus Catharus; species Catharus ustulatus. The sequence goes on along the minus strand of NC_046234.1, from coordinate 2,556,752 downwards.
CTCTCTCTTTTCCTTCTTTCCTCCTGCTCAACACAAGATACCAGGCCTAAAGCCACTGATTTTCCCAATATACAAAGAAACTCCAATCAGTACTGACAAGGAAACTCTTGTTTAATGGACAATTGCACTGAAAATTATTACATTTCTTGTAAAGACTGCTTCATTGTAAGGAATATTATCTATCTTACTAGAAAAATCCCTTTCCTGTGCTACTTTGGCTATTGAAAATGAACTGTTTCAAGCAAGAAAGGAGGAAAAGAGAGTAGAGCACTGCAGAAGGATTACAGAGGCACCAGTGCAGGTCTGTAGTTACAGTAAATTCACGAATAAAAGCCGCACTGAGTATAAGCCGCATCGCTGGGTGTTGGCAAACATTTTGGTTTGTGTCCATAAATAAGCCGCACCCGAGTATAAGTCGCTCTGTGTTCGCAGCGAGGACCCGCGTGCAACAAAGTTGCCAAATAGTAACAGAATCGCGGTAGGGCGGGGTTTACTGGCTCGGCTCGGGTCGTGAGGGCTCAGGGCTGCAGACAGGGCTGGGTGGCCCAGCTCGGCACTGCCGCTCGGCGGGGTCGCTCGGGGCCGGCCGCCGCCACTGCTGGGCTCGGTCACCCCGGCCCGGCGCTGCCCCACGGTGGCAGGGGGGGCACAGAGCCCGCCGGCTCCTGCGGCGGCGATGGGAGCCGGGGATGTAGCCTGCCTGCTCCTGCGGCGGTGGTATGCGGGGACGGGAGCCCCGCGAGCCGCGGGGCTAAGCAGGAGAGAGCTGCCCCGCCTTCCCCCGAGCCGCGGGGACAAGCAGGAGAGAGTTGCCCCGCCTTCCCCTGAGCCGTGGGGCCAGCAGGAGGGAGCTGCCCCTGCTTTCCCCCGAGCCACGGGGCCAGCAGGAGAGAGCTGCCCGCCTTTCCCCGAGCCGTGGGGCCAGCAGGAGGGAGCTGCCCCTGCTTTCCCCCGAGCCGTGGGGCCAGCAGGAGAGAGCTGCCCTGCCTTCCCCCGAGTCGCGGGGCCAGCAGGAGAGAGCTGCCCCACCTTCCCCACCCCCTGTGCTGCCTGCACAGAGCAGCTCCACCCACCACGCAACAGAGTATCAATTTGTAACAACCACGTAAATGCAGGGTTTTACTGGCAGGAGCTCGACTTTGCAGTTTGCACTGACTTGGTTTGCACTCCCAGGGTTGAAAATGTCAGAAAATTATTCACATATTGGCCGCACCTGAATATTAGCCGCATTCCCGGTATGGGAGCAAAATTTTGGTCAAAACAGTGCGGCTTGTATTCGTGAAATTACTGTAATCCCACTACTGTGTTCTCCTTCCCTCTCTGTGCATCAGTTTCCCCACTGCAATTGTCAACCCTTACCCCACACCAGCCACATCAATCTCCCAGAGCCAATGCCATATCTTTCAGGTTTCCAAACATGTCTTGACAGTTACTTGTATTTAATCCTGCCTAGACAACAGGATTTTGCAGCAAGAGGATTACCTCGTAATCTTCAAAACATTTACTACATTTTCAGAGTCATGCATATATATATATAGTTTCATTAAAAATTCAACACCAAACATCAAGATTGCGAAATCAGTCACTTTTAGCTTTATAAAATGCCAGCATAAAGGCTTCACATGTCTTTAACACACCCATATTTTTTCATGAAGTCCAGCTCTCATGGATTCTGTGTCTGTACTTTAGGACCAGAAAATTTGGTCTTTTCCTGAAATTCTTTTTCATCTGTTATGCTAAAAATGTATATAGTGGGTGTACCAAAACACAAACATAAAAGTAACTGAAAGCTTCAGCACTACTCATAAAACAAGGACACAACTTCAATAATTCCTTACAAAATTTTCACATGGAAACTGGCTCTGTATTTGTGACCAAAACAACTCTCAGTGCAGTGCAATCAGAAGAAAATTTACCACAATATCAATGTACTAGACCTTTAAACAGGAGTTATAGAACCTTTCACTGTATCTAAAATAAAACATTTCTTTCACTGTAATTTTGAAATAACATACATTGGTTACTAAATGATGAGCATAAAACATATATTGTATACCCTTAAGCAAGGTAATACAAAATAATACATAAGTTTTTAAAAAACAACAGAAAACCCTGGGATAATGGTCTTAAAGCATCTGTGAAGACTCCTGCTTTCTGGGAGGTGATCAGCAGAAGGCAGAAGATGAGGATGAAGTGTAGTAGAACAGGGTGCAGGGGCTGGATGAAGAGCTTTCAAAGACAAAGCTTCAAAGAGAATATTGAGTATCTCTGCACATGTTCAAGAAAGTACAACATGGAACAGCACTCATGCAGGCGACAGATGAACCAACTAATGTTCCATCACGGTGCTCGGAGCTCATGAACTATACCTTCCATCTGAAATCTAAAACAAAGTGCAGGCTGGTTATGCTCTTTAATTTCAATAGTACTTGTCTCTAAAGGAAAGTTTTAGCCCATAAAGCTAAAGCCAGAACCCACTCTGAGTAATTATATTCTGCCTACAGTAATTATGTTCCCTTCACAGTTTCTCATGGAATAATGCCCACCCACTTGCTGCACAAAACTGTTTCATTGCTGTACAGTTTCTGTGAGCAGCTGAAGGTTTGCTGGAGTGAGAGGTAACCTGGGGCCAGGGAAAGCTGCTGTGTGTGCCTGGGGCAAACCCTCGCCCTGCTGAGTGCCCCAGAGCCTGCACCAGGGCAGGACACTTGGCTAGATGAAGGGTTGTGACTCCTGAGCCCACAGGAGGTTTTCATTCCAGATAATTCAACTTATCAATATCTCACTAAGTGCTGTGGGATCTTACAAAGAGAAAGGCACCCTGTGCAAAGTACAATGAAGTCAGTAGCTCTCGTTAAATGCAGCAGCAGATTCCTGCATTGTACAGACCAATAAGAGACACAGCACTAAATATACAGAAAGCTTGAAACCACACCAAAAGAGCAGTGCCTTCTCTATTCTTGATGTGGGTTTCCATTGTCATTAAAGGTTTAGACCAGGAGCAATTGAAATTAATAGATGGTTTTCCAGGGACTTCAGAGCAACTTGAAGCACTGTAATTCTACCTCATGAATTTAGTATAGTCTGAAAAAGCCTCAGCTGAAGCATGGCATCAACATGAAATTCAGAAAGTGCATTAAACACAAAGCCTAAAGGGATGTTGCCATTCTGCTTCAGCAGAAATGGAATCCAGTGGAAGCTGACTGTCTGGACAGTATAAATATGGGTTAATAGAACTGTGTGTGCAACTAGCAATAACTTTGCTTTCCACAAAGGAAAAACAGCAGCTGTTCTGCAGACATTTCCTGAGTAAGGAGGTTTTTAAATGTCATAAAGAAGAAGAAGAAGAAATCTTTCACTCAGAAAATGGTCAGGTACGTGTAATAAGGACTCCCTAAATATCACTTTGTAAAATGTAGTAACGCCTGGCCTGTTGCAAAGTAACCCATGAGTTCCTTCCAGTGTTTTTCTGAGCAGCACTTGGAGACCAATCACATAGAGGATCCACATTTTAAGGACACCATTAATGCATTGGCTCCCTTGCTATTACAACTAACTCTGAACTCTGTCCTCTTACTTCTCATGTTCCTCAGCAGCTTATGTCAATCCACTCACAGAGTTCTACTTTGCTTTTACAACTCTGTTGCTTTGAGGCCTGTCAGTCTAACTACTAGCTACTCATATGAAGCACTCTGCACTATCTTTCAGTAAGCACTGAAATATTTTGGTTTATCCTTGAAAAGCACTACAGAACTTCACCTGAAATTATGCAGGCAAATATACATAACAACCTTGAATTTCCTTGCTCTGTTCATTATGTCCAGTAAGCTGTATCTCTCCAATTGTGATATCTTTGCTTGCTCCTGTTTCCTCTGTGCTTGCTGTAAGCTGGGGTGTTTTTAAAAGTAATGTAATATGTGTAATGAGTCTGACTGAATTCAGTGAAACCCAAGTATTCAGACCTAACCCCATGGTTTAGGACCACCTAGGTCTAGGTATCCTTCATGTGTGTATTCAGTACATCAACAAAAGTTTTCATTAGCTTTTGTCCCAAGATATTTTTGCTGCTGATGAACAGAGGTCTGCATCTGTCTATTGTGTTGATGGTATCCAAGAATAAAGTCTAATTTTAGTAGTTCAAGATAACAAGACAGAAATCAGCCAAGGCTGAATAAGAAGCTGAGTAGAAGATACAAGCAAAAAGGAGATTCAAAAAGAAAAATCACATGAATCAGATATATTTATTATTTCAGCAGCTGTCTGCAATTTACTGCCATGAATAACAACTCAATCACACAATCTAAGCATCAAGATTTTTTATTAAATAGCACCTATCACAAGGTACTGAATATTATTCTATTACACTTTATAGCCCTTATAAGACACTATAAAGTACCTCTATAGACCATTCTGGCTACAGAGGAGCAGTGGAACTGAAAGATAATGTTCATATAATGATAATACATTATATCAATACATAGATGAATACATCTAAATGACTCATGCCACATCATCATAAGGAAGGAAAAGTTTGGTTTGGTTTGGTTTGGTTTGGTTTGGTTTGTTTTTTTTTTTTTTGTCAGGGGCTACATCCTGATGAAACTCCAGCATCAGACTGAACTGGGAAATGAGAGACAAACCACAATAATGTAGAGAGAGTATGATTTGACAAGTTGTTTTCTTTCTGCAGGGAAAAGCATAACAAATTAACACAAGTCCTGGTTTGGTCTGCTTTTCAAACTGATGGCTTTAACATGTAAACAACTCATAGCAGAGGGAAAACACACCACTTTTATTGTGAGAAAATGGACACTAGTTTATTCTTCATCCTTTGTTTTTCTCCTTTTAAACTTTATCTAAATCACGAACTGGCTGCTTCCCTTTTTCCTATTTCTTGTATTCCTGCTTTTTCAAAGCTATTAGTATTCAGAGTAGTTATCTGCTCTTCTGTCTTGCAGTGGGACTTCAATAGTGGCTGCTGGGCCATGCTCCTGCTGCCCTTATTTAAAAATTGCACACAGCTCAAAATTCACATCTCCCATGGTGACCTTCCTTGCTAGTTAAGAGCCTCTATTAAAAATTGGTCTATTTGCCACTGTAAGTTTTCCATATGTCTTCGGACAGCACTTCTTATAGATTCTTGTGATGTGCCAGCAGCAGGAAGGGAGATGACATACTTGTCTCCTTCTTCAAGTGTTTTTAAAGAAGTTTTTTGCCCATGGGCCCCAATGGCACAATGGTTGCAGGAGCCTCCTCATTTCCTAGCTCGTTTTTGCTGGGTCTGTGGCCTGAGCCTTGGAAAAGAATCTTAGCGCCCATAAGCTGATGGACACTCATCAGCTAATAGAATTTAAAGACAGAATATACATATATTCCTGAAATATACTGTGAATACAATCTCCATATAAGCCTCTTACAGCTTTCAACATCTGTTCTGTTGACTGACACTTTCACGATGCTGTATGTTTCCCCTACAAATCCCTGACTAGGTTATTAATGTAGAAGTGAAACTGATGTCTTTTAGTGCTGATTGTGTGCTTTAAAAGGGTGCTTATACAAAGGAATGTTATTCTGTATTTTAAGATCACTTGTTTGCCAAGACGATTTGGTGGTTTTCTCTTACCCGAAAACAGAAGCCCATCCCTTTTCCTGACTGCAGTATTTTTTGCTACTAAAAAGTACTTCCAAGAAAATCCTGACCTCACTCAGCACACAGAAAAATTGCATTGACTCCAGCATGGTCAGGGTTTCAGCCTTGCTCTGCAGATTATTTGTGACATAACTGCTTTGCAGGCAGTAATTGGATAAGCATCCACATTGGATAAACATTCACCACATTAGTTATGTTTGCAATCCATATTAATTCTTGCAAAAGAGACATGATGTCAACAAAAAATACTCTGTTAAAAAGGAGAAAAGAACACGATTCAGAAAATCCCCTTCCCAGCAGAAGATTTTTCTTTGTTGGTTACTTACATTTAGGGACTGCTGCCAATCCATTCAAACCTTTTTATAGGGCATTTTTTGACTGATTCTTTAAATTCCCTAATGTCCAGGAAAGGGATTTTTAAAGCAGCTATTTTGCAACTGGTTACTGTTTGGCCTTTCTTGATAGGTAGGATATTCCTTCCAGCATCTTCTCTTTTTCTTTCTACTTCTAAAAGTGATGGCATGTTACCAAATGTGTTTTTCCACACAGCTGCACCTTAAAGTGCTTAATATAAATGTTGTTTAAGATTATGAGAAAAAAAAATTTATTGTATTAAAGTCATAAAAGTTTTTACTAAAGGTTTCACTATGAGAAAGTTTTCCCAGCTGAATCCCATCATCTCCAGAAAGAGAACAACCAAGATGAAGTAAACACCTCCAGTGACAGATTGTGGGCTGTGCCTTTTCCCTTAGCCCACTGGTTCAGTCTCTGGACTCCTGTGTTTCCCAGCATTTCAGTTGTTTCCCAGCTCTGTCAATGCCATGACACCTGTACCTACAGGACTTAAAACACACTTGTGTCTGCCTAGCTTCAGCAGCAGCTGTTTGAAGAGACATAAGATAATTTTAACCAAAAAAAGGAAAAAATATGGATCTAATGTTTATTTACTGACAGGTTTACAGTAAGCAGCAACTGTGAACCAAATCACAAAGAGCTGAATATATCTGGCTTTAAGTAAATTTTGCCTTTCCTGGGACAGCTGAATAGAGCCGGGGGGCTGGTTTGAGCAGGGGGTTCTTGCCATACAGATGGGGACAGGAGGCTGTCTCAGCCGCACACTCCCCGCTAGGATAAACATGGGAACTGTGTAACAAACACAGAAAGAAAAAGAGACTTGCCTTTAGACATATTAGGTCAAATTCCCAATTTTTTTTTTCCGTCTCTGTAGCATTGTCCTTTTAAAACAGCAGGTGTTTGAGCCTATGCCCAGTTTCTATTGAGCAAATTTATAAGGGATTGGGACACTTTAAATTTCTCTGCCAGCCCTGGTGCATGACTCAGCATAGCACAAACCAACTCACATCTGCGCTGCCACTGCTGTCCGCAGAGATACAGCAATCACCACCAGAGGAAGGGTTTTATCCCTCACAGCATCTGCAATTTATGCAGGAATTATGTATAGGCTATAGCAAATATCTACAAAACTGGAATGATAACAGTATCTTTAGGGTCACAAATCTGAGCTTTTCTTCATAGATAGGGAGTTACAAAATTACCTCAAACAAAAGTGCATAATTGGGAGCACTCTAACTATAACCCCAAACATTCAGATGTTGCAGCTTGGAGTACAACATCAAATATTACGAGAACACAAGACTTGGCAACGATGGAAGTGTGGTAGCCCATTAAATTGCAGCATTTTATAATCAGGCATCTGGCATTCTTAAACATCCCACCCCCAGGGCCTGAGCTGTCCCCGCCAGTGGCACCCACAGAGCGCAGGGACTGCCGGGCTCTGAGCCTGCCAGGACACTCACGTCACTGCAGCATGGCACAGCGAGCAAGGACTGACATTAACTCACTTGGACAGAGGCTGTGCCAGCACTGCCACTGCCCCGACTGGCCAGCATATGTCAAATCACAGCAGAGCTGGTCACTGACACACACAGGCAACCACTCTGCACTCCCATCCTCTGTTTCACAGGAATTAACAGCCCAGGATTACTGGGCTTGTTTAGAGGTGTATACTCACTAAAGCACAGCTCAAATAAAATATTTTAAACATTTGGCTTTCTGGCTAGAGTATTTGTCAAAAGACATCTTCATTAGTCGATCTAAAAGCAAAACCAGATTCTATAGAAATGAGGAATTTTACATAAAATCCAGAGAAAAGTTAAGAGATAGGGAGACTGAAATAAAGGAAGCTGTACTAACAGAGATTTTTCTTTATTTGTGTTTGAAAAGTGCTTCTTTCAATAGCCCTTTTTATTTGCTTTTCATTCTTAAATAATTTCCACAACAGAGAAATTCAAGATTTTAAGCTGTGCATGTGCACAGAGCAGATCAGATGCTCAGTTGGTACAAATCCCTGACATCAGTGGAGCTCTGCTGATACACCCCACCTAGGTGTCTGCACTAATATATCTGCAGACCACTCATGTGAGAAGGTTGCTTTGCACTGTTTGGCCACAAATGCCTACAGTTGCCCAAGGATGGCCTCCCAGTGCAGGAGTCTGTCCCACTGAGGTACCTGTGCATCCACTGTAGCTTCTTCTGAGCCCTTTCACGAGTGTGATGATGGCCAGACCCCTTATAATCATTGAGCCAAAAATTCTGTGGGATTTAAACAGGTTTACATACTTAAGAAACAAAAGAGTGGTAAAATAACTTGTTCTTTTTGAGCTCAGTCACTGGTAACCATTTAGGGCTTAAGAAGAATCTTTTCTTCCAAGACAGTTTAATCTGTAAGATATTTCATGAGGTTCTCTGACATACATGGGAGTGGCTGCCTCTGAAGGAGGGATTACAAACTCACTAGACCTTCAAGTATGACCTAATATGACAATTCCAACATTTCTATCAAATATTGAGTGGTGCAAGCATGAAAAGTGTACAACTACCCCTCTTCTAGTAATTTATTCTTTCTAATGGATCCTGGGGATAATGAATACTTTAGCATCTGTTTATAATAGATAAATGTTCTACAATAATGCCTCTCACTAAGAAAACATAATTTTAACTATGTAAGAGATTAAAAATAACTAGAGAAATATTGTGACAGATGGTGCTCTTCATGCTGCCTTAACACTTGGGCATGTTCTATCTAATGCTTCTTTCATTCTCCTGATTCAGAACAGAAAATCCAATTAAATTAAGCATGTTGTAGCATTTCTGACTTTATTTCCCTTGTTTTGTTCCTTCATTTGCTGATTAAATCAGTCTGAATTTAATGTTCAGTTTAGATGAGGAATACTAGGCCAGGGGAGTAATTTACTCTGAGCAGACGTTACGAAGATTTTTCTGCCACACAGTGAACTACTGCAGAGGGCCAGCATACACTTCAGGCTCTGTATTTTTTCAGCCCTCTACATCTTGTGGAAATGCAGTGAGTTGTGCTAAATATGTGATAATTTTACTTAGGGAATATAGCAAAAATTTTCCAAGGGGGAAGAGAGCTACTTGACACTGGATTTCCATAATATTTTCCAGTGGTTTTCCCCATTTTGGAGGTCTTATGCTGCCTTTTTGGAAGGTACTGGATAGCCCATTCCCAAATTTCTGTTCAAGCTGAGTTAAGCACAGTCAGACTCAGGTGTACCATCAATAGACATATTTGACCAAATCTGTCACAAGATTTTAACAGACTTGAACTTTAATTGCTTCCATCAGCCTTAAAATATCGCCTTTCCTTTTTCTCTTTTCCAAGCAATTTTATGTTTCTGGTGGAGGAAGGAGGACTTCCAAAAGCTCCATATCAGTGTGCTATAGCTCTCATCATTTGTGGATCCTGACACAGTCTCTCCCTCCCAGAAATGTCTCTGTTTCACAGCAGTAAGGCTCTACCAGAGAAGCATCGAAGGCTGGAAGGACACAGCTGCCACCCCTTTCCTGTCTTTGGTTATGGCTCAGGTATGAACCAGGTGTTAGCAGCCCAGAAGTCACTCTTATGCTTTTTGGAGAAAATCAACTTCTCAGGTTTTTTTCCAAATTAATTCCATTTCAGCCTATTTTAGCTATTCTTGGACTGCATCGATATTAATTAATATAAACTTTGTACAGACAATTACATCAGACATAAACCATTGTCCAAGTCTGAGGCTGAGATTGAATCCAGCTGCACCCAGGCTCCATTAGGATTTTAGAAGTTTTAGGGGGCCCTGTCTGAAACTCATGACTCATTGTGAGGGTCTTCCTTATTCTTTGCATCTCTGATCTCTGTTGAACCATTCTAGCCACTTTTCATGCAATAATTAATAAAGTGAACCTTGCCATCACACTTATTAAATCTTGTCAAATCTTGTTAAACTGTGTTAAATTTCATCTAATTTATTGAACTCTGACAAATTACTATTTTACCTCAATAAAAGATACTGTTGCTTCTCTTTTCTAAGTGGGTTGCCTTCCATTCATCCATGACAGATTGGGACATGGGCAGGATCCTGAAGTAGGATTCACAACCCAACCTGGCAGGGGCTTTTAAACAAAACTCCAGTCCTGCTCTTTCACAGTAAGAACAATGTTCTTTCCTACACATTTGACATAGGGTCTTCTCTATATGTTTTGGAAAGGGGAAGGGTAGGAGCAATTGGAATTCTCATTCAGACACAGGCTGGCAGCAGACAAGTGTGCATGTGGGAGCCCTATATAAGGATACCAATGTATTGCATTTTATTTCCATATTTCAGCTCTATCAAAATGGTTTTTCCATGGGCATGGGCATGTAATTTTTTGTCATGCCATCTAACTTTCACTCATTTGAACTAATGCCACAGGTGTCTAGCAGCTTCCTAAAGGGAGTTAAGTTAATGCTTTCTCCAGCTGGTGCCTTTAATGCTGGAAAGTGGAAAACACTTCTCTGCTGAAAAGGAAATATCTCAGTGTGATTCAGTCTGGCTGTGTAAAGTACTTGCTGCCTGCACCTTTTTATGTGAAGAAATTCAGAGAGATCTACACACACAAGACAGCACAGGCCCGTGCTTAGATGCTGTCCCTGAAAGGCTCTGTGGACTGGCAACACCCAACCTCCCTCTGACATCTGAGTGCTGCAGGTCTGCCTGAGGACATGGGCTGCAGCACTCATGGGGAGGTGATTAGAAACTTAGCCTGAGGCAACAGCTGCAATTTCCAGTGAAGTTCACGACCATAAAGTAACATATGAACACACTTTGGCCACTTCAATAATTTTTAAAGTATTTTGTCTCTACCACTCCCAGAAGGGAGTGAAATTTCATTCTGGGGCTTAAAGAAGTGAAAAAATATGCAATAAGTCATTTCCACAGGGAAGAAACCACCTTGAATTTTTAACTTCAGCTTAGGTCCCTAAATGAAAGTACACGGTAGTACTCCTCTGATTGTTATTAAAAGAGTTGCAGCTGAAAGCTAACCACATAAAAATTAAACTTAAATTGTATCATAACTAACAATCTTCACTTTCTATGTTTTTGCTAGGTGCATTTAGGTATGTGTTCCTACATAGACTGAGAGCAGCACACCTTGGAAAACTCCTTTCTAACGATTTGCAAAACCCAAAGAAAGGGGGGAGTTAGGCTTTAAAAGTATTCAGTTATGTATTTTTCTTTGCTTTTGCTATTGCTATTGAAGAAATTCTTAATTCACTAGACTTCCAATATATTTCTGTAATATTTCTATGCAGCAGATCCTGTTTTATTCCATCAAATAAAAAATGCAATCTGAAGAAATCTAAAAAAAAATTATCCCTTTCATATTAATATGATATTATTTCAAGTGAATACAAGCTGTTTTCATCCCTCTATCCTCCTGTACATTTTGCATGTTTTCATTCTTCTTCCATATATTGCTTTTGGAGGAAAAAGTAGCTTATTTTTAAAATTACAGTAATTTCACGACTATAAGGCGCACCCTTTCGACTAAAATTTTCCCCCGAACCCGGAAGTGCACCTTATAGTCCGGTGTGCCTCATAAAATGGACAAAGTTGCAAAATTTGCCGGCTCCCAGAGGTGCGCCTTATAGTCCGGTGCGCCTTATGGTCGTGAAATTACTGTATATAGGTGATTTGCTTGTGTGCTTGTCTGTCTGTCGCCTGGGTACCTTTCCTGGTGATCTGGCACTCTTGAGTTTCTACAGCATGAGAGGTTAATGGTTTTTGGATAATGAAAGGAATGGTGAAACTAATGAAAGGAAGAGTGATGCACAAGCAGAGAGTCATAAAAGAAGAGGCAGGCACAAAGTATCACAGCACTATGGGGTATCTCATAAGAGTCTAGGGAAGTTAGCCATCCTGCTTTCCTGCAGGGAAATGGCATATAATCATAGGACTAGGAATTCTTCTGGCAACCAGGGCATACTGTTAACTCATATTTAACTTATAATGGACACAAACACCCAAGGTTTGCAGGGAGAAGACAAGAATTTATCTCTGCCCTGAGCTAGAGAGAACTACTCAGCACTGTACCTGCAGAAATCCCAAATTCCTCTCTCACAGGCAGAGCTGCAGCCAAAAGAACTCCTACCACTCTGCTCTCTGCCTGTGTATTTTCAATTAATACCGGATCAGGGAGAATTCTCAGCTGGGCTGCAAAGCTGTTTATCCTGTTTATCCTTGCTGCTCCTCCGTGCCCTGGCTGTCCATCAACAGCCACTGCCTCCCTGGCCCAGGGAGTACTCCTGGGGCAAGGGCAGGCATCTCTTCATGTGCTCCAGAGAGCACTTGAGACATAGAGCTAGAGAGCTGGAAACTCATAATAGCCCCTATTCTGCCAAAGGCTTTTCAGTTTGCTGTACTATCCATAAGAGCTGAAAACATTTTCACACTACATATGTGTGTTCTTTCGTTATTCTCTCCTGTACCTCTGGCTTTAGTAGCAAAGACAGTGTGACTGTACCCTAACAGCTGTTTTTTGAATAATTACCTTTCTGGGCAGTGAAGATTTGGGGAAATTACAGTGTCTCACCCAGCCACTCACCCATTTTCCTGAATAAAAGCTTTAGTCTGAAAGAGTACTTTGCATAAGCAGAATTAATTGTCTTGATCCTGCTCCTGTGGTCGTGGGGAGCTTCATGCACTGTACAGAAGCTTCATTATGAGAAAAACAATTAGAAAGAGCATATAACTAAAACTCCTTTAAAGAAGTAAATGTTAGACAGCAAATAAGCAGTAGTACCTTCCAGTAACTGCTGTGCATGCTGCCAAACATTACTTTCTCAGAGCAGAAAAGAAGACCATTCCTTCTCTGAGTCTTTTGCTTTGAGGGGTCCATTATATTTTTCAACCATATTTCCCAAGGGTTTTATGTGCCAAACAAGTCAGCATCAATGACGTCAACCTCCCCATGAAGGAGTTCTAGGATTCTGCAAAATGCCAAGGATTTTCTGGCAACCAAAAGTAACCAGGTATAGGGGACTGGGAGGAAGGGATATTTTCACTGAAGATCCAGTCATAAGTATAGTTGTTCTTTTTAATGGGATTTCCTTTGTAGTTGCTGAGATGTTTTGAAATCTGAAGCTTAATTATTACAAATACTGATGCCATGCACACCTCTGTGTCAGACAATTGTCAAAGCCATTGGTTTCTGCTGCCAATTTATTCAAAACATTAGGTGAAATAGACCCTCACGTGTCTGAGTGATTGTCTCTTTGAAAAGGGTTCTTAAAAAAACAGATGTCAGATTCTTGGTGAGTCTCATTATTTACTCTGGGCTACAACATCTGAAGGTAGATTTTGTATCTGGCTGCTGTCACATTGAGTGAAGTCAAAACATCCTGCTCTAGTTTTTGTTTATATACTGCAACCAGCTCCCCAACCCAGTGTGCAACTTGAAACACAGCTAAAACCCGCTTAAATATGTGCTCCTTGACATACTTCTCTTGGTCTAGGACAGACTACAGCAGCGATCTTAACTGACAGAAAGCACACCAGCATTAGGTTTGCAAACAATGCCCAAAAAGCAGGAGGAAAAATTTATTTAGGAAACAAAAGTACTTGGAAAATTTGCCAACCAATGCTTCAACCGCTACCATGGGGGTTCTGCAAGAAGGCATCTCACATTTCTCTCAGAGATTCTGTTTAGGAAAATGTCCTGGCTTGGGGGACAGGTACTGCCAAGAAAAAGGCAGGAGCTTTTTCCAAAAATGGTAAGTGAAAATCCCCTCACTCCCAGTTTACTATAATTTAGAAATTAAGGGGTTTTCAGGCAAAGGTATGGGTTTAGGAATAACAGTTCTTTATTGATATATCTACAAGACAAACAAGAAAAACATCAGCTATGAAAATCAATGACAAAACAGAACAAAACTCAGTCCCTTATCCAGTTGCAGCCACTCTCCTCCTCCGCACAGTCCCGGTGGAGAGCAGGGCAGGGCCCTCGTAGCCACGGCAGCAGCAGCAGGAGCAGGGAGGTGGAGATGGAGGTGGAGGTGGAGGGCCATGTCCCAGGTGGGAGAAGGGTGCAGGAAGAACTCCCAAACACCATTTGGGTCCCGGTGCTCAGCAGTGGTCTCAGAGGCAGGAGGCTGTAACAGAGCAGGGTGCAGGGCAAATCCGACCGCAGAAAAACCTCTTTCCTTGGCGTTCGGGGCCAGTCAGTGCTCCCCAAGAAAGGAAAAAATGACCAGCCACCCTGACCCCCCCAAACCCCGCCGCCAGCAATTGAGCCAGAGAGACAGCCTCCACCCATCCCTTTTGCCTTGAGTAATTAAAAGCTAAGGGAGCCCCCCAGTCGACTTCCTTAGTATCATAATGGGAAAAATTCTCCACAGAGGAAGAAGAGCAAAACCTCCCCCAACTCCCTACAGGAAAAAAGTCTTTTAGGGAGGAACTGAGCATTTCTGCCCTGATGCCTTGTCTGGCACACACTGAGCATGGTGAGGGATTTTTGAGAGGGGTGAGGTGGCTCATAACTGCAGCAAGGATTAGAGCTGAGGTGTGCTGCAAAAAGCCCTTCAAAGTGCTCCCATGTGCTGCCTGGGGGGTGCTCCAGCATTCTGAAGGATAATCTTTCCCTGGAGAACTGGTGCTTTCCTGTGGCTGGTGCTGGCCTCTCCCTGTGCCTGACTGGGTCTCTTGGAGCTGCTCCTGGGGTCACCTAAGTCTTACCATCAATTCAGGAAGCCAGGAAGGAATCTGACACTCCAAAGTGACTACATGAGACAAATTCACTGTCATTCTAATATAAAGTTCAGTAGCCAATTATAATTTGATCTGCTTGATTTTAACACATCAAGGAGCTGTGAGAGCAGTCTGCTGCTCTCCCAGAGCAGAGCTGACAAGCGAAGCAGAGGTTTCTGTGCTACCATCCACATTCCCTCACCTGCTCCCAGAACACTCCTGCTTGGCAGAAGCACTGAGAGGGTTTGATCCTGTTAAGTGCCAGACAGAAGGGGAATGATGAGTAGGGACAGACAGATCCTGTCCTTGAACACACGAAAGGGTTGTTCATTCTGTTGATTTTTCACTCCTGCCTTTCTCTCTCACCTGCAAGTGACTGATGTTCTCACTCCCACTTCAAATAAGTGTGTGAGTAACCTGATGTCATCCTGAGGATTGGTTTGCCAGTGGATAAGATGCAAACGAAGGATTTCTTTTAAAGGGAGACAAAACCAAACATGTTCTATTCTGTAAAATGCTCTTCACATGGAAATTAAAGGCTGTATTATTTGGACAAGGATTATTCATTGTTTCCCTTTAAAAATGTAAGATTAGAACCAGGATTCTGCAACAAAACTTTATTCTTAGTGAAAACAAGTTCCAGTGGGAAATGTGGTCTTTCACGTCTGTAATTTAGGGATGATGTTGGTCTTACTATGCCACAAAAAGTAAGACTTCAGAGAACAGAGTGAAATTTGTATGCAATACTGGTATATAGATGCTTCTCATCTCAGTCATTGTTCCTGATTTAACATTCACATTAAAACCCACTGCTAACTTATTTAGCATTTTGGCCTCATAAATAAATTGTGTTTCTCACTAAAATGCTGCTACATTTTCTTTCAAACCTGATCATTCTCTGGTTTATTGTGCTCAGCCTCCTGTGATGAGTGTGTCCTCTTTAGCACAATGTTCAACCAGTAATTTTAATATACAACTGACTTCAGCTGGCTTATCCTTGGAATGAATAAAAGCTTTGTTCTTTTGCCTGGGAACTTTTTTAAATGCTTATGTGCATGTCTAAATGTTTCCAGTATCACAGTATTCTGGTTTTATGTTCCATGCAACAATTTTAATTGGAGTAGACTTTATGTTCAATTCTAAAATTATGATATTGGAGGATAATAACATCAGCATTATCATTTCATTATCCAGCTTAATTTCTGAAAAATAATGAATTTGATTTTTTGTAACAAATGAGTTCTTTGAGACCTCACTTTGAGTATTCACATTTAACAAAAGGGAAATTATTAATGAAAGTGAAGGAGGGATACTGTGCTAAGCTAAAGCTACATCCACACAGTCTTCCTAATATTTCAAATCCATTTCCATCACATTACTGGGTTCCTACTTTGTAGTCAATGCCAGCTGGTGACATTAACTGTAAATGTAAAAAAGATGTCCTCTGGCTTGCTCCAACATATATCCATTCATAGATGGAGATGGAGCAAAGAAAAAAGACAAGATTTTCAGCCACTTCAAATGATTCCTTGTTGGAAGTCCCCAAGAGTTCACAAGATGTCTCTGCAGCAAGATTAGTGCCATATTATAGGAACATGGAAATCCATGTTAGCTAACCCAATACCATTTGCACAGACAAGCTATTGTTCAACTCTAGACTTAAAAAAATTAAAATATCTTCTTATGTCTGTGTGGTTCCTTGATTCCTATCAATAAGTAAAAATGCTAATTATCTAGAGTGTCTAGACACTGTTAAAAATCTAGCACCATGAGATCACCATATGTTGAATAAAATTATTTTAGAGTTCACAAAAGCTTGCAAACAGCTTGAGCACCCTCAAACAGAAGATGGGAAAGAGCTCCATTGTATTCTTGCCCACTGTGCCTAGGACAAGAACTGGAAATTGACTTAGAATGCTATGCAGAAAATTTAAATTGAACATAAGAAAAATGTTGTAATGTGAAGAATATCAAGAATGGGATTGGACTGTAGGGTTAGAGCCTTAACCATCATTTTATGTTTTTAAGAACAGCTGAGAATGATAAATTACTCTTGACAATTTTGTAGGTATAGTTCATTCTGCCTAAGGGAGAAGAGATGGATTCAGTGATTTCTCAAAGTCTCTAGGAGAGTTTTATGTCCATCATCCTCTCTGGGTGATTCTACAAAACTAATACCACAAGCAACTTAAGCTGAACTGATCTATCAAATATACCAAATCTATCCAATCTGCCATGTGCAGTCCCTCTAGCAGATAAGTTTGGGCAGAGCAATCCTAAAACAAAAACAGACCCTTAGATTTTGACCTGTATCAGAGAGCTGCTAGTGAACCATCATTTTTGGTGTTATATTGATTTTTATGAAAACAGGCCTCTACACACTACCTTAGACAAGGAAACACTGTCCTGAGTAACTCCCAACTACCAATTTGGGGTCACTGGATAATATCCAAATATCACACAGTTGGCAAATCTTCTTTTCAAGCGTTTATCAAAGGTCACATCAGTATGAACTTCAACACAGTTCATTAAAAAGCACGGGGTTGTTACACCTACCAGTGTGTGAACATCTGCTGGCCCTTCAGAAAATACAGGAATGGGCTCTGTCCCAGCTCCTACCTAAGAAAATGACAGTGAGGGAGGCTGATTTGCACACTGTAAACCACCCTCTCCCCCTTAGCCTTCACTGCAGACCCTGCTCTAGAAACCAGCAGAGCCCAGAGCTGGGGCACAGAAAATTTTTTGTGCAAGGGTTATTGCTGACAACACAAGAACAGTAAATTAGAGACAGGAATGGAGCAAGACATTAGGGCCCCCATGGAACAATCTTAAAAGAATTTAATATTCTGAGTTATTTCACTTTCTCCTGTATCCAAATGCCATTTATAATATAGACAAAGCAATATCCAGAAAACAAATTGGGTGTAATTTTTGTGCTAATTATGCTACATTCATCTATCCTTTTGTCGTATTTATTTTTATATTGAGCCTTTAAAACATAAAAAGACAATAATATTAAAACACACAAATTAAATTTTAACATTGTTTTGCCTTCTGCATTCCTTCTATTTTGCATAATAATTCCCAGGTGACATTTTATCTTGTCTTCTCACTTATATTCACAGATGATAGAGTTATTTATTCCCTTGGCTAAAGCCTGGGGGGTTCTTTTCAATCCTTGCACGACAAAACCTTGAATGAGAGGTGCAGGTGTTTTGAGCAAGGGCAGGAGGAGAAATTAGAAAGTGTAATATTCTTTCACTTGTGACTGGGCAAACCAGGAGTAATATAAATGAAGTTAAGGAATTCACCAGTTTTACAGTGATGTATGTGCCTGTGAAGAATTGGATTGATCACCAGCATTGATACAATATCATGTCACCAGTTGAATGACCAATTCTTTCTCATTGTTGCTAAATTTTTCTGAGGCAAATTAAATTGTAGATTAAATCTACCAACCTGTCCTTGAGGCAGAATATAGTTGTAGCTATTTACAGCTATTTTAAAAACATGTTTCATAAAGGGACCCAAGTTGAAAATGTTGTAATTTATTAATCAATGTTCTTTAATATTTCAGGCAGTTCTGATGATCATTTTTATTTATTTATATATTTCAAGGTTTATTAAATATGTCCATCATCCTCTCTGAATGATTCTACAAAAATCATATCACAAGGAACTTGATCTGAACTGATGTATCTCACTACCAAATCTTTCCCAATTTCTCCAAGGAATACAATGCACTGCCCTTGTGCAATCACAACATTCAGAACCTATCTGGGAGCAGGGAAATAAAATTTTATATGTAAGAGCTCTCATGGATATTTTACCCAGGACTCAAAAAACTTCAGTCCCTTGAATTACATTTCCCAAAGGAACTTTCTAACAGTGAAGAACAGCAGGATGGGGAGATTTCTCCTCTAGCTGAAACATTATATCATCTTGGGTCACATAGGCTAAGAAATAACACAGGTAATTAATCCCCATCCACAATGAAGCTGGAAAAGTGCTTAGTCTCAGACAGACTCCCAGTTTATATCCTGCTTACATCTTAGAATAATCCTTGACTTCCCCTCATAAAGGACAAACCTAACGCAGGGGTTTATGTCAGTATATTTGCTGTTTATCCCTTAATCTTTTTTCTCAAAAAGTGATATCAAATTGAGAATCTACCGTTTTCTCTATTTAGATGGACTGGCACTGCATCTGCTCTCACAACTGCAAATTTTGCTACTATTTTCCTAAATACAGTTCTTTAGACACATGTGCTGAAAACTCAGTAGTCATATACATTAGTCTAACTAGACTAGCTAAAAATTACACTCCCAAAATTATTGCCAAGCCAAAGTTTGATGCACATTTCTATTTGCTTTTTATAAGCCCCATTTCAGCATCATGCCAATTTTCATATCTGTTCATGTTAAGAATGCAAGGCTGGTAGCACATCACTCTCTTATTCTGAAAGCAATGCTTGAGACACAGCGTAATCCACAGCAGATCCAGGGCAAGCCATGGTGAGGAATTCCAGGCAATGTCACAGGTTCAGCTGAGCAAAGCCAAATGAGCAGAGCCCATGACACGTCCCATATTAAAGCTAACCTCATGTTTCATAGCAGTTTGAAATAGTACAGAAGACAGCTGGCAGGGATGATATGGGGACTTGCTCATCTAACCAGCAAGCTACAGACAGATGTTGTGCATGAAATAGGAGCCATTGCCATTGACACATCTCACATGCCAGACAGTGGGGCAAAGTGACTCAACCTGACACGAAGAGGAAATTGTGTATGACATGTCCTTCATTTCAATGAGTAACATGTCACTTCTGGCCCAACTTTTCATCTGAAGCATCAAATGCTATGTGACAGGACTTACATATGATTTCTGGGGTGCTAAAATTTGCTTATACACACATAAACACACTAAATATAATAAAAGGCACCGAACTATGCAACAGGAAAACAGAACTTCTGCACTTAAGTGTATTATTGGAACCCCTTATGAGGATTTTCAATTTTTTGATTTATTAATCTATGTTTGAACAATATTTCTTATGACTGCTGTCCACAAGCATTAACAACGATATTCTAGAGAGATAATCACCAGTTATTAATTCTTTCTTACAAATCATTGGTTTGCTTCCAACAGTAGCATTTCTATCTGACTGGACTGAAAACATGGCTCTACATGAATGGGAACATATGAGATAATGAGAAACTATGTGAGAAGTGAGACTGTGAACTGGTTAGGGGTTTTGGTTTGCTAATTTGAGTTTCCCAGCCAATGCACCGATTACAGTAATTTCACGATTATAAGCTGCACCATTTTGACTAAAATTTTGGTCCGAACCCGGAAGTGTGGCTTATAATCAGGTGTGGCTTTTATATGGACAAAGAACAAAAAGTTGCTGTTTTAGTTTGGAGGTCAGGTGTCTGCTGAGAAAGGCAGAAGCTTCTCTTTGAAATGGAGAATGCAAACCCCCTCTTTACAAATTATTATAATTTTGAAATCAAGGGGCTTTCAGGCAAAGATATGGGAATTAGGAATAACAGTTCTTTACTAGGGAAATTAAAATAGAAATACAGTACTACAAAGAAACAAACCCCAAACACTGACAAAGTGTCTTGGGTTACAACAGGATGTGATCAAAGTATCTGTTCTATCACCATCTGTTGTGACCAGGTGGGGCAGTGATCCTTATCTCCATGTGAGATATTCTGCTAATGGGCCATCCATTGAAACCAGGCAGGGCATTGTTCTTTATCTTTTCACAACCCATCCTTCCTCCAGCGAGTCATTTTCTGCTAATGACCCATTGAGTCCCACTGTGGGACTGATAAAATTAATTCATCCCACTTAGAGTTGCTCCAGCCAGAGGGGAGAGCCCAGACTTTCCTACCTAGATAAAACTGAAATTCTGGGACACCAAGTCGCCCTCTTTTCCCTGGACTCCAGAGGAAATCCAGACTTTTTTTCCATATCATCACTGGATCTTCAGAGGGAGTCTGCACCCTTCTACAAGACCACTGCTTCAACTGAATCACATCTGTCACTCCAGGAGGACTGTAGCCACCATTAATTGGGACTGCTACCAACACCCTGACTGATGGGTGTTACCCTGACTGATGGGTGTTACCCTGACGGGGTGTCAGGTTGTGCTCTGTGTCTTAGTTTGGAGGACAGGTGTCTGCTGAGAAAGGCAGAACCTCTTTGAAATGGAGAATGTAAACCCCCTCCCTCCAAATTATTATAATTTTGAAATCAAGGAGCTCTCAGGCAAAGATATGGGAATTAGGAATAACAGTTCTTTACCAGGGAAATTAAAATAGAAATACAGTACTACAAAGAAACAAACTCCAAACCCTGACAAAGTCAGAGTACAACCTGACACCCCGTCAGGCAGGGTGTTGGCAGCAGTCCCATTCCATGGTGGCTGCATCCTCCTGCAGTGACAGATGTGATTCAGTTGGATCAGTGCTCCTGTACAAGGCACAGTTTCCCTCTGGAGATCCAGTGGTGATGTGGAGAAATCCCATTTCCCTCTGCAATCCAGTGGAGAAAGGGGCTACCTGAGTGTCCCAAAACCTCTGTTTTTATCTTGGTGAGAAATGTTGGGCTCTTCCCCCTGGCTGGAGCAACTCCCAAAGGGATGCAGTAATGTCATCAGTCCCACAGTGGGACTCAATGACCATTAGCAGAAAATGACTCGCTGGAGGAAGGATGGGTTGTGAAAAGATAAAGAACAATGCCCTGCCTGGTTTCAATGGATGGCCCATTAGCAGATCATCTGCCGTTGAGATAAGGATCACTGCCCCCACCCTCAACACATGGTGATAGAACAGATACCTTTTATCACACTCTGTATTGTAACCCAAGACAGTTGATGACACCTGGATGTGCGGCTTATAATCATGAAATTACTGTACTATTTTCTGCAAATTTTATGCAATGTTCTAACTACACATAAAGGATTTAAACCTAGTGGCCTTGCTTGTGTGACAGATTTCTACATTCCATTCAGACCAATAAAGTCAGTAAGGAAAGAAGAATTGCCCCAGAACCTCTGCCCAGAACAGCCCTGCATCAGAATTCCAGACACTCATCCAGCAAAGCACTTGATCATGTACTGAAATTCAAACAATTAAGACCCCGCTGGTGGCTTTGGGAAGCTTCTGTAGTTTACAAAGGCTTTGTGGACTTTCCTAGATTGTATATTGATATTTTTTAAAAAGCTCTGAAAAAAGTTCTCCAGCTTTTCCAATTAGAAATTAGGAGAAAACAGAATTATTTCAGTATGTAAGGATGAACATCTTGGCCAAGTGTAAGTTGAAAAATACCCACCCACTTCCTTGTTGCTCACTTATGGATATAAAAGACCTATGATAAACAGAGAAATCTGGGATACGAGGTCTCGTGACAGCATAGCACCTCAAATAGTTCGTGCTCAATAATTAACATTTTTCCTTGACTCTCTGAATTACTAGATATTCCCAAAGCATATGCAGTAGAGAGTAAAACAGATTTACAAAGCTAACAAGAATTTTATTAGTGGCAACATTGGCAGTATGCATATAGGCAAAAAGCCAGTGGGTAACAAAACTGGGTGAGGTTTTCTGTTGAATTAGTCATGCTCCAGCAGTGTTAATCAAGGTTTTGTTTCTGGTACTTGAGTACCAGACCTAGTCCAGCTGCCAGCATTTAGGGCTTTAGCACAGGTATTAGAAAATTATGGATAATGAATGCAATAAACCCAAGAGCTGATTCTGAAGAGACTTTATAACTCTGCCAACACAATCAGAGCCTGCACTAATTCCTGAGTTTCAGTGTTCTGTAGATTGCACCCACCCCAGAGGCTGCACCTCTCCATGGGCAGGTGTTCCCCAGACTCCATAGCTGGTCTGACCATGACACTGTCATAAGCTCTATTTTGGAGGTGGCTGTAGGGCAGACCACCCAGCTGTGTGGGCCAGCCCTCCTGGGACTGCTGGGATCTCTGCTACTGAGGATTCCCAAATTCCAAATGTTTTTGTGGCCACTAGCAAAACTAGCAGGGAAACTGGAAACAATACAATTTTCAGCCAGAAAGTTCAAGACACAAGTACATGTGTCCTTTTCAAAACACCTGGTGTCAATGTTTAAAAAAAAATTATTTTAATATTTTGATTCATGGGGAACTGATAACACAACATTGAGGTCTTATCCATATCTAATCCCACAAAATACCCGGTGTTGCAATGTTGCATCCCAGGAGTCAGTGAAGGATGCCATGGCCCAGAAGCCCTGTGAGGAAGCACCCCTCTAAAGGCTATGGAGAGGTTCTCCCAGAGGTTCGCTGCGGTTCTGTATTAATTGCCCAGTTATGTCATCCCTATTCTTCTCCCCAGTTCTAGTATGTTCCCTGCTCCTGACTTCCCCATTGACCCCGTTCTTAGCTACTCCTGCCCTGGATCCAAGTTGGTTGTAACCCCTTAATCCTGCCTCTGCTCGCCCTTGTTCCCTCAGCCCATTGGCCCTCAGTTCTGTTGCTCCACCCTTTGCTGCTCGGTTTATATACCTAGACCCTCCTTTGCTCTCCATTCTTTGTCCCTGGTCCCCTTCTGTATGAGTCAATAAAGCCCCACAGGAACACCACACAAAGAGCTGCTCCTGTTATTATTTCGCTGACCCCTGGAAGTCATCAAGCATCTAGTGCACCCTGAGCCACCCCTTCTCGTGGAGGAGACACTCTGGGGAAGGCGGTGGTCTCAGCAGCTCCTGCCATGCTACCACAAAAACCCATCTGACATCTCTCCAGTTTTAACTTGCTCAGTTTCAGTTACAGAATTGGGATTTGTGCATAGTCATGTTATTGGTTCCATATCCTTCAAATAACAAAATTATGACCCTGCAGACAGGTCATTAAGTCAGACAATTCTCCTTTACTTTTTATCTGTTACTTATTTACAAAACAAATATTTTTAAAGAATGAGATTTGGTGTCTTATGTACGTACACTATCATATGTTTGATCACAGCTTCTTAGACAACTACACCAATATTTGTTTTGAAATATTTCTATGCAATGGAGGCATTAGCAGCTGTTTATGTTGGTTCTCTGCTGTCTAATAATAACCATTCTGTAGACTTCATCTTTATTTGGTCACTTCTGTGACCCATCTGCTCTGTTTAGTCCTCTGCTCGGACAAAACCAGCGGCATTACGATTATATGGACCTATATCACTCTGACAAATATAGTTGAAATTTATTCCTGGATTAAAAATATTACTGTGAGGAAGAGGAAACATAAACAGATATACAGATGGTCTAATTGCTTAAGTCTTCTTTCCTCCTGAAGATAAGCTTTAGAACTGGTGATATAACAGACTGATGTCAACCAATATGCCATGGGAATGGGTCTAAGTGCTTGAAGCACGATAATGAATTCCTCTAAAATCTTACAAGTGCAGTCAATGCTCCAGAGCACTTTCCCAAATAGGAGAGTAGTTGGTGAAATATGTTAAGAACATGTGTCCCTTGAAATTCAACTGTACCTTTTAAAAAGAGAGAGTCTAGAATAATGAAGGGAAAATACAGAGCAGGAACCATTTGCCAACTGGAAACAGCACAAAGGGAGCATCAGCCTTTGCCAGTCTGCCTGGGTCGCTGCTTCCCGCAGTGAAATACAGCAGCTTTTACATCTGTCATCATTTTAAAAACATATTAAACTACCAAATAGTCTTGAGTAATGTATGATGATTTTCATCTTCTGTTACAATTGGCTTTGAACAGCTGTCATATAGTTGTTAAAACATCCTATAGCAACATATTAGAAATTAACCATGCACAGAAAAAGCTCTACAAGTTGAGAAATTATTTTTTCTTTCTGAATTAACAATTCAACTAGTAACAAAAACTTTTCAGCAGTGTAACAGTTCAGGTTGGGATAGGGTTAATTTTCTTCATAGCAGCTTGTAAAGTGCCATGGTTTGTATTGTGACCAAAACAGTGTTGATAACACACCAGTGTTTTGGCTATTACTGAACAGCATGAAGGCCCTTTCTGTTATCTTCACCCACAAATTTTCTCACTTTCCCTTCCAATTCTCTCCACCATCCTGGTGGAGAGGAATGAGTGAGCGGCTATGTGGGGCTGAGCTGTCTACTGGGAGGGTTAACCCACAAGATGCAGTTTTTATTCCATTCATCTTGCTAAACTGAGTCAACACTGACTCATGTTTTCAGTTGTCTTAGAAATGTTTGATAATGCTGAGCAAACAAATGAGTATGCAATCAAGAAGTGCCATGGAGGAGTTCTTGAAAGAAGTTGGACATTCCTGTTGCATTTTAAGTCAGATCTATGACAGATTCATAAACCATGCCTCACAGACCTTTCAGTAAAGGACAGCTGATGCTTCTATTTTGCTTATATTAAAGAAATATCTCACAATGCTAAAAAATCCATCTACTTGTTAAAATACACAAAGAAATGTCTAGATGGGTGATGGGTGAAAAGGTTCCTCTGCCAGTATCTGATGGCCCATCAATAAGTGCTGCTCCTTAAGAGCATTAAGAAAGCAATATACATGCTCTGCTGTAAAAGATCAGTCAGACTTGAAAATCACTTTAAACAGACAGGGGTTGATGTCATGCTGGGTTCCCAAGTCATATTGAATCTTATAGATATCAAACAAGCGAGGAAATGAGTTGTTGTTTTTCTTTTTTATTTTATTTTTTTAATGTTGCTTCCTTTAGTAAAACTCCATTTGACATAACTTCTAAGTCATGGAAGTAGAAGAGTGGATGATGAGTCCCACACCTGCTCTGTGCAGTCTGATACCACTTGCAGGATGAGTAACAGAATTGAAAGTAGCTCAGGAAGCAAGAGAGTCATAGATTTGGGATGAGAAATGGTCTCAGGAACTTGAGAAAAAAGGTTTGGGCTTTTCTCTCTCATTGCTGGGACACCTGCATGCTAGGTCTTCCAAGAGACAGTCCCAGGAACATTTCAGGAACAACAGGGAACCTGGTTCCCTCTGGGTATTTTTGACGTTGGGTTTTGTTTGTTTGTTTGTTTGTTTAGATGTTCTTTTTTTGAGCTGTAATTCCTTCTTCCTTGGCCTCATTTCAGTAAGAATGGAGGCTTTCACCAGAATATGACCCTGTGGGAAGGACGCATTCCCAGATGTAGAAACTGCCACTGCAGACACCCTTAACCCAAGGAACACCTGAGATAGTGGCCTCCCACCAAATGAACACATACAAAAAAATGGAGAACAAAATAATCATCTACACATGAAGTTCAGCTCTGGTGCAGCTCTAAATAGACATGGAAGCTAAATACAGACTTTTCCATCCATCTCTCTCTCTCTGACACTTCCTATTCCCTGAGATCTACTCCATCTGCTATGAAACCCTGTGGAGAACAACCTCCACCCCCAGGCTGGAGATGAGATTCAGCTAAATTAGCACTGTGACCTCCCCAGCGGAACAGGGCACGCAGCATGGGGAGAGCAGTGCTAAAAGGCACAAATGCCTTTTTGTTTGGGGATCCAGTACACAGAATAAAACCACAGGCTCTGTAGGGAAATGAGGCAGAAGCTAGCCTGGAATGTGGTCAGCTCTGCTAGACTTCCTTCCAGATCATTTTCAGTCCTCCAGGTGCTCACTCTTCCTCCACTTATAGGATCTGTTTATTTGAAAGGAATTTATCATTTGGGGTTTTTTTTGTTCCATCCAATCACAAATACTTCCTAAACAGGAAAAAAAATGTCAGATTGCACTTAGCTGGAAAAATAAAAGAAAAGTTGCTGGATTGTCCCCAGACTCACAGCAGAGTGATAGCATAAACTCCTCAGTGATTCCACATCCTTCCTGTTAGTAGGTTGCTAAGGGAAGCACTCTGGAGTAGCTCCTGTTACAGGAGCTACAGTAGGTTCAAGTTTATCTTTGGGCAGAAGCCTTCTTTACAATTTTTGCCGTCTCCTTTTATTTGTACTTGCCAAAACTCCTGTAATATTGTTACCAAGGCTGTGCAGCTCTCCCCAGGGGCTGAGGCTAACACAGCCATAGTTATTCTGTGCTGGCTGAACAGCCAGTTGTTCACTCTGGAGGTTTTTTTAACCCTCACTAATAAGAGCCAAAAGCATTTTTAAAAGGAAAAAACACTTGAAAGCTTGTAATTTTCTGCAAAACACTTTACACAGAAAAATAGATTTTGTTAATACCAGTTTTCCCAAGTGTCTCAATTACCTGAAAACACTGCTTAGTTTAAATGCTACAAGCAAATATAAGAGAGAAATAAGCAGTGCAAGCTGTCAAATCTAAAATTGAGAAATCTTATTATAACTTATGTATAGCTCACCCAGTCCCTAATGCTTCAGCCTGGGCAAGGAACATCTGGACACCAGGAACACATGAAATGCTGCACTTTTTCATGACTTGTACCTGTTCCCAGCTTGTTCACAGTCACAGCAGGGGGACTCAGGCAAGGAATGCTGGGCATGTACATAAGAGTGCGTGTAAGCAGACTGAGGCTGGTGTTTTAGGTGGTCCTATGAAAAGGGAGACCTCCACCTCCCTCTGAGCATGGGTGGTTCTCATCACAGCCCATCACCACAAGCACTACCCACTGATTTGTACCTGGTTTCCCGGGCAGTACTTTTTGCAAAGGTTCAAGTCAAGAATTGGACCCTCTTCCCTGTCAAGCCTTAACAAAGCCATTACTGACCTCTGTGATGACTGCACACACTGCTACAATGAATTGCTGCCTCCTTCAAGAATTCTTTAACAGATATTCACAACAGAATGGACAAAGGTTGTCAAAGGAAGCACATTAAGCCCTTGCATCAATTTACTTCGGTTTTACTTCACATAGAACATCCAAGATATTGGGTCAGTAACCAGAGGTGAGACCTTCCATCGACATGGGAAAGCACTCCAGCCACAGGCAGAGAACACAATTCTTCAACAGGAGTCAGTCCAATAATGTAGATGAAATGAAAGTAGAATATGGTTCCTGCATAATAAGAACATGGGACTTTCTATGTAAGCAAAAAGAATAACTTTCTTACAGCAGCCAAAAACTGCTTACTTTTTGACTTGTATAATTCCATTTAATTAGCAAAGAGAGTAGGATTTGTGCCTTGGTATTATACAGCAGACCTTGTATTTCATTAACATATGCTTGAAAAACTAGTCATAAATCATCTGCAAGTAATTAGGCATTCTTGTGGATGTCTTGTCACAAAGCTAGAACACCTTAGAGAAGGATGAAGCTAATGATCAGCATAGTATGCATTTTTGAGAAACAAAACCCACTGTTTTCTTTTTAACCAAGAAGATATTTTCATTATTCATTTTAAATGTTACAGATTGAATTGGTTTTCATTTCTGGACATAAATTCAATCTCACCTACAGTCCAAGCAGGGTGATTTTATCAGACTGATAAAAACAGTGGAGCTCTGGAGCCTCCTATGGGAGGATTCCACAGCCTTTGAAGATCCAAAGTCTGTCACTTTGACACAGTTTGTTAACCAAAGCCTTCAGGCTATAGGATGAAACACCCTGGCAAACTAATTTTCTGAGGTTCTGTGATGGTCTTGTTTTAATCACACTCTTGCCCAGCCACTGCAGTTCTGAGGAGTGGCACAAGGCCAACCTGCTTCCCAGATCTGATGATCAAGTACTCACTCACAGTCCAAGAGGTGGGGTGTCAACTGCCAATATGCAGTTGACTCCTAAATTTACTCTTTGGAATTCATAGCAATTCCACATTTTCATTTGTTCAGCAGTGTTAATTTTATCATAATGTGCCTCATTATTAGCTTTTATTACAGCAGGTTGTTAAGGAGGTATGATAGCATGGGATAGAAAAGCAAGTACAGTTTTTCCAACATGCTGAAATTTGCTTTCTCTCTACTGGTTTTGATAAATGTACATCACATCTCATCTCTGCATGGAATTTGGCTCTTGCACAGAGCTTGCTGCATTACTTACATACTCATACAGAACATGCAGTACAAGGAGTGTTCTGTTTATGCTGTTATAAAATATAAAGTAAAAACACCTACATATGTCATATGTAAAAGTAAAACTATCAGTCATAAGCAGATCTCCTGTTGAATATTTATAAAGACCAATTTGGGCTTAGAAAGTGTTTTACATTAGTAATAACAGGGTCAATAACTTTCCTGTATATATATTCAGTATAAGCAAAATGCTCCCTAAGAAGAGGACCAGCAAAATTTTGTGTGGGCTGCTCAAATCCTGTGTAAAACTTAGTTTCAGGAATTAAGAGTTAAGAGGAGTGGGTGTCATAGTGAGCCTCTGCTAAGGGTGAGAGTAGCTGTAGATTTGTCTGTGCACCACAGAGCATTTGCTGCAGCCTGGACAGGTGCATTTGAGCATCCCCTCCTTCCCCTCCATGCCCACCCATGACAAGGAAGTCATGGAAACAATGGATTCTGTGCCACCTAGATGAGGCAGATTAGCACAGGCTACTTATTCTGGCAGCTCTGCCACATGCTGGAGGCGGTGAAGCTGCATCTTGGCTGCTTGGTTCTCACCAGGCTGGCTTCACTGGCACATACATGGAGCTGTAATTATGCCTTTGCTTGTGTCTCGTCTGGCAATGTGCTATGTCCTTGTCCTGGACATGGGATATTCTACAGTTCTACCCAGCCACAGGCATGGGAACCAGCTCATTTTCAGTGCCATGATGAGAAAGCAAGAAGCAGGGCACTGGCCCACATCCCCCTCATTTTGAATTAGATCACCAACTCGTGGCAGGAGCTTCTGCTACATGATCCAACACAGAATGAATAATACTACACAATTTCTGTAATCTAGGTACCATCTCACAGCTGTATCCTCAGAGAACACAGAGTGTATAAATAATACAGTGACTCTGAGTTCTCACTAATTCTTATACTACAAAGGGACAAAACTTCTGCTTGTTCAGCTTGGATTTAAGGAAAAATACAGAACACTGGCATTTCAGTTTTATGGAACCAAACTTACACCGTTCAAAGTCCAGTGAGACTCAGGTATCTCTTACATTCTTCTACCCAGCATAGGGGAGAAATGAAGAACCAGGGTAAGTAATACACTGTTTCATAGTGACCATCATTATTCTTTGTGTTTTTAGAAGTCTACACTGATGAGCAATTACATCCAGCTTCATTCAACTTTGTAGTGGAGGAAAGAAGAATGGTGGTCATCATCCTCTTTTTCATCCTTCATGCCAAGTGCTAAGGTCATACAGAAAATTAGAACAGGATAATTCACCCCCATTCTCCTTTTCACAACAAAATTGTTGTGAATTGTACATCATTTTATGAACTGGATTACAGAATAGGATTGCCCAAAATAACAAGGATTGAATTTGATATCTAAATAAGCCTTTTACACTCATTGCTTACTTCAATGATTTAGTCTGGTCTGAATTCCATGGGATCTCTCCACATACTCGGTTTACGTGAGAAGCTGTATATACTGAATGAAAGGTTCATTAAACATGGGAACTTCCTGGCCTTTTCTTCGCCTTCACCCTTTCCCTTTGATAGCTGAATGTACTGCTTTACTTACGGAAACCAAAGTGCCCTGGCAGGAGAGAGGCATAACACAGGCACGTGCCCTGAATACAGAGAGTTGTGATGCAGCTCTGGCAGTGCATCTCACACCCACCCCGAGCTCCTCTGCCAGGGGCACGTCTGCAGGGCTCACAGGGCAGCCTCAGCATGCGCAGCACACACCTTGTGCCACAGTGCAACTGGGCAAAATTATCTGCTGAGGGGAAATCTCAGAGCAGCAAGCTTCTGCTCTGCTTAATTGGAATGTGAGGACATGGGTCTTGTAAAAGAAAATGCTAATAGCCTGTGTCACTCTGCTCTTTCCCTCTTCAGTCTCTTTTCCCATCTCTTAAACCCACTGACAGCAGTTTATACCTGGCCAGTGAACCCAGCAGTCTCATGTGTGCCGTTTGAGATTCATTTCTTGGCTGAAGTGAGCAGTGTGAATAAAGCTCTGTATGCAGATTGAGGGGAACAAGAAGGTTGCTTTCAAACTTGAAGCTAGGGAATATGGATAAAACAACAATTGTCAAATGTGTTCTTTCTGGTTTACAGTGGAGTTCTCACACATCCATTGAAGTGTTTTGCTTTAGAAATTTCAAATTAAGAAATTCTGCATCATACACTGGGAATTTATGATTATTCATATACATATACCCACACAGAGAGTATTTTGACCAATAATAAAATCTTATTTCTAAAAGAGCTATTGAAAGTCATGAAATTAAATGGGATACTCAGACCAGCATCAACTTTCTGTTTCTTCACTCCCCCAGCACCTCATTTATGCTGTGTTTAAAAATATTATATTTTCATGCAAGTTTTACACTAGTCATAACACAGTCAAGAAAATGCAACTAAAAAACCCTTAAATCCTCATCATTTACTATGATATCATAATATTGCCTTTTTTAAACACAGTTCTTATTCTCTTGTGTTTTAAGATAGTCCTTGATGCTGTTTAAAGTACCTGTGTAAATTTAATGGTGTCACTGTGAATTATTAAGCTTGCATGATATAATTACTTTTTATAAAGGTTTCTTGTTGATCCTCTAAAAATTTTAAAGTACAATGACAAATAAAAGGCTAAACTTAATATGTCATGTCATCTCTTCATAAAACAGTGCTTTAGTTTAACAGCACGAGCACCATCCAAGAGGAGTCTGTTCTGCCAGTCTACCTTCAGGAGCTGAGCTGCTCTAATTGTCCTGGCATATCAGAACATTTTACATTAATGTTGAAAAGTTTTGCTACCCATGAATTATGTTATGTTGCAACTTTTTGGCACATCTTCTGACTTTCAGTAGGGTAAGCTTTTATCACTAATACTAGGGAGTGTAAGTCATGTTTTTCAAAACTTGTGTTCTGCCATATCTTCAAGGAGGGGTGCAACATGATAAAATGATCACATTTCTCTGCAGATCAGGAGCTGCTGCACAGGAGAAAGTGATTTACCAAAATATGAGTATTGGTCTAGTACCAATACTCAACTGTGATGGACAAAAGGCTCTCTAACAATTTAAAGTTAGAAAGGGTATGTTTATTCAGTGCTGGGCAGCAGCGTGGGGTAATCCTCTAATGCACACTGCAAAATTACAGGTGGTCACAGAGTCTATTTATTGACAAAAGGTTCAAACAAATACATATTCATAATACCAGCCCCTCCCATCCCCTGCTTCCTATGGTAATTAGCTTGAATGGTTATTAAGCAGCGTGGTTGGCTTCTTGAATTAAGTCTGGGGTCGTTTTTGTGGGGAGGGGTCTTAAAAGGAAGAAGTAAGGTGAGTCTTCCTCGCCCTGAACTCACAACCTTTTCTATTAATGACAATACAAATGGCTTTTGGGGCAACTCCAGTTTTGCAAAGAATGAGTTTCTGGTTGCAATTGTTTGTGTTCTTTGGACCTACCTACCAGTTTCATCCTTTCCCATTGGAAGCACAGCTAAGCAAACATAAATTGACAGGCAATCAATTATTTAAGTTTCAGGTAACTCTCTCAAGCCCAGATTCTTCTAACTTTTAACTAAAATCCTAATTTCTTTAAGATTAATTAATGTTTCAAAAGGATTCAGTCCTATGTAGGAGAAGACTTGGAGATGCTGCTTGGATCCTGCAGGCATTGCCACCAGCAGAGCCAGCACAACTCCCAGGTGGTTTCATCCTGCTGAGCACTCTTGCCTTGGTTGATCCTGACATTTCCAACAGACAGGAGCTTCCCATTCTCTTCCTTCTTTGCCTGCATGAATCTACCACCATAAGGAATCAAGGTGCACAAGACCTTCTGTGCAAATTATTTAGTAGTACTGCTAGAAACACCATAAAAGGGAAATTAGAAAAATTTGTATTGTTGGTTTCCTTTAAAAGGCTCACAAAATGTAGCTTTTTAATGAACTTACAGAAAGACATAACATGATTTTTCACCCATTCTCAATTACTGTCAATATTGTTCTGATTTAACCCATGTTTGGGAGCTCTCAGTGTGGATCACAGATTCCCATGTTAAGCAGTAATATGCCTATGTCCACTAAGAATGCTGTACATCTAGTTAGAGAACTTTTCTGCCTCTATTTTTAAACCTCTGGGTCATTTTATTTTATTGCAAGTACTGGACAAAAAGATTTTTTTCATGTAAATCAAAAAATTTGTTTTGGTTAGTCAAAAGGAATGGATTTCATTTTGGGTCAGTTTACTATTCTGACAATTACTGCTAATTTTTTAGTTAAGTCATCAAAGCAAAATGAGATTTTCACATACTTCTAATAAATACCTCACTGCCATGCTAGAAGGTTTAATCAAATAGGATTTGTGAAGCAACCTGAGAACTCAAAAAATGCTGACTAAGATTCATTTATGCCATTTCTCCTTTTCTGACATCTCACATTCATTGACAGGACTGTCTCATCACTTCCCTGGCACTAAACTGTGCACCAAAAAACTGGTAAGAACTGGCCTGCTTGGGCTTCTTATGGTCCAGCTCTGGTTATTAAGGCTGATGGAATGCAACACAAAGGTGGGACACAAAACTGATCAAATATTCCTATTAAAGAACAGATTAAGCATAACAAATTCAGGATCCATTTTTACATTTGACTGCTCATCTCAAAAGCTTGACCCCCCAAATTCTTGGGCATGAAAACATTGTCTACTCAGTTCAGTTTTGAACAAAAAAACTGTCAAACTTTTCATTTTCATTAAAGTTTAAGATCCCCAGGCACTGGCCAGCCTTGCTGACATCCAAGGGCCTGATGGTTGATACTGGTGTGTAGCACAGTTCCCTTGTTGTGTGATCAAGCGCCATTCTTTTTACTCATGGTAAAATGCAACAAAATAAAAGGTCTGTAAAAAATCCAGGAGTGTTTTTAGGATCAGAGAAGAGTGCCAGTATCCAGCTGCATGCTTTGTGTGTTTGGATACACGGAGACAGCCACAGACAACTTCAGTGTACAAAATGATGGGCTGACTGGTCAGGCTCAAGTTAGAGTAAGCAGCTGGCAGCCAGGCACCAGTGGGGTTCCTCAGGAGGGCTGGTGCTTTTACAAATGATCTGCATGCAGGAATTGAATGTACATTGCGTATGTTTGATGGCAATATTAAATCAGGAGAAGCTTTGGACTCCTTTGAGGTTGGAGAAGCCATACAGAGAGACCTGGATAGACCAGAGGACTGTGCACTCACCACCTGTATGAAATTTAATGAGAGCAAGTGCAGGATTCTGTACCTGAGACCTTGGTTATACGTAGTCCCAGCTGGGGCTCTCTTGGAATAGGGCTGGTCTCCAGCACAGCTGGGGAAGTTGAAGTTCCTCCAGCTTCAGACCTGCTGCCGAGCTGCAGGCTGGCTCTGGGGTGTGACTTCAGACGTACCCCATCATCAGTGACTTGTCTGATGATCTGGACTCTGGGCCCACCCTGACCACACTCTCTCAGGTACTCTGGGATGTATGCTGCCCTGCTCTGTTATCCTCCAGTTCCCCATCCTGCATGGAGCAAACAGCCCTTGCTATTCTCTGACACCTTCCTAGAAGGTGTTTGTACCCTTATATGTACAAATACGTACAACCTTTGGTTCTGTTTCATGTCAGCAAAAGACTGATGTTTAGCTTATCTTCCCATGATAATTCATGGTTTATTGCCTCCATTTAGGAGGGATGGAAATTGCACCTTCTGCAGCAGTTTAGGTACAAAATCCCAGCTTTTTTCAGCTCAGAGTGCAAGCTGGGTTGCAGCTGAAGCACTATTTTGGGGACAAAAAGGATATCCAACATCATCAGCTTCTTATCTCCCTCTTTAGGGTGGTGAACTAACTGAAAAAAAGAAAACACATGAATTAGTGACTAGTAAATCTGCCCTTTGCTGTCCTGCAGAGAGTTGGCTGCAGCCATCCAGGCCTGTGACAGCTCTCGTCTGGATTATTCTTTATTTGTGCCAGCATAAGAAGCTCAGTCATACCAGCTTTGATGGGGATAAGAGATGGCAGACAGTTATGAGGCAGGACAAGCCAAGGGGAGCCTATTATGTCCATACTGCAGTTTTGCTCTGATTAGTCACAGCCAGCTCTACAACAGGGCTTTGATGCTGCTTGTGGCAGGGCACATGTGGGGGCTTGTACCAACCATCTCCTTAGAGCAAACCCCCGAACAGATGGAAGCACACTGCACCCCGAGAACTGTTCCAAGCCTCACCAACATGCAGCCGTCCCAAGAACTGGGAGCTGCTCTCCAAGGAAGGACAGACCAATATATAGGGCTGCACTGATTTGAAAAACAATATGTTTGGAGGTTTTAAGCAAGTCACTAGAAAACAAATTTTCTTGTGCCTTCAGCAGTCAAAAAACCTCCAAAAAAATGTATTGCCAAAGACAAGGGAACTGTCTTTTTTGTCAAACATTTGAGGGTTTTTTTTCATAAAACTTTTCACCCTATTAAAAGCTATTTTCTCTCCAAAGTTTTGATGATAAAATGTTCATGCACTTTGTTCAATGGTAGATTTCACAGTATCACCTACCATCTGCTTCACTGCAAAAGATTTTTCCCTATGAAGACTAAATATATAAACACAGAAATGTAGATTTCATGTCAGCAAGTTCTTCTCCAGAGATTAGGAACTATTTGCATGAGGGGGGCTGTTAACTTGATTATATCTTAATATTGAACCATCCCTAAATTGCTGGTTAAATAAAGTCAGACAAGACACAGATAAACTCCAGGGGTTTTTATTTATGTCATGTATATAATTGAGATAACGCAGAATCTGAAGAGGCTGTAAGAATACAAATCTATTTAAATAAAGAAATCAGATCTATGCAAATAACTGACCTGGGGCATGAAGAAGAAGGTTTGGATTAAATTAAATGCACTGTTTGACTTGACAGACCTTTATTTGGAGAGTTTTAACACTTCCTTAAACTTGCATGTATGAATCAACTTTTTAAAACAAAATACAAATCCCAAAACTTTATTGATCTGACAGTATTTTCATCCAAAACTCTTCCAAGTTGATCTGAATCCTAATTTTTTTTTTTCCTTCCTCTTTATAGATGCTCTGGTATCTTACTTACTTACTGGGAAACAACTTGCTGCTGGAATGAGAAGTGGAATATCATGAGCTCAGTGCCCCTCACTCTCATGAAAACACTGAGGACTGTAATGTGCACATGAACTGAGTCAGGGCACAAGGGCAGGACAGGGAAAATGTGATTTAGTCCCAGCAAGAAGCCTGGCTGACACAGACATAGAGCATTTGTAGGAAGGTAAGTGTTCTCTTACCTGACCTTCAGCTGCAGAAGCTGACCAAGTGCAGCTGATGTATGCTGAGCAAAAGAGAATAGTTTCAAAAACCATTCTTTTGAGATTGCTTGGGGTTGTAAAGTCTAGGATGTATTTACTGTACTAAAGCTCAGCAATGCACAAGCTGCATTGGCAGTAGAGAATGAAATGAAGCCTGATCTTTTTACCTATGAAACTACTCAGAAATCATGAATGCTTGATAGAATGTGGTACACTTATAATGTAAGTGCTGTATCAAATATTGTTTCATTGGCCAAAAATAACTTCTCAGTCTGAGACACTTGCCATATGGATAGCTGCTACTTACAGAATCTCTCCTGCTTTTCTACTTTGTCCTTTTGCTGAAGTGGTGACCTTCAATGGAGCTAAACAAGTCAAATCTCTTGATCTTAGAGTATTCCAACTTTGATACATGTACACATCCCAGGAATACGAGCCCGTGGTCATGGGGAACGTTAATAAATATGTTAATCCATCTTTTAGGAAGCCCTGAGGAATGGTTACTGTGTGAAAGCGTGTCTGCCATTTCTGATTTAACAGTTGATTCCCTGTGTTTGGAAACTTTCAAAGGTTTACTGCCATAAAAGGCTACACCAGGTTGTTGGTTTTAAATTGCTTAAAAGCAAGAGTCACGGTTTAAGAACTCCTTCAGGCAATTATTTGGCTTCAGTTGGTCAAGTAATAAGTAGCAGCAGTGATAACCAATACAGGCCATCCCCAGCACTGTACCTCTGTGGGTCTGCCCTCTGACTTTGCACTGTGCTAAGCGATCTCTCTCCAGGGCTGTGGAGCACTGCCTTGCCCATAGAGGAGGCTCAGCTAACCTTGTCCCTTTTTGTAGGAGTGTTACAATCTTTTAGAAATATTGGAGAAGTCTGAAGTCTCTTCTGGGTACTCCAGAAACAAACTGGTCACACAGGCAGGCAGAAGCCAGAACCATCCTTCCTCTGCCTCCCCCATGACATCTAAGGGCTTACAGGGTAGAGGTCTGCATCTATCACTGCTGAAGGAATGTAGGAGATTTATTGAATGCAGTATGTATCTTAGTACCATTAACACTCTGTTCCTAACAAGCACGTAGAAAAGAATAAAACACTGAACAACTCATCCTGTCTACCTCAGCCCCTCCAAACCAAACTTCCACACGCAAAAGAGAGGCTGCTTCGTGGGGTATAGGAGAGCTGGAAGAAGTTGTGGGTTTTCAGTTAACAAAACCTGCCTCTGAAGAAAAGCAATGGTTGGATCACTAAATACTAAAGTGAAAAATATTTTGCATTCCCTTCAGGTACTCCACAAAAAAAAAAATGATAGTATTTTTCAATGAAAGCGATAGTGGATTAAGAAAAAACAGATAAGGAATGAAAGAAGCAAAGAAGTAAATAACGAGATTCCCATGTTGAGCTTTTGCAGACAAAGATAAGAATCTGAGGGCTTTCAGTGATATGTATTTTCTATGGGTTGTTTTAAAAACACTAAATGCAGAGCCTTTTATGGTTATACCAATGTTTGGAAGAAGCACAATGCATTGTTTTATGAATAACTGGATTTGAGAGGCTTGTGAACATTGCTGTTGAGACACAAAGAAACACTGATACATTTTCCTCAGACTTTATCAGCTCTATTGCAGAAATGATGAACTTGCAATGGAGCAAAGGGAGATTTCTCATTTCTAGGGGAAAAAAAAGCATCTTTAATTTATAGCACTGTTTCTCAGAAAGGTTGTAGATTTTTCTCAGGTTAAAATCCATATCCCCTTCCATGGGAATTCTTCAGTGCCTCTGTGGTTTGGTGTGTGACTGTTTATACTTATGTTCACTCTCCTGCTTTTTTGCGATATGCAAACCTAATAATATCAATTTACATTCACTCTGCTTTCAGTGTATCTTTTTCCTACTTCCACAACCACCTACTGGAATCCTATGCAACAATGGTTTTCACTTTGGTGGGAGGATCACTGAGGCCCTAAATGAAAAATCAGAGATTTGGATTCCACTATCCTTCATTCCTGTTCCAATAATATTGTATCCTTAGCTTTTTAACTGCTTCTCTGTGTTGTTCTGCACCAGTCAAACTTCCTATGGAACTAATTTCAAAGCACATGAAGGCTGATCCCTGAACTGAGCTGCTGTTGGCACCACTTAATCATATATTGTTTTAATTTACAAAGCTGAGCTAGCTGCGTTAGGGACTGGGGGAGGCAATAGCAAACAAACAATGCTTTTCATCCTTCAAAGTAGCCTGAATCTATATTCATTCATATTCTACATTAATGGAGCCTGCTCCATAAATGAGGGGCAATTCCATAAAGTGATTTTCTTGAATGTGCCCATCACTAGCTCTTTCAGATAACACAAAAGAAAAGGAACCATCACAGCTGATGTTCATTAGCTCTTCTCAAATTAAAGGCAAGTACTTGTGGAGGCGCTGTCATCTGCAGCTTGCAGGTAGTGTCATGTTCTGGCAGGGCAAAGTGTTGTAGCAGACTTAGAAACTGAATTTCAGGGTAGAAAAATTGATTCCTAAAAGCCTGAAGTTTGTCTTACAGGAACAATTACTTTCATTCCTTCTTCCTAGCTTTTTACCGTTCCAGTGGCATTTCTCTTAATAATGTCTTTTTAACAAATTTGTTGTGAGATAGTAAAAGTAGCCCATATTGTCTGGGAAAACAACAACAACAACAACAAAAAACGAAAACAAACAAACAAAAAAAGCCACAGCAGTTCTTGCAGGACATCTAATTCCTGGAGAAACTGGAGAATCTAAGAAAGCAAGGAAATAATTTTCTCCCATTAAAGTGCATCACAAAGACTTTCAACAAGCACTCAAAATCCAGTAAATTTAAAGTCTGAGAAGGAGAAATTAGTTTTAGAGGGTACAGCTAATACCTCCCTAAACAAAATCTGCTTTTCAGCCTACATGTTTAAACTTTATTTGACTGTTCAGCTTTCCCCTGAGCTGCCGGGAGAAAAGCAAACCTAATTTTTGTTGTGCTGGCTAGCAGGGCCACAGAGCAGAGCTGCACACAGCAGAAGTACTGGGAGGGCTCTGAGCAGGGCTGTATCTGCTTTGTTAGCACTCATCAGCTCACAGGTAAAGCACTGCAGACTCTCCAACCTGCTCCTACATGCCTGCTTGATTTCCATCCTGCACTGGGTGTTGTTTTTCACTGTACTCTTCCTCATGGACACACAGTCATTGGACTCACACTCTGCTGAGACAGATGACTCCTTATTTTTAGTCTGAACATCTGTCTCCATCAAAAATGAAGGGAATGTGTACTTACATTTGTAAAATTTCTCAGTAAATTCGGGTGGTTATGAAAGTAACAACTCTTCAGGATGTGTTGACAGCAGCACACCAAACACTAGGAACAATGGCAGCACAGAGCTAGCACAGTCCATGGCCAGCCTGGTGTGCAGTGAGGAGCCCACAGCCCAGCACAGACAAAAGGCACCTAAAGCTTGGGCATTAAATAAACAGGTTGGGTTAGATTCTGTGTGTTGCCTCAGAATTGCTCCTTGGCACAACTCCCCAACTACAGATGCTCTTTAGCTGAGCTATGCTAGGAATTTAGATTCAAAGCTCAGTGGTATTAGGTAGATTCAGATTCATTTAGTTGTTACAGGAAATATATTGATATTGAGGAATCTGATCTCAGGTTTGCCGGGTTTTGATTTGCTCTGAGCAGCATGGTCTGACCTAACAACTGACCCCATTTTCAGCAAGAGATTGGATTAGCTGAGTTCCTGAGATCCCTTCCTGCCTGAGATACCTTGTGGTCCTATATTACTGAAGTTTGAGGGATCAAAATTATTTATGAATTCCAAATAATTTCAGTAAATAATTCTGTCTGGAAAATGGTCAAAAGCATTTTTCAGTTTATGTTAATACCAAAAATTCTGTATTTGAAAAACTTAAATTGCTTCACTCCTATATTTTCTAAATGACAGCTTTTATTGCAAAACATATTCTTTCTATTTTTTTCTCAGTGAAGTTGAGGAATTTCTTCAGGACATTGTTTTATTGCTTTGAGTAAGGTCTTTGCATTTCACAGCAGCAACCTGAAACCAGCAGCTTTTCTCTCTCAGGCTGCTGAGAACATGAAGGAAGCCCTTGTGACATGACAGAAGCAGCAAGATATTGTTTTCTGTTTAAAATCTTAGGAAGTGCTTTGAATGAAATCTAGATTTATCTTCCTAAGTTCAAAAAGAAATTCTTAACTACATAT
This sequence comes from Catharus ustulatus, assembly GCF_009819885.2. Classification (NCBI taxonomy): domain Eukaryota; kingdom Metazoa; phylum Chordata; class Aves; order Passeriformes; family Turdidae; genus Catharus; species Catharus ustulatus. The sequence goes on along the minus strand of NC_046234.1, from coordinate 2,516,456 downwards.
CAACCCTGGAATGTTTTTTTTTTTGCCAGTCTAAGGTTAGCAGCAAACAACAAAACAAAAACAAAAAAAAACCAACACCGAGTAACAGTTGTAGAAAGCCTTTTACAACCTTATTGTCCTCTAAAAAAACCCAAACCAACTACTTTCTGTTTTGCTATTCCAAAGCATCTAAATTAATCTTCTGAGTCTTCCAATTAATTGACCCTGGCATTGAAAGGTCAGCCTCAAATGATAAGATTTTAAGACAAGTAGAAGGACTCAAGTGTAGATTCAAGAATAGACAAAGACTTTATTGCCAATTTCTTGAAGACAAACAAATATTGTTCCCAAATCAATAGAGCACTCCAGCTCCAAGCATGAGCACACTCTTGACTGGCACATATATTAAAAACAGATAAATATTGTCATTTAAGCATCTGCTTTTGTTTTAAACATCCACAGCAGACTTGCATCTTTACCTTATAATGGAAGAAACTGTAAAAAGCTACACAGATTCTTTTTTGTGCCTTTAAGAAGTAAAAGTGTCGTAGGAATTGTTAATGTGACTTACTCCTTATGAATTATCACTTGAACAGAAGAAGACTGTAGATTACTTGCAAAAAAATAAGAAAATACTTCAAATAATGTCCTAAATAGGTAGAGTCAAGGCTGGCTTTGTGTTTCTATCTTGTAGAGCTGGATGCTAATCACACAAGCAGATGTAAATATTTAGTAAATTCTCTGAAATCTGTTAAAACTTTTTATCTTGGTATGATTTAGAAAAGTCAATTTATAGAAGTATACATTTCTCCTTTTTTCACCTGGGGAAGTCTCTCACCTCCATGTAGAAAGGTGCTACTTTATTCTGAAAAAAAGATCTATTTTTTGTTTGAAGATTTATTTGGCAGAAGAGAAAGTTGGTTGTAGAGTTGCTCTTAGAACCCGGTGGGAAATAAAAGAACAGAATATGTTGAAGTGTTGGGGGGGAGAAAGGAAAAGAAATGTCTTCAGATATGTGTCACTATATTATTCTGATCTATAGAGGCCTTTCAGAGTGTAATGCAATGCAATTTATTTTAGGTGGCACAGCACCCCCACAAGGCACAATTTTGAACTGAAAGATGTCAAAACTGGGAGAGGAAGCATAAAGAGCCTAGCAGGGAACTGCTGCTTGCTTCTGGCATGTGCTTATATAAAAATCCATTGGCTGCAAACAATACTGGCTTTGGAAGCAAGGTAGAGAGAAGTGTGCAATAAAAGGTGAAACAGTGCAGTGATTTTTGGTGCTCTCTTCACACATCTCTGTGTGTAGTCATGTTAGAAGACTGCAACTCATGTAAACAACTGTTGTAACAAATATAAGGGTTAATGCTACTAAACAGAGTCTTTCTGAATTCTAGAGGTGCCTGAATACCAAAGCCTGCTCATATTAGGAAGGGAATTAGAAAGAGGTTCTTTTCAATAATCACCTAGCCCTTCAGTGAATAATCAGAAGGAGCAATGCACTCTATTTAAAATTAATAGCCTTAGCTCTCTTTCCTAGGAGGAAACTGAAACCCAGCAGGAAATTCAGGATGATATGCAACTTGTATGCACAAAATCATGCACATAAAGGCTGGATAAACATCTTTAGCTTGGGTCACCCTGAAGTCCACAATTGCCCCTCCTGCTTTGGAAAAAAGAATCGCACATTTGTTGCACATGGCATGGCAGTCAATCTCTAGGACATTTTAAACTTTATACTTCTGAACACGTTGGTACTTTCTGCCTTCTAGGACAAGCTAAACAATTCATGCAATAGAAGATATTTTGGATTTGCAGAGAAGCAAGACATTTAGTGCCTAAAACATCTGCATTATAGGTCAACAGGAATTCTTTAGTCAGCTTTTTCCATTTTCTGTGTACAGAGGAAATTTCAAAACATGTCACTCAGCCCAAGAAACAAGCTGATGCTCAGACTAGTTATTTTTAAATTTGGGTCTTCACAAACAGAATATCTAACAGACTTCTTAATTTGCTATGCCACTCATTGGCTTTAAATCTACAGCACCATTTAGCAACAAGAGCAGTTTTGCTGTCAGTCTTGCTACCTGCTATATTGTACCACTACCTGCAACCTGCAGTATTTGATGTCAGCCTGTGTGTTTAAACCAGAAGCAGCTTCAATTATAGTTTAAGCAAACTCAGGGGGTTTTGATCTAGTGGATTAGAATACTTACGCTGCATTTGTTTTCCGGCCTACCACACATGAGCTGAAGAGTTCTTAGTTTTTATATGGCTCTGATTTGATTCCACAAAAACAGGAAGTCCTGAATTTTTAATACAGAGGAGATGCAGGACTTAGAGATCCATGGCAAAACAGTAACAGTAGGTGAGTTCTTGCCCTCACTTTCCTGCACTTTCCATTACCCATAGGAAATTCTCTATTATGGTCCAATAGGTCTTGGACTGCTCAAATTAATATGCCTGTACTGTAATCATTGTGACACTGCCAATAACTACCTGAAATTGGAGCCTAAGTTGTCGAGAGCACCTTAAAATTTTGACTCCAAACTCACAAACTTATCCTCATTATTCATTACAGACTTCAAAGCAGAGACACCTACCAGCTCTGTCCCTGCCTACCTCTGTCCTTCTGTTCAGAAAACACCAAATACAAATACAAATACAAATACAAATACAAATCACATAGTGAGCACTATGTGGAAAACATTAAGGTGGTTTGCAGTTTGCTTTCTTTTCCATTTGTCTTTTCTGATGAAATATCCTGTTTCTATTCAATCATTTCCACAAGTACTATACTCAGCCTCAAAGTCTTTGAATGCCTTGCTGTCTGGAAGACTTTTAAGTTCTAGAACTATGAAAAGTGATAAAAAGGTTTTCTATTATCTGCCTCCTTTAGCAGCTCCTTTTTCCCCTCCACTTTCAATTTAATGCAACTTAACAGACTTACAACTTCTTTCCAAGTTATGGCATAAATTTAATATGACAACTATTGTCAATGGTTTGGAGTGAGGACAAATACACTTTTACTATGCCAGCCAAGTGAGCTCCCAGTCTAGGCTCTCTCTGGTATAATAATGCAGCACATACAGGAAGAGAAAACTGCAGGGAGTGTCTGAGAAGTTGGTTGCCAGAAAGCACAAAACAAAAAATAAAAGTAATATATTGCAGATAAATTTGAAAGAAGTCTGAAAAAGAAAATAGAAAATCTAATAGAGAAAGAAATATGGAATGATAGACCGAAGAAATCTCTGACAAAGAGATCTGGGAAGTCTGTATGTTAAACCTGAATTATTTGCTGAATATTTAATATTCTTACAGTATTCTAGATGCAGTCCAATACTGATAATTTCTATTTTTTAAATTTTTCCAATTATTTTATTTCTTTGGCTTTTACCTTCTTTCTACCAAGCAGGGTTTCTTGTTTTATCCTGAGCTCATCTTTCCCTTTTGTAAGTCACAACCTCAGCCACACACTCAGAAACTCAAGTTGGGATCTGGTGCAATAGCAGTAATTCCACGATTATAAGCCACACCATTTTGACTAAAATTTTGGTCCAAACCCAAAGTGCGGCTTATAATCAGGTGCAGCTTATATATGGACAAAGAACAAAAAGTTGCTGTTTTAGTTTGGAGGTCAGGTGTCTGCTGAGAAAGGCAGGAACTTCTCTTTGAAATGGAGAATGTAAACCCCCTCCCTCCAAATTATTATAATTTTGAAATCAAGGGGCTCTCAGGCAAAGATATGGGAATTAGGAATAACAGTTCTTTACCAGGGAAATTAAAATAGAAATACAGTACTACAAAGAAACAAACTCCAAACCCTGACAAAGTCAGAGTACAACCTGACACCCCGTCAGGCAGGGTGTTGGCAGCAGTCCCATTCCATGGTGGCTGCATCCTCCTGCAGTGACAGATGTGGCTCAGTTGGAGCAGTGCTCCTGTACAAGGTGCAGTTTCCCTCTGGAGATCCAGTGGTGATGTGGAGAAATCCCATTTCCCTCTGCAATCCAGTGGAGAAAGGGGCTACCTGAGTGTCCCAAAACCTCTGTTTTTATCTTGGTGAGAAATGTTGGGCTCTTCCCCCTCTCTGGAGCAACTCCCAATGGGATGCAGTAATGTTATCAGTCCCACAGTGGGACTCAATGGCCATTAGCAGAAAATGACTCGCTGGAGGAAGGATGGGTTGTGAAAAGATATAGACAATGCCCTGCCTGGTTTCAATGGATGGCCCATTAGCAGAATATCTCCCACAGAGATAAGGATCACTGCCCCCATCCTCAACAGATGGTGATAGAATAGATACTTGTATCACATCCTGTATTGTAACCCAAGACAGTTGCCGACACCCGGAAGTGCCGCTTATAATCAGGTGTGGTTTATAATTGTGAAATTACTGTAATTATTTTTGTGTTACCAGCACAGCGAAGGACCACCACCTACACCCACCCAGTCTCTTGCGTACTCCATAGGAGTGATAGCAGCCTGAAGCCTTTGGGTGGGATCAAACAGGTCAACCAACACTGTCTTTAAAGTGAAAGAACTTTAGCTACAGATACACTCTGTAAAGTGAAATCTCAAATTTTATGGCTCTCAAAACCAACTGCAATGAAAACTTAATATAAAGAAGAGGAAATCTTTGTTGCTTCTTTCAATGGTAAAATCTAAGTAGTCTAAAAAGTCCAGGCTTTTTTAGTGTATGTCAAACTCCAACAATACAGGCTGCCTGCAACAATGCTATTAATATAACCATTCTTATTAGCACATTTTTGCCACAGGAAACAAGATGTTATTGTTTCTAATCTCTAACATATTGAATAATATTTTCAACAAGATAATTCCAAACACATTTCCTCTTGTAGCTATTTTATTACATTTCCTACAGATAATGCTTACAAAATTACCTCACTTATTGTTATTACTGTAGCCTCTGGCTTAGGAGACAAACTCTAATAAAAAGAAAAATTCTGTTTTACATTTTTTAGTCCTAGCAGGGATAAAACCTTCCTGTTTTTAGCTCCTATTATCAAAGCCCACAGCGGAAAGTGGCCAGAAATCCATAAATTAATCCAACTTCTAAAAAAATCCCCAAACTTCCAAGTGTCAATCACCCCTAGCCTATCAAATGGGAAAAAATACCTTCAGCAATACTTCTAAAGAAGTTATAATTATTCTGGTTTATGTGACTGAAAGATTAGAAGGCTCATGTTGTATTTTAGGGGGGAAAAAAAGAAGAAATAAATTGAATAGTCACTTGTTAATGGTAGGCTTTCACACTGAGATAGGAAACCCAGTGTTTTTACACTATGGTGCATCTGAAACTATGGTGTGATGAGGGAAAATGGGAACTAATATAAGCTGTTCTGTTTTATAGTACTGACCAAAAAGAAAATTCAATTCTAGTTGAAAAAGCTTTTCTTTGTCTCTTTTCACAAGAATAGCTGGTCAAGAAAGCAGTTTTAGATGATAGCAAACAACTGTAATGCAATTGCTTTCCTAGTAAAATTGCATTTTGTCTTCTGTGTAGTATCTGGAGAGTTAAAAATGAGTAGCTATTATTCTTTTATTAAGACAGTCATTTTATAAGCACCCATTTTCCAAGAGACCAAGAATACAGATTAGGAACCAAGGCTTCATGTTTTGACAGACACACTGTTGTAAATTTAATCAGTTTGGATAAGTTCTTAATGGTGATTAATTTGACATAGACCAAGCAGAGAAAAGTTTTCAGGGAGCTCAGATTTTTATTAACATATGTTAACATATTTCCCTAAGAATAGCTACTGAAGAGCATCCTACTGATTTTCTTCCATCTATATAGATTCATATCCTGAAAACAAAATATCCCCCCAAACCCTAACAGTCTAAGCTCTGTTATTTTATGTGCTAAAGATTGATTAATTTTCTACTTTATTTTTCCTCAGTATCTTTCTAGTTTTCATCAAAATCACTGTGATTTGTCTTCATGTCTGTAGACACCAAAGAAGATGTGTAGTTGATGAGAGGGTTGAATGGTTTGCACAGCACGTGCTTCAGGCTCTGAGAGAGCTGGAAATGTCTCTTCCTGGTAGAAGGAACAAGGATGTTAGGCTGATCCCTATTTACTTAATTCAGACTGAAAACAGACTTAAAAGAGAGATATCACTTGTGGTTCCTTCACTGTCTTCCTAATGCCCTATGTAATTTTTATCTAAACACGGCTCTCACTTTTCTTCTTGGGTAATTCTTGTTCAGTTCTGATGCACAATTTTGTCAACCACCATGGTAAAAACAGCCTCTCAATCACATTTTTTCATTCAAGAGAATCTCTGAATGACTTATTAGAAACTCCTTTTCATGTTGGGAAGCTTTCAAAGTTAAAATCAAAGCAAGTAAGCCCATCAGCAATAGCTAATTACTACAAAGCAAGCAGTGCTGATGTTTGACAGACCTGTTTCATGCACAGAACATTGTTGTTGGGTCTGCTCTGCTCCTACTCAGGTAACAAACAATACTGTTCTTGGCTTTATCAGGTATCATTCTGAATTGATATTTGTCTTACTGGAGTGTTTAATTAAGACAGACCTGAGAGATAAGTCAGAAAGATGCTGCGCCCACAGGCTGCCCACACCTGCTGTCCTCCAGCAGCACACCTGGTGGCTTTTCCTGCTGTCCTCCCCAGAACTCTTGCAGGACATGGGGAAGGGAGAATGGGGAAACAGACTTTCTGCCATTGCTCTTCTCAGTGATTATCTTGACTTTTTCACTCCATACAGCTTCACCATCAACAAACTGTGGGCTTATACAGCTTCTTGACCACCAGTACATAATTATTTTCATTTACAGAATCAGATTTTCATCTTTTTCAGTGATCTTCTCTTTGGCCTTTCATCCTCCTCTCAATTTCATCATCCGGAGTTCTTTCTGTCTTGTCTGCAAAACTCTTACTATCATTTTGGTAATAGAGTCATATTCCCTAATGCTTTAGCCCAGAGGCTGAGATTTATTTATTCTTTGTCCAATCAATAACAAATAGTTGAGAAATTACCTGATAAGCAATATTGTTTCATTCCCTCTCAAGTAACCAGAGTCATGCTATTCTTCTTCAGGCTGCTGTAAAGCACATAATGAGTTTCCAGTGGGCCTAAAGCTTTGACTACCTTTATCTTCTTCCCTTTTATGAGTGACATAACCAGAGGCTTTGATAGACTTTACTATAGGAAGTTTTTTGTTCTTATGAATTTTGATACAACAATTTGTGTTTATACTACATGGAAGCTGTTTTACATGAAACTGCCACACTACTTCATTAAGACAAACTTCTTGAGGGAGAAGGATGCCTATCAGAATAATGCCATATAAGAATAATTGGTCTCTTGTGATTCTGACTGATAATGCTTGTCTCTTCCTGGAAAATGTTAGACAGCCATTTCAGAGTCATCTTTCTTCTGTTCAGAGATGCTCTTCTCAGCAGTTGGTTAACTGTGCCTTCTGTTATTTTATCCTTCCATGTTCATCAGCTACTTTTCAGCAACACCTGACATCCCTATAAATCCTGTGTGGCAGAACCTGTGTCCACACTCCAGTCTTTCTTTGGTATAGTTTCCAACTCAAACATCTGCTGCAATGTACTCAGCAGTCAAGTTTTAACACTGAAAGAGGCACTGAAAAGGCACTGAAAGAGTCAATAAAGAAGAAAAATAGCGCCTCTTAAGCTTTATTTTTAACCACAGATGTGGCATTTTAATATTTAATGAAAACCGGACATGGACATCACTTCTTGTTCCATCAAATAGCATGAATATCTGAACATGCCTGAAGTGCAGAATTACTGCACCATTACAGAGTCACAGAATAATTTATATTGGAAGGCATGCCTGAAGGTCATGCAGTGCAACTCTGTTCTTAGCTGAGCAGCTTAGATCCTGCAGACTGAAGAAGATGACAAGGAGGAACCTTGACCTCACTGGAACAGTCAGAAATCTCTGGGGTACTTCTGCTCAGCAGAGCCCTGCACCAAAACAACTTTGTCACAGGACTTCAGTATTGGTGGTGAAGTGTAGCTGGTGACTCTAGAGTGAGAAAATAACCTGTACTTCCTAGTGGTGACTTTTTGCATGTCACCAACTCAAGGCTTTTTGTTTTTCAGACCAGGGGATGCCAAGCTGCCCACGCTCTCAGGCAGCCAACATGAAAATAGCCCCTGCAACTGGTGCAGAGGCCCAACATCTTTCACTCGCTGAAATCTGAAGTTTTCCTTCAGCAGTTAAAACAATCCTTTCACTAGTTCCCAGGCTCAGCAATTTTTCTTATTCCAAGTGATTTAGACAGCACTCATAAAATAAATATACTAGTCTTGTTTTCCATCTCTTCTGAAAAACGTTATATGTACAAAAGCAAAGCTGATGCATTGAGTGAATCACACCTCTTCAAAATGCAAATCAATAATCACAACTGACATCAAAACACTGGAGATCTGCTGAGTCTTTTGTAAAGGTGTGAATTGTCAACCTAACATCTAGTACAGGACTAGATGTTTTGACCATAATATTAACAAAAGCAGATGTATAAAGTGGAGAGACAAATGAGTTCTGACAAAACTCTACTTTGGCAACCTTCCCCTTAATATCATGATGGTTTTGCGGAAAATCTCATTTGATTTGGTTAACTGATACATTATTGAAGCGCAGCTTTTCAAAGAGTAGAGTATAGCACCAAAGTTGCCCCTGTTGAATGAGAAAATTGAGCTGACTTTTCCTACAACCCAAAAGAGCAAAACCTCGTTCTTCACTTTCAGTACTTTCTTAGAAAGGCTGTGAAAATGAAAAAGAACTCTAAGCTGAAAGGAGCAGAACCATTAAAGTAAAATAGGTTTAGTCCAGTTAAAGGGTTCGTAAGGGAACATCTGGATTTGACACATATACTGCACAAGTGCTTGGCAGTCTTCTGAGTGCCCGAAAGTATTGGAAGAACACTAGGTCATGACATGTACACAGCTCTCAAAATTAAAATACATCCAGCATAGTAAAAAGAATCCTTTATAAGAGTCTCAATTCGCTATTACCAAAACCAAAAATAAAAGGTATTGTAGGCTCTTAGTGTTTAATTTGTTTCAAGTATTTCCCCTAGGTTATCCGAAACACTGAGTCCCAAGGCGGTCCGGAGCCGGGGCTGAAAGCTCGAGGGCGGTGTCTCGCGTCCGAAAGCGGCGAATGCAGAGCCAGCCCCGGACCCGAACAGCCCGAACCGGCACCGCCGCACGCGCTGTCCTGGGGGGCCCTCCCGTGGCCGCGCCCGGCACTGCAGCGGCCGCTGCGCGCCCATCCCGCCTGGCCGCGGCTGCAGCGGGGACAGAAAACGCGGGCTCAAATGGAGCGATTGTTGAAAGACACGGGCAAAATAAAAGGTGACAGCACGGCTATGTCCAGGATATAAAAGTATAAATGGTATGTCAAAGACTGTGTTTCGATCTAGTAAATAAAAATACCATTATCTACTGGGACAAAAATTTTAGCCATGTCAGCCAGAAAAAAAGAAGAAAACCCACACAAACGAAAACCAACTACAACAAAAAGCATAACCAAAAGACTACGGTTTCAGGGTAATTTTTTCTTTTGCTTGTTTTTTGCTGTTTTTTTCCACACAATTTATCTGTTGCCACAGCATAAAATTACAGCATTGTTTTCTATAACACTTTAGCGGGAAAATATAAACCATTTAAGTTCTATATGCTTCTAATAGGAAGTTAAATATCACAGTCTGTCAGGAGAATGACATTTTATATAGCAGTTCCATAGCAGTTGCCATCAGGGTCAATACAAATAATGTTAAGGCTGTATAAATGTACTGGTGCATATAGCCTTTGAAATACAGGCTTACTGCTTCTCGAAATCATTGGGAATTCTGCTATGGATTGGAGAGTCGTGATGTTTTCAGATTCACTTCATCTGAAAGTGCAGCATATTCAAGAGAGGCAGTCATCAACCTTCCTGAGTCTCTGTATCAGCTTTAGACTGAAGCCTCCTGCTCCTGCACACAGTAAAACAAAACATGGTCACCCAATGGATTTTAAATGGATGCTAGAAAAATATGTCCATGTTATGTGTTATACACTCAGATGAGTATTCTAGATATGTCGATCTATTGTACTGAAAAATTTCTAGTTTAGATTGACTAGAAATGTAGACTCTTTAAGCTCACAAGTTCCATCTTTGACATTGTTGCTGACTGTGTAGACTCAACTTAGGGAAATTAGTTGAATGTATTACCAACCAAAATCAGACCAGGAAAGTGTGAAGCAAAAAATCTTCTGAAAACATCTTCCCTCCCACTCCACTTCCTTCATGGGCTTTAACAGTATTCCCAATTCTCTACCTCCTGCCCCCAAAGAACAGGGAATGGATTTTAGAGTCATTTCATCACTTAATGCGGTGCTGCTGGTCTCCCATCAGGAGATCTTCCCCTGCTCCAGCATGGGTTCCCTCCTATGGGAGACAGCACTCCAAGAACTTCTCCAACATTAATGCCTCCAACGGGGTGTAATCCTCCAGGCACAGGCTGCCCCAGAATGGGTCCCCTGTAGGGTCACAAGTCTTGCTGGCAAATGTGCTCCAGTACGGGCGTCTCTGTCCATGGGCCCAGATCCCTGCCACGAGCCTGCTCCAGCACAGTCTTCCCATGAAGTCACAGCCTCCTTTGAGCATCCCCTGCTCTGGTGGGGGCCTCTCCCCAGGCTGCAGCTGGATCTCTGCTCCCCATGGACCCCCACGTGCTGCAGGGGCACAGCTGCCTCTCCATGGGCAGCACCAGGGGCTGCAGGAGAACCTCTGCCCCAGCACCTGGAGCACCTCCTTCTGCACTGACCTGGGTGTCTGCAAGGCTGTTCCTCTCACATATTCTCACTTCTCTCTTCACAATTACTCCCACTCAGTATTTTTTTCCTCTTCTTTACTATGTTCTAACAGAAGCATAATTATCATTCCTGATGGCCTTGCTCTTGGCACCAGCAGCAGGTCCATCCTGGAGCTAGCTGTTATTGACTCTGTCAGACAGCCTTTGATCCCCTTCCCACACACTCTACCAAAACCTGGCCACACAAACCCAGTACACTGATGAACGCTGCCCTTGAATACATACACAGAGGCTGGCTGAAAACTCAGTGAAGACCCTTGTGGGATCCATCTAAGTGTGGCTGACCACAGCGCAGCTGTGTCTGTCTGCATTGCTATCCAAGGTTCTGCTTATAGCCCCTGCAATGGAGGGCTGTACTTGCCTCCCTCTCCACACAGTCAAGAGAATCAGGAACATTTTGATGCCATAACTTTGGGATACAATTCTTAATTCTCTGAAGGAAAGCCACCCCAGATAGATCAACCCCTAATGCACTAAAAACTTTCCTTTTCTAATCACAGCATAAATGCCTATGCTCATGATGATCATTGAATATTAAGTTTATAGTTCTCAGAGATAAAAGCTCTTATTCAAAGGCAATATGTTCATACCTGAACTCCCTGACCTGATCTGAGGGCTGCTGTGTGACCCAGCATGCACACTGCATGTAGGGCCCTGCACAGGGGGGGTTATGGATGTGTCCAACCACGTAAAATCAACAGAACATTTCTCTTGTGTTGCATTCTAACCAGTGTATCCCAGGTTTTCTGAGGATTTTTTCTGTTTAAATTAATTCATTTTCAAGACACACATAATTCAGAGAATCTTTTCACTTTCATATCATGTTATTTGGTTACTGATTAAAAACAAGTAGCTGAGTAAACTGGCATGCAGTTTTCCATATGAATGTGTGTTGTCTGTTAAAAAGGACTGTTTACAATACCAATATGCTTCTGCAGAGGAAATAACGGGCAGGTTTGATGCAATGATAAATGCATTTGTGGGGTTATGAGAGAAGTGGATGGAAACTCATGAGTGGGATGTGAAACTGAATAAATAAGCTGCAAAATCCTACATGGGACATGTTCAAATTCACTAACATGTGAAAAAAGGAAATCTGCTACTGAGAGCTGAGGATCAACAACACGATATACAGCCACTGTTCTGGAAGAATGCAGAAATTACTATTAATTTTAAACAAGACTTGTAATTGCAACAAATAACATAACATGAAGAAAATAAGAAAGAGATTACATGCCAAGACAATTATTACATAGGTGAGTTTGAACTGAATGACAATGTTGTTTTTTGAATAAGCAAATTGAGCTAGAGCTTGATAGTTTAATAGGTAGTATTTAAAAAATATGTATTTTTAGAAAATTTTATCTGTGTAAGCTAAAAACTTTAATAACCTCCTGAAATTCAGATTCCAGCATTTACTTCTTTGACTCTTCTCTGTGAAACTGGGAGACTTCTGTACTGCAGGCACAAAGTAGTCTTAAATCCTTCAGTCTTCTTTGCATATTCAGGTCAGGAAGACACAGTATACCGTAGAAACTGAAAACCCCTCATGGAAACATATATCTACACTAAAGTAGAATCTGTGGCAAAAGTGAACCTTGGATGGCTCCCTGCACCCTGGCTACTATACAGAAAACTACATATTCAGAGGCAAAGGTGAACTTATGACTTATAAAATAAACAGAGAAACAAGTTTCATTGAAGATCAGCCTAAAAAATTAAGACAGAAAATCAATAGACTAGTTGGCTTTTCTCACAAATGTATTTTCACAGGGTTAAAAGACTACCCACCATCCTAATACATGTAATGAAGGAATTTTTGTTTTAATCATTTTGCAATATTCAGATTTGCCTTTTTCAATTGTTATGCTTTTCTTGCCTCTCTACGTGAGCACTACCTCACACAGTATTTTCTTAGCACTCCCAGAGAAAGTTCACATTAACTATTCAAAGAACTGAATTAACAGGCATGGCACAATCTTATTTCTTGTCCACACACAGTAACACTTCAAATCACCCCTAGTGTAGTTCAGCTTGTCTTCACAAGTTCTGGGAATATCCACTGCTCTACACCTTAATTGGGGTATCTGTCATTTCTGTGCATCACTTCAGTCAAGGACAAGCTAATAAAACTTCAATATTTTGGTTATATTTAACCTTCAGCTATTATTGATTATTCATAAAGCAATGTCTGAGAAGTTTTTCACCTCTGTATCTCTATTAACTGTAACTGCTTCTACCAAGCGCTGATCTGGTTATTATAACATCACCATTTCAGTAAGGTCATTGAAAAGCTTTTATTGAGAATATCATGCAAACTAACAAGAAAAGAACATCTGATCATCATTTAAAGAGTGTAATAGTCTTCTGCCCCCTGAAATTTTTGGTTACAGCTTTAAATGACAGGACAACAGTCTGAATTGTTTAGTTCTAATTGAAACAACTCAGAATCCTATGTATCCCACATGAATATGAAGTCCTGTTGTCTCAATATCACAGTGCCAGAAATAAGATACATATATTGTGACTACCAGTCTTAAATAGAAATATGGAAATCTAAGTATCACCTCTATGACATGTTGCAAATCATAATGGAGAGGTCAAGGAGTCAGCCAGAAGAGGCTCCCATGTGAAGTAATGCACAAGGAAAACCAGCAGATAGAAATTTGAAAGGTTGAGTTAAAACCTGTATGAATCTTGTCAAGACTGAAGGCCAAAAACAGGTGTGTAAGTAAGGAGGACTGTATAAAATTCCATTAAGAAACTTTGATAGTTAATTGGATGTGGCAGTTTCAGTTCCAAACTGGGAGGGAACACCAATTTTGTGTAGTGGTATGTGTAGTGTGGTGGTTTCAATTTGCCAATTTGAGATTTCCCAGACAATGCACCAATTTATGTGGTGGGTCTAGTGCTGACTAAATGCCAGTGCACCTACTAGAACACACTTACAGTAATTTCACGACCATAAGGCGCACCCCCAGGAGTTGGTTAATTTCGCAACTTTGTAGATCATATAAGGCACACTGGACTATAAGGTGCACTTTTTTTTGCAGCAAGGCTTCGCCCCCAGCTCCCCCCACATGGTTGCTGGCTGAGGCCCTGCTGCAACCCGGCAGCCATTGGCCACCAGGCCCGCCTGTACCCGGCAGGAGGGGCGCCGCGGGCCTGCCTGTACCCAGAAGCCACGGTTCCACGGGCCCCCTGCATCCCGCAGCCACGGCTCTGCCTCCACCTGGGCTCATCTGTACCCAGAACCTGTCACTGCGCCGGCCCCCTGCACCCCGCAGCCACAGCTCTGCCTCCACCCGGGCTCGTCTGTACCCAGGAGCCACGGCTCCGCCAGCCCCCTGCACCCAGCAGCCATGGCTCTGCCTCCACTCGGGCCTGCCTGTACCAAGGAGCCATGGCACCGCGGGCCCCCATGCACCCGGTAGTCCCAGGCCCTGGCGCCCCTGCACCCAGCAGCTGCAGCGCCGCGGGCCCCTGGACTCGCCTCCACCCGGCAGCTGCGGCCCCGCCTCCACCCCGCTCCTGCAGCTCTGCCAGCTTCCCCCGCGGCTCGTGGCTCACACTTCTGGGTAGGCAAATTTCCGAACTTTTGCCCACATATAAGGCGCACCGGACTATAAGGCGCACTTCCGGGTTCGAGTGAAAATTTTGGTCAAAAGGGTGCGCCTTATAGTCGTGAAATTACTGTACTCTGTGCTGCAAGATAGGATTAGGAGAAAAGCAAAACAGGCTCAAACTTTAAAGTGTATAAAGAAAAAACACTGACAACATACAGCAACAAATCAGTTTACCATCTCTTAAATAGTCTTTGTTCAGTTCATTTAGGGAGAGAAGTCTCTCTTGACATGCTATGGAGACTTCTCCACTCGAAAATGATTCTCTCTTGGCTTCAATGTCACAATGAATCAGCTGCCAGGAGAAGGAAAATCTGATCACTGTGTAAAAATCCTCCCCTCAACTTACAGCTTTTCCCACAACTGTTTTGGAGGGCTCACTCTTTAGCTAATGGGGTACAGTACACTTTTAAGGATGAGCTGTTCAGAAGTAAAGGTTCTCTTCATGTATCTATAAGATCATCTCTGGGAACAGAGATCTTCTTCCTCCCTGGGGGCAAAGTGCCTTCATCACTTCTCTCTGTTCAAATTTCTCATGGGATCACAGCTACGTCAACATCTGCTTGTTCAGCATGGATGCCTTTGCTCATGTCTACAATGTGAACACTACACTCCTCATGCTTCTTCCATGAAGAATATATATATAGTATGATATATATATAGGTATATCATAGTCCATCACCATAGCTTACAAGAGAATTCCAGCTTAGGTCATCTCCTCATTTCTCCTCCCATCTGGGACCTGACTTCTTCTTATCTGACCTTGGTATCTTCATGTTGTTTCTCTACATGTCTTCACTCTGTCCTTTTTTCTTACCCTAGAGAGAATTAGAGGTCTGCAAGTCTCATGTGTGCAATGAAAGTTAATATCTCATCTGAGGCCTGCAGAGGGTCATGTGATCCCTGCCGGGTGGCCAGAGGTATTTATGATGGAGAAGTCTTTGGCAGCTGTGCCGGAGGAGAGGCTAGGATCTTAGCACCCAGGCTAGAACAGAGCAGCAGCATTCCACAGGTCTATGGCTTCTCCTGCACCTGCCCGGCGGTTTCTGGTGAAGCTCAGCAGCGGTAGCATTTCAGCCACGCCAGGGGCCCACCCAGCTGTGCTGGGCAGGAACCCAGCCCAGTCAGCCCTGCAGCACAGGAAGGGCCCTGCTCAGCCTGGCCCTGCCAGGCCTGCCAAGCCATGCTGAGGGGGAACCCAGCCCGGTGAGCACTGAGGGGGAACCTAGCCTGGTCAGTGACTGAAGAGGAACCCAGCCCAGTCAACGCTCAGGGAAACCCAGCCCAGTCAGGGCTCAGGGGGAACCCAGCCCAGTCAGCGCTGAGAGGAACCCAGCTCAGTCAGTGCCTGAAGACAAACCCAGCCTGGTCAGTGCTGAGGAGGAACCCAGCCCGGTCAGTGCTCAGGGGGAACCCAGCCCAGTCAGCGCTCAGGGGGAACCCAGCCCAGTCAGTGCTGAGGGGGAACCCAGCCCAGCCAGTGCTCAGGGGGAACCCAGCCCAGTCAGCGCTCAGGGGGAACCCAGCCCAGTCAGTGCTCAGGGGGAACCCAGCCCAGCCAGTGCTCAGGGGGAACCCAGCCCAGTCAGCGCTCAGGGGGAACCCAGCCCGGTCAGTGCTGAGGGGGAACCCAGCCCAGTCAGCGCTCAGGGGAACCCAGCCCGGTCAGTGCTGAGGGGGAACCCAGCCCAGTCAGCGCTCAGGGGGAACCCAGCCCGGTCAGTGCTGAGGGGGAACCCAGCCCAGTCAGCGCTCAGGGGAACCCAGCCCGGTCAGTGCTGAGGGGGAACCCAGCCCAGTCAGCGCTCAGGGGGAACCCAGCCCAGTCAGCGCTCAGGGGGAACCCAGCCCGGTCAGTGCTCAGGGGGAACCCAGCCCAGTCAGTGCCTGAAGAGGAACCAGCCTGGTCAGTGCTGCAGCACAGGAAGGGCCCTGCTCACCTGGCCCTGTCAGACCCACAGGCAGCAGGGGCCTGGCCTGGCCAGACCAGTTACCTGTTGAGAACCCAGAAGCAAAAGAGGAATTCCCAGGGCTTTTTAATCTTTACATGTGAGCTCACAAAGGCGCATCTAACTTTTTCATTGGTGTAACAATGTGTCAATATTAAAAATCCACTGATTGGTTTTTGTCAAGTTCCAAAGGAAGCTGCCAAGGTCCTTACAGAGAATTATTTCCATAACTCGTTCCTCTCCTTCCTTACCAAAAAAAAAAAAAATACACAAAACTCCCAAACCATCACATTGGATTATCATCATTTCAAAAGAATGCTTCATGACTAATTCTTATCTGTAGTCCCTGACCATCCCTTTAGGTAAATCTCACCAGGTTAGGAAAATACTCAGTAGTTCCTGTCACTCTTACCCCACTGTCTACAAGAAGAGTCTTTCACAGATTAGCATGTTGGGTAAGGTTCTGACAGTTCCTACTGTTTTGAAAGGCTGGCACCAATGCCTACAATTCTTCAATGCATGGAATCAAGGCTGGCATTTCCTGATGAAGATCCATAAACTGGAACATCTAAGATACAAATCCTTGGAAAAAAGCAGTAGTTCAATTGGTACCAATGATCAAGGATCGTATCCTCTGATATGATCAAGGAGTGTCATTTACCTGCACTTTCTGTCCTCCAACTTTCCTGAGAAGATGGGAAGGAACCTTTTTCTTACATTCTCTACAAATATTTAAGAAGGCATTTGAGTTAATCAATTAGAGAATAAAAGTAAAAGTTTTTTATTTTGCCTTTTAATAATTTTGGATGATGAAAAGAGGTATTTCAAATCATGATTGGCACAAATCTAGTCAGCAGATCAGCCTACAAGCACCAAGCTGTGTAGATCTGAGTAAGAAACAGATGTACTGGGTTTCTATTCTATCCTCAGGACCAGACCCAGGGTTGCAACAAGTCAATAAGAGATTATCGGGAAACATGAAAAAATTCAAGGACATGGAGGGGTGGGGAATTTAGGTTGAATTACAAAAGTCACTGCACACATAAGGGTTGGAACTAATGATCTTCCAGGTCCCTTCCAATCCTAAATGTTTTGTGATTCTATGATTATATATTAGTGAAGTCTAATATTTCAATTAAATAACACTTTACCTTTAATAGTAAAAGACTGCAATGGAATTACTGAGATGTATTTCTATAGGGTCAACACATTTGAAATACAGACACGTTGGAAAAGATCTAGTTTACTGGAAGTCTATCTAAGAACTAGTTACATAATTTATGAACACATTGCAGAAGGCATGGACAGTTCAGTCTGAAGACAATTCAGAGTAAAAATCAAAGTATAGGACAAATAATACAGTAATTTCACGAATACAAGCCGCACCAATTTGACCAAAATTTTGGTGGAAACCCGGAAGTGCGGCCAATATTCCGGGGCGGCTAATACATTAACAAAATTCTAAAAGCTGCCAACACGGAAGTGAGAGCACGCGGCAGCCCCAAGCCAAGCTGGAGCCCGGCCGGCCCCAGCAGAGGTGGGAAAGCCTGGCAGAGGCGGGGCCAGCAGTGTGGGGGGCGGGCAGCAGAGCCTGAGCCAGCAGGGCGGGGCAGGGGGGCGGCAGAGCCCAGGAGAACTGGGGCTAGCAGTGCAGGGGAGCATGGCAGAAGCAGGAAGGCCGACGGGTGGGGCTGCCTGGCAGAGGGGGAAGCCCAGCAGAATCGGGGCCAGCAGCGTGGGGGAGCCCGGCGGTGCGGGGGCCTGCAGTGCCAGCCAGGGCGAGGAAACGCGGCGGCGGTGCAGACGGGAGGGGGCGGTCAGCAAGCCTGGCGGCGGCGGCAGCCCTGCCAGCCGGGCGAGCGAATGTGGCAGCGGGGCGGTGCTGACGGGAGAGGGGGGCCAGCGAGCCTGGCGGCAGCGGCAGCCCTGCCGGCCGGGCGAGCGAACGCGGCAGCGGGGCGGTGCTGACGGGAGAGGGGGGCCAGCGAGCCCGGCGGCGGCGGCAGCACCACCCGGCCAGCCCCGCCGAGCCGTGGCGCTGAGCTGGGCCACCCGGCCCCGTCGGCAACCATGAGCGGGCCGAGCCTGCCTGGCCCCGCCCCGAGCCAGTAAAGCCCGCTATGCCGCGATCCT
The DNA here is from genome assembly GCF_009819885.2 of Catharus ustulatus. Taxonomy (NCBI): domain Eukaryota; kingdom Metazoa; phylum Chordata; class Aves; order Passeriformes; family Turdidae; genus Catharus; species Catharus ustulatus. The sequence goes on along the minus strand of NC_046234.1, from coordinate 2,497,879 downwards.
GTTACTAATTGGCCAATTTGTGAAAGCTGCGCACGGATTCTCGCGACGAACGAAAGTGCGGCTAATATTCGGGGTGCGGCTTATCTATTGACAAAGACAGCAACATTGTCGAGGCACCGGAAGTGCGGCTTATAATCTGTGCGGCTTGTATTCGTGAAACTACTGTAAGTAATTTGTAATTAATAAGTAAAAGCAAGAGGAAACGTTAGGAGTAAATGAACACATAAACTAAGGAGTGTGCTCTGGAAGATATGTACAGGTCAAAATAAAGAATGTTAAATTTAAGCAATGGTTGAGGAAAATTTAACTTAAGCATTAGGGAAGATTATACAGCACAGCAAGAGTACTGTAGAAGAGTAGTGCTAAGATAGAGCTAAATTAGACACCTTTATATTCTGTCTGCTCAGAGATAATCTGCCTTCCTGACAGCAACCTATTTGATTAAAAAGAGAATAATTATGACAAACAATGAATGAGGGGAAAAAATGCCAAAAAATCTTATTCTAACTTTCAAAGATGGGCATCATCACTCCTGGCAGACTGTTGAAATGTTGCATTGAACTATTTATATAGTTTCCAGTTTTAAAAGTATTTCTAGCATGAACAAGTCACAACAGTGTTCCATTGCATATAAATTCCTTCACGGAGACTCTGTAAGATCTAATCTCCATCTGGTGGGGTTTTATTCATACAAAAAACTTGTCATTGCTCCTCTGCTCATCTTTAAAATTTTCTTTCTTTGGTTCCTCTTGGACCCTCTGCCGTCCCCAAGCAGGTCAATCCTGTGACTGTTTGTCTAATGAGTGCAAGGAGTGTGGAATTTCACAACTCATGTAAGGAGAGCATCATAGACATATTAAGAGAAATCACAGCCATAGTAATACATTGTGATTTTTGAGCACAAAGCGATAACAGTTGGGATTTTTTTTCCTTCTCTGATTCTTTGTAGTTATGTTAGAGAACATGAAGATGTTAATATTTGTGCAAGTCTAATGTAAGGCTGAACAAGCAGCTTTTGTGCCAGATGTTCCATCATATCAGAGCTCTTTATTGACCACCAGCTTCAACAGTGAACTGTATGTGCAATGTCATGTTGAAATGTCCACGAGGGTTTAAATGCATATGAAGGCTGCAGTCAATGATATTGGAAATCTTTTCCAACATTATGGAATCTTCAGCCCTAAAATAATAGTATGTTTTACATGGGGAACTTGTGTACTGAACAAAGGAACTGAGACAGAGGATTCATCCCGTCAGCTCAGCTCATCTGGTGCCAGACCCTTGGGAGGTGGTCAGGTCTTCAGAACCACCACTGCAGGAGCAGGACCATTCCTAATGCAGAGTCCCAATTCACAGAATCACAGAATGTCCTGAGCTGGAAGGAATTAACAATGATCATCCAACTCTTGGCCCTGCACAGAACAGTCCCAAAAACCCTGTACCTGCGTATTGTACAAACACTTCTTGAGTTCTGCCTTGGGGCTGTGACCACTGCCCTAGAGATCCTGTTCAGCGCTTGACCACCCTCTGGGTGAAGAACCTTTTCCTGATACCCAACTTAAACGTCCCCTGATCCAGCCTCAGGCCATTCCGTCAGATCCTGTCACTGGTCACCACGGAGAGTAGTGACTCTCGCGAGGAAGCTGCAGACTGTGATCGGGTCTTCCCGCAGTCCCCTCCGGGCTGAACAGACTAAGTGCCCTCAGCTGCTCCTCCACAGCTTCCCTCAATGGCCTTCACCATCCTCGCGGCCTCCTTTAGACAGAAGCTTTAGCTCTTTCTTACACTATGGTGCCCAAAATGCACCAAGGACTCAAGGTGGGTGCTCAACTCACATTTATTCTTACCTCCTGGCCATGGCCAGGCAGGCAGAACGAACTGCACGACTGAGCCTTCTAGCCCCAGGGCGGCTCCTCACTGACAGACCCAGCGCCCTACAGGCCCGACCGCCATGTCCCCCTCCATCCCAGCAGCCTCCGCGCTCCTCGGCCCGTCATTCCCTTCGCCTCGCCCCGGGTCCCGCACGGCCATCGCTCCCTGGGGCCGTTACTCGGCGACCTTTGGGGCCTTAGCACCGTCCGCACCGCCCCGCTTGAGCTCGGCCCCGGACCGAGCAGAGCATGCGGACACGGGGACGCGGACACACCACACACACACACCCGCGCCTACGGGCCCTACGGAGAGTGCCGCGCGCCCCGACCAGCGCCGGTCAGGCCGCGCGATCTGATTGGCCAGCAGTGCCGGTCACTCAGGCGCGCGGCGTGGCACCACGCGACCCGATTGGTCACCAGGGCAGTCACTCCGGCACGCGAAGGGCGGGGCGCGCGGGGGAGGCGGGACCTTGGCCCCACAACTGCCGGGTTCGCGCGCGTCCCGCGCCACTGCGGCTGCGCGCGTGCGGGGCCGTTACAGAGGCGGCCGCGGCAGCTCCGGGTGGGCGAGCGAGCGGCGCGCGCCGGCCCCGGGCCCGCTCCTGCCCCGCCCCTCCCGCGGTCACGTGACGCGGGCCTCGAGCGCTCGCGTGCGAACCGGGCGCCCCGCGCGCGCCGCCCGCGCGCCGCCCGCCGCCGTTTCGGTTTCATTTCCGGCGGCCCCGGGCCCGGAGCGGCGGCGCCGAGCGGAGCCCCCGGCGCTGCCCCCCCCCCCCCTCCCACCCAGGGCAGCCACACCCCCGAGCTCAGCGTGAACCGAGCGCCCCCGCCCCGCACACACACACCGCTCCTCCCCCGCCTGCGCCGGCACAGAGAAAGGGAAGGGAGGCGGCGCCGGGCCCGGGTCTCCCGCACCGCGCACAACATGGAGGAGCTGGTGGTAGAGGTGCGGGGCTCCAACGGGGCCTTCTACAAGGTACCGGGTGCTCGCGGCCGGGCCGGGCCCCAAGGGGGGGAGCGGGGACGGCAGCGGGAGGAGGAGGAGGAGGCGGCGGCTCCTCCTCCCCGCGCTGAGGGAGAGCGGAGGCCTTGGGGCAGGAAGGAGGAGGGAGAACCAGGCAGGGGTGGAGGCCGCGGTGGCCGCGGAGAGTGAGCCGGGGGCCGCCGGGGCTGAGAGTAGTCGAGGCCCGATGAGGAGGGAGAGCGGGGAGGCCTCGGGCCTTTCCCCTTTGTGGGAAGGGGCGCCCGGGGCCGCCTTGTCCCAGCGCTGAGCGAGGATCAGCGCTGGGATGGGGCATTAATTGCTAAATCCTCAGCTTTTGTCGCTACTTAAGGAAAGTCTCTCGCCGTCCGGGTTTCCAGGAGAGCTGACTGCATGAGCACGGCCTGCAAGGCGGGGAGAAGGGGGGCCCTCGTTAATACACATTCCTGCTGAAATGCTGTGGTGGATTCTTGTTCCTAATGCCATGGCAGGGGAAGCTGCCTAGTGATATTAAAGACAGTATTGCTTGGCCAGATATATCTGTGCTGAGTCGCTAAATACATGTAGATATCAAATGTATTTCTTACTGAAATTACTTAGTGGCATTGCATGTTTGTTTCCAAGCTCTTATGCTTAATAAAACCATCACTGAGCCTTGAACATATGTGCACTGAATATGTTTTATTAATACCGTGTAGTATTATGTGGCTTTGCTTGCGTTGGATTGTATTAATCAGCTTGTTAATAGGGTACAATTCGTAGTTTTACAGAAAATAAAATTGGGTTGTAGTAGCTTTGGGCCTGTTCTCATTGACCTGTTATCAACGTATCAGGAGCAGCCATAGATCAGTTCCGGCGGTCTCCCATGGTTTAAATGGTCCTAGGACTTTAAATATTGGGCCTAGTTATTGTGCGACATCCAATATTTATGTTAGCAATGAAGAACTGGGTAGAGTTTCACACTCACATGTTCCTGTGGTAAGCCAGGTAGATATCCAAATGAAAGAGTTCCAATGCCTCCCAGTTCTTCTAAGAAAAAAAGATCTCTTAAAAGCTTATTTTTAAAATTCGTGTGCTAGTATCCTGTTTTGAAAATATTTTTTTTTCTAACAAAATGTATGCGATACCAATCAGTGGTAAATAAGCATCCTGTGAGGTCACAGTGCTGTAGTCAAAGTTCTAGATCTGTATATTGCTTCCTGGGATTAAATAATCTAGCACTTTTAAAAATCAGTTTTACATTTTTAAAGGTACAGTATTTAGTTGGAAAGTAGCAGAAGGAGTAAATACATTGCACAGTGAAACTTCTAATGAGGCTTTTATCAAATTAGGGTAGTTACACAATGATGTGCAAGAGATGATGGTAATAAAGACATGATGCATTATTCAGTGATAAATATAATCAAATAAACCTGGGAGAATTGAAAGCTTCTGAAACTTTTATTGCTAATGTTCGAGTTTGACACCCTAGGGCCCTGTACTCCTTGTGTGCAGGGGAAAGCTTCATTTGTGTATATGTTCATGGAAGCTTATTCGTGATTTAGTGTACCCAGGTTCTAACACAGGTGTTGCCCCAAGCACTACGGTCATGTTTGTCCTTTAACTTTTAGAGATTTTGACAGGAATTTTTTTGTTTCCTCTTTATCACTAACCAAGCAGCTTTGGTTAAATTGTCTAAAGGGAAATGGGTATATGGATTTATCTCTCTTCACCTGAATTACCTCTTTAGGCAACATTTTTTTTTTTTTTTTTGAAGAATAGGAATGTGGGAGTTTAAAATAACTCTCGTGCAATAGTGTTCAGTATAAATGAGAATTTTCCTCTAGTTTTTCCCTAGTTTGAATTACTTAAATTCTAGTTACAGATTTTTCATTCATCGTAATGTCTGAGTATCACTCTCTTATAAAGTAATATATCAGACTTTTTCTTGTGAGTTTTATGCCCATCTTATGGATTGGTAGTTCAGTTATAAAAAATGAATGTTGATCCAGCATAAGAAGAAGTGTGCAGTGATGTGAAGTGTGAATTTAATTGCTGGATGGTTTTATTTTTTCATTTTAAAAGTTTCTTTAAGAAGCCTCCTGAGAAGTGAATTACAGCAGTAGTGTTTCAAACAAACCAAAAGCAAAATAATTATTTTATTCAATCTCATTATTTACTGATAACTGGTGAAGATTTCTTTGGCTTTGAATCATTCTGAATTAATGAGATTTGTAAAAATTTTGGAAAAATACATCTCTCTTGATACTAAGATATGAAAGGGGGAGAAGTATGAGGCCCCTATAGTCAGGATGGTATGAAGTGGCTTAAGTAGGCACCTAATTGTGGCTTCAGCTTTTCATATCTTCCTTGTAGGTCTCTCTGAGGACCTGACCATTTTTGAGTGTACCCAGCAGCATCTGGATCTTGACAGTAAAAAACTGCCCGCCTAAGCCCTGCTAAAAGTGATAAACGGGTATTTTCTGAAATACATCCAGAGGATTCATATCCCACACAAAACATAGGAGATGGTTGGAAGATGCCTTCATAGCCAGCTGTAATATTTGAATTTAAATTTCATCCTGGTCAGGTGCACTGGAATGCTGGAGTGTGTTAATGTGACTGCTGTAGTGGAGGCTAGTTCTTTCTGAATGGAATTAAAATACTGCTTAGTGAATACTTTGTGCTTTCACGATTTTTTTTCCTTCTTGCCTAAGATGAATTATTCCATGGAAAGCACAGTGCAGTAAATGGGCATGATTCAGGGATAATTGACAGTCTGGTACCTAGAGATGCTTAGTCATTACTTGCTATGTGGTTGGGCCCAAAATCCTTGGAAAGAAAACGTTAGATTTCCTTACTTATTTTATGAAGACTGGTTCAACAAACCACCAGGACTGTGAATCCAAGGGGAGGAAACTGCCATTTTTGCAGCTCACAGCCACGTAACTAAATCTTGAAGATGTACAGTATTAGGACATATCTTCTCATATCTTTTCTTGTATAGGAATAGTAAATTGGGTTTTGAAGTTCTTATTCACAGAAGACTAATAGACAGCCTTTGCCTAATCTTTTTGGGATTAACTTTCGGTGTTTCCCTCTAAAATGGGACATACTGGATGCCTTTCCAACACGGGATTGATTTTTCTTTTCCAGTTTGGGAGTGATTCTCTGTTGTGTCCTCTGCTAAAGATGGAAAGCATCCTGTTGATGAGGCAGTCAGTTTTGGAGTGGTGTTTGTTATTAACATCTGTATGTTGTCTGTAACCCAATTTCTTGCTCTATAACCTTGTGAAAATCTTCCATTTTTTATCCCAGTAGTTTCAGTGCCTTGCTGTTGTTTGCTTGGTTTTATACATAACTTCATTCAAGCTACAATTGATAAAATAGTTCATCTTTATTGCTACTTCATTACTCCTATTATTAGAAACCGTTCCTGTGGCCCTCTGTATCCATTTTTTTCCTTTCACTGTTCCATACAGACACCTTCAGCCAATATCTCCAATCTTTTTGTACATTCATGAGCCTGTCTGCTCAGTCCTTCTGAGGATGACTGCCTGTACACTTTTCCCTCGTCTGGTGACCATTTCTGTGACTATTTTTCTTTCCTTATTCTGTTCCTTTGTATGTCCAGACTTTCTCAGACTTGATTATACACCGAGTACCCTTTTGACATTCTCCTTCCAACAGGTATGAAATGTTACAGAACTGTTACACTAACAGTAGATGCACGTTTGTTATCAACATAGCTTTTGTATGTTAGAAAGCATATTTTCCCTACTTTTCCTTCTTACAGTTAATTATCCTCCTTTATTGAAATGGATGACAATGCTCACATCTGATGATATAAACAGACTTTAAAAAAACAAAATTTCATGGCAGCTGAAGCCTTTATTTTTTCCTTTGAAGTGTCTGTCATTTAGCATAAAAATAAAAAATATACTGGTGTTTCCAATAATTCTTATGTTTTTAACAAGTAACTTGTAGCATGTAGACCATATATTTAGCATATAGCCATTCTTAGAATGTGAATGCTTATGTGTTTGAGAAGTGCCATGCTATAAAACTTTTTTATTCAATTGCATCTGAAGCATGGAGAGAAATGAAATGGCTTATATGACTCAGAGTCAAATCTGATGTAGAAAACTTTGATTTTTTTTTCCACATTAGAGAAGAAGAATCAACCTTTGCCATTATAAAATGTGCTGCTGTTCACAGAAAATTTTTGGTGTACTCTTTCCTGGTGTTTCTTCTGTTAGCAGTAGTGGTATCTCAGCTGCTTCTGTCTTTCACTGTCCTGTTACCTCATTTTGTTTCCATCCAGTTTCAGTTTGTTTTTAAGGCATTTCATCTTTATGTCAGTGTTCTGCCCTTTCATGGGGGTGCATTTTAAATTCACAAATGTGCACCTTTATGTTTGAATTTCCATACCTACTTACGCTCTTTATCTAGAAAAGGCTGATGAATGATTATTGTATTGTGATATTTTGTGTGAGATCAGAACCTCTTCTCTACCTTTACTGACATCTGGGGCTGGCTTGTCCTGTGTCTGTGAATTTGGATTATGGTGTTAAAGGCTTAATTTCTTTATAGCATTGTGTGTAATTTCACAAGTACTACAGAAAAAAGACTACCGAACAGTTCATATTTTGGTTTTCCAAAGGCATTGCTGCTTAAATATTAGTTTTTTTAAGGGAAAACTTAGAAATGTTTCAGACTTTCTCTGTTTGTACTTGAAAGTGTACAAATTTAAATATATAGTGGTAGAGAGTCCAAATACATTTTTGTATTACAGATCTGCTTAAATATTTATATTGGAGGAAAATTGACATCATACTGTGGTCCAGACAATGGTAAACTGATGTGATAAGTATCTGGCATTTTTCTGTGTCACAAGTAACTGAAAAACAAGGAAAAGCCACTTTCTCTGGATAGATAGGATTAGACAACCAAATATTAAGGACTGCATTAATAGTCATTAATATATTTTGCATGGTTGTTTTTAAGCATAAATACCACAGAAAAGTGTGCAGAACTGTGTCATATATTGCATACTTGAAATTAGATATTTGGCAAGGTGTTGTTCACTTTGTAATTAATGAAAAATTTATTCCAATGAACTTTTGTAATTTTGTGAGACTATAAATTAAAAGAAAAACTGCAGTGTTATGACATTAATGTTTATGGCCAGACTGAAGTGACAACCAACTATTTATCTGTTTCTGTGGCTGACTCTTCTGAACTTGGTGTTAGCTAAAGAAATTCAGATTTGTAGTTTTCCCTGGCAGTGTCTGTATTGATGCTACCTGTGTTAGGTCAGCAGTTTAACTTGTGTTCCTGATGTGGGTTCCCTCTGATTTCTCACTTGTGACCAAAGCAGTGTGGAAGAACTGCTTAAGGGCTGAAACAGGACAGTAGTTCAATCCTCTTTCAGCCAGATACGTCTCTCAAGTTTTACTGTTTTAAAATACTGTTGTATTTTAACAATACATAATTGCTAAACTGTTTGAAGGTCCAGGTTTGTCTTCAACTTAACTTAGATTTATTTGTTGCACATCCTGATTTACTTATTAATGTTAGGTTTTACCATTATTACCTTTAATGAGGTATATTGCTGTAGCCCCTAGGATTCTGCTCAAGGTGAGTTGGGTGTTAGAGCTCTCTTCCATCTGTCTCTGGATATGAGATGTAGTCTTGCTATTTGCTGCTGTGCCTGTGAATTTTTCTGCCATTTTCTGACGTGTTTTCAGAGTGCTGTTTAGGACACTTTTTGGTGTTTTCATCACCACAGAGGTGATGACTTCACCCAAAGTATCTTATGTATAAGGAAAAGTGACTTTTTGACATTTTATAAATATGAGAAAATTAAATATGAAAAGATTATTTCTCAGGGCATGGGTTGTGTTACTCTTACCTGTTTTCCTGAAGGCTGATAAGTGTTGCCGGTATAATTTCTGTTGAATTTGCTTTGTAAAATAATGTCTTCTTTTGCATGTTCAAGTGATACTATTAATCCTCATCCAGTCTGTGGCACAAAGGAGCCATACCTAATATCCGATAGTGATCATAGTGTTTTTCAGGTATTAAAGGCATCTATTTCAGCTGCCTCTGGAAGAATAGCTGCTTCTAAGTTGCACATTACAATCATTGGAAGAAATGTGGGTGAAGCCTTTGAAGGTGATATGTGCAATGTTGTGAAATGAGTCAGGACTACCATTGTATTGTTCAAATGCATATCCAGTTATGGAATCTTACTACAGAATACACTGCAATATTAAACATAAGCTAAATGTTCAGTATCCATAATGATCAACTGAGAGCTCTGTTGTCTCTGTAAACACCATTACTGTACTGCTATGAACATGATCTAGAGATGTGGTCTTAAGTCTTCTTTATACTATGTAATTTAAAAACATCATTGCGATCCCATTTGAAGGATGGTATTTTGAAATTCATAATAATACATTTGAAGACTTTTTAAAGTCTCCTTGCCTTGCTGGCAATAATAAAGTCGTCTTCTTAAGAGTATTGAGGTAAGCAAGATGTAAAATTATTTTTTGCTGTTGTCACTGTGGCTTTCCTTCAACTTCTATTCACAGTGGCGTTGGTTGTGTTTCAGTTATCAACTTGGATGGTTTCTTCCATGTACTGAATGACTCTGAGTGATGACATTCGTGTGCATGTACCATTTAATTCTAGCCACTTCTTGGAACCCTGTATTAGTTGTCAGGTGCTATTCTTTGATGCTAAAATACTACTGCAACTCAGGAAATATTTTCGAATACTTTGTAAAGGGAACATAGTGAAATAATTTTTTTTAAAACTATTTGGGTTCTGTATAAGAGAGACTGTTACCTTCTTTAAGAGGTAAGATCTCTTCTTGTCTTGGAAACTTGCAAGGACAAGAATAATAAAATGGAGAATCACAAAATGTTCCATACTTCATTAACTGATTGTTCTACAGAAGTGGTAGTTACTGCTAAATTATTTTCAATTTACTGAGAATTTTTTTATCTACTATGGTGGATCTCCATTGGTAGGACAAACTATTCTTTCTTGCTCATGGGTTTTATCTACCTACCTTGCAATGATACTATGTGTGGACTAATATTAGTGGAATACTCAGCACTTCAGCAACTTGTTTCTGAAATTCATAGAGGTACTTTAAAAAATAGAGAAAAAACTCTCACAATCTTTTCATCCCTGGTTAACCTGTGACCTCCTTTGTTTTGGGCTAAGAAAAATATTTTCATTGGTAAATCTCAGAGTTCTTTGAGTACACTGGTCTTTCTGTTTTGTAGATGGGGAATGGGCGGGACATTTGAGGCTTTAAGCTAAACATTGATCAAATCAAAATCAGTCAGTTGAGTTCATAAGGCAGGAGAAGCCCTTGCTGCTGAATTCTATGTCCTTTGCTTTGTGGTGGCATGGAGAACACAACTGCTGTCCATCCCCCAGGAAAAAAGGGAAGGGGGACCCCAGGGCATTTATCTAAATTTGTACTCCACAGACTTAGTGTGGTTAAGTAAATATGGGGAAGATTCTGTTGAAATGGATATAGATGAGTTTTGCTAATTTAATGCTCAAATGTATTTTGAGGTAAAGAGAGAAGAAACGGGACTTGGAGGTTCTGTGGACTTTGGTTTTTGTTTGTTTTTTGAGGAATACTGATGTTTAATTTCTGTGTCTGTCTATACGTTAAATGTGGCTATAAAATCAAATATTTTAAAATCTTGGACATCTTGTCATTTCCTACTAACTTCTGTTGCTTCTAAAAAGTAGAAATAATGTCTTCATAGATGAGGAGGCATTCTGTTTGTGTATCAGTGCACTGGCAGTCGTGAACCCAAGGAGGTTCTCAGCTTTCAGTATGTGTTTTATAGAAGTCTATAACCAAGTTAATAAAGACTGACTTTAAAACATACTTTTATTGTGAGATTCATCAATATTTGGAAAAAGGAGATGTTTTATGGGCTTAAAATTATTTTTGAAAGTGTCCATAAGCATACCATAATTATACTTTGTTTCTTCCACAGGCATTTGTAAAGGATGTGCATGAAGATTCAATAACAGTTTCATTTGAAAACAAGTAAGTATATTGCTGGTGTTGTACCTGTAAATGGCAGAGTATCAACCTTACATTTGGTTGATCTAAATGTGGCTTACTGTGGTGTATATTAGATACACTAAACTCGCTGCTGGCATGTTTTAAAGTTACATTTAGTATCTACTACTTTGTGATATTTCTATATAAATGCTTTTAATAGTTTAAATACTTTTAAGTGCAAAACCATAGTAGCATGGGTTTTGCTGGAAGATAATCATGTTGTTACTGAATTCATGTGATGACAACCCATGTTTCAGTAAGTCAATAATTGTACTGTTACTGACTCTTTCTCATGTGAATGTCTTGCCTTAGTTTTAGATTACATTATTACAAAATTTGTTCTATAGATAAGTGATGAATACTGGTTTTCTGATCTAGAAACTAAATTTACCCAGTCTCCATTAAAGAAACTGAAAATTAAAACTGTGTTCAGACCAGGTAGTGATCAAATTTTCATAACCCATAGTACAACCAAAGAAAAAGAAGATGCAGCTTGTTTTGAAGGAAGTTTCCAAATGTGTTATGAAATATTTTTTAATCTGTTTCTAACATTGGGGTTAAAAACCATACCTGTAAATAGAGGAGGGCCTTCTACTAAAATATTCAAAAGACTACAGGTGGCAACAGGGTTTCATTTAAGATGCTTAATGGTCATTTAGATGTGTTTTTTATTATTATGTATACATTGGATCACATTACCTTTAATACATATATGCATAAAGAATTTGAAACTGTAAAATCAATGGATTAAAAATGTTTGATTTCTGCTAACAAAGAAGATTAAATATTTAGACCATTCAATGTGTTTTTGTTTGTAGCTGGCAACCAGAGAGGCAAATCCCATTCCATGATGTGAGGTTCCCACCACCTGCAGGTTATAATAAAGACATAAATGAAAGCGATGAAGTAGAGGTGTGTATACTCCATTAACTGCTCTTGTCTTGAGAAGTGAGAGAACTCAGTGTGAAAAATGTCAACCAAACCACTGGAAGGTTTACTTCCATGTTAAGTGATGTCACCTTTTTTGATTCCAAGTATTGCAGAAACAGTGTGTCAGGCACATCACCAAACCCAGAGTTCGACAGTAGTAAGCCATGCCAATTCCATGCACCACAAAAGGCCATGTGAAATTCTGTGTACCATGGCCTCCATGCTGAGTTACAAATATGGTGATTTACAAACATGATTAGGGCTGCATTGATTACAGATCAGTCCTTTTTAGGACTGGATTAATTCAGAGACAGGTAATGAACTGTAGTTCTTAAGCTGTGAGGTAATAATGTCTCTATTACCAAAGCTTCTGGCTGAATCAGATAATTTGCATTATATGTGTGTATACATAAAAATGTGTATATGTAAATAATTATGTGTATGTGCAAAGAGATTCACTTTGAAGCAGCATACTCCTAAAACCTCCCTATTTTATAAAATTGTAACACTTATTTTTATAATTAATTTAAAGAAATTGAACTTTCAAGATTTGCATTTTGCTTGCATGCTCTGTAAATTTTTAATTTCAAACATAAGAAAACGGCAAAACTTCTGTAAGGTAGATGTACCTGACAGCATATATGTGCTAAAGAAGTGTATGGTATGACCTCCTCAGACCTACATGCAAATAGAAATACTGTTGATTAAATATTAAGAGATGTAAAAGTCTGAATTATCTCTCTTTTGACTGTATGCAAGATTGAAGCAGCTAATGCCAGTAGATGGGGCACTGTATTGTTTATTTAGCTATACAATCTTGTTGTTGCATGCTTTCTGTGTTTTGCTCAGAGACTTTATGTACTAAGATATTTTGCTGGATTTTGTTCCTATGGCATTCCTGGTCATATTAGTGTCAGCTTTTGTGATGTCTTTTAGGAATATAATGTATGTATTTTGTTCAGGTTTATTCCAGGGCAAATGAAAAAGAACCCTGCTGTTGGTGGTTGGCTAAAGTGAGAATGATAAAGGGTGAGGTAGGAGTATGCATATATACATATATATATTTTATATTTACTTCTACTTTTTTCTTTCTTTCCTGTTTATATATATTGATGTGCACTGTGATTTGAGCTAATTTCTGTTCATTTTTAAGAGTTTCTTGATTAGGACAGTTGCAATTACCATTAACCTCAACCTGAGAAGTCAAATTTGACTTGTACAGTTAACAAAAGTACCTTTTCCTTAATGGTGTAATGCTCACTCATGTCATAAAATATGTGGCTTGGATGATTTTATTATTTTTATATCAGTTCTACGTAATAGAATATGCAGCCTGTGATGCTACATACAACGAAATTGTCACAATTGAGCGTTTGAGATCTGTGAACCCCAATAAACCCGCAACAAAAGATACTTTTCATAAAATCAAACTGGCAGTTCCTGAAGATTTAAGGCAAATGTAAGTACAAGCGTTTCTTTATAACTTGTTTCAGAATGTAGGTAACTTAAGCCACTCTAAATTAACTTTCTGAAATATAAGAATGTAAAAAATACAAATATTGATATGGTTATGCTTCAAAAATAGAAAAGATAATTTTTGAACTGCAGTTTAATCCTGGAGGAAGAAACACTCTCTTCAAAATTTTAAGGTTTGTGTGTGGTGCAGATTAAGATTTTTATTCTTAGAGGTGTTCAGTTATGTTCACAGGTTAATCTGAATCCATTCTTGGTCTACATTTATTATTGGATGATGGCTCTGGGAATAGTTGAACAATAATGAAACCTCCCAGAGTATGAGACAAAGCCAGCTAGCTTTCTCCTATACCATGGACATGTTGTTATCATATAGATACAGCTCTAAAAGTCAGATTGATACTGACTCCCCTTGTTTACCTTCAGTTCACTTTCTGCTTTCATTGAGATCCATGTTATTACCTCTGTGTGGAATAAGTTATAAATTCAGGTTGGATTAAAACTTCCTGAAGTTAGCGTTACAGTATACAAAAGTTTCACTCAGTGGTGAGTGGACGCAGGAAACTTGGAGAAATCAAGCGCAGCATGAGATGAACGTAAGGTCATTGGAATGCTTCAGGGGTTAAAATGAAATTACACATTTTAATGGTTCATTATATGTTTGGAATCTTGAACTTCCTGATTATTTTAATTATAGCTTTTTAATGTACTTTTGTTTAACTTGTCATTTCACAGATATACATACAGAAAGTTTCTGAAATATTTCTAATTCTACTCATGTGAAAACAAATGAAATAAAAATGAGTAAAATAAATTAGAATGGAATAAATTAACACCTACTTTGAAAGGGAGAGCTTGGAAATCTTTATTTGTATTCTTTGCATTAGGGAATTACTTTTTGGCTATTAACCGTAAATACAGTGGTTACTATTTTTAACTTTGTTACTTTTTTACTTTCAGGTGTGCCAAAGAATCTGCGCATAAGGACTTCAAAAAGGCAGTTGGAGCTTTTTCTGTAACATATGATTCTGAAAACCACCAGCTTATTATTTTGGTAAGTACAAATATTTTACTGTACCATTGGCAGTGGTTTGTTTCAAGAGTCCATGTGTAAAGCACTGTTCTGTTTATTAATAATTCAGTCAATCAACGATGTAACCACAAAGCGGGCGAATATGCTGATTGATATGCACTTTCGGAGTCTTCGCACCAAGTTATCCCTGATTCTGAGAAATGAAGAAGCCAGCAAACAGCTGGAGGTATGTTAGTTGTTTTCTCTGAAAGAATTTGAGTGAAACATAATAAAAAAACCCTCGTGTGTTTCTTAGCTAGTAGGACATGCATTGAGGTGAAAGCAATGATGTACTGATAATAGTCTAGGGGGTAAAAAAGGCAGATGGAAGTGTCATCCAATAAAGGTGTTTACAGTTATAGGGCCTATTCTTTCAAGACTCATTTTCATCAGCAGGATTTTGTGGGGGATTAAATGCAGATATGTAGATACACATGTAAATGTATTTACTGCATATTTTGAAGCATAAAATAGCCTTCATTGCACGAATAATGCCACATATTAGGTAGCTTTGGAAATAGATGGGAGTGAATATGTCATGGTACTGATCGGACTAGAACTGGATCTAGCAAAATAGCAGCAAAAATGAGATTGGAACGGGTGAAAACTGATGTTGGTAGAGTGTATGAAGGGATAGGTTTGTCTATAGATAAAATGTTAGGAAATAACCTTACAGCAGATACAGCTTCTGATACTCCTGTGACTGGGGCGTGGGTGTTGACTGGCAAGAAGCTTGAGTCATACTTGTCCATGGGTAAAAGAAAAAAAAAAGAAAATAAAAAAAGTAGACTAGGAAATAAGGGGTTCCTTATACTCAGAATTAACATTTCTTCATGGTTTTTCTCTTATCTGCAAATTAGAAAAAAAAGCAATATTTCTGAAAACTTTTTAGATTCACTGTTAGGAGCTAGAGGTACCACTTAAACTACTGCAACTCAGTTTGACACAGTTGTACACCATCAGTGTTTTTACAGAGTGAGGTTTCATTCCACCTTCCCAGGAGTTACATGTATTTGAAGTGGGATGAAGTCCTGTTCAGGCCTCCTGTATCCAGTGGGTATACTCACTGTTACAAGTTCTCACTTCTGTTGTTCTCTCTGTAGTATCTTGATTTCTGTGTTTCAGAGCTGAAATTCAGGTTTCTTTGGGTTTTGAATTTTTCAAGATGAAGGATGGACCAATTTTTCCTCATTGGTGTTCCTTACTGAGCACTCCACTATAGGTCTTCAGTAATCATTCTTCTTTATCCTCCAGAGCTGACAGCTGTGTGGGCAGTTTACCTCTTGAAGTGCAAAGTATTATTTTGGAGGTGGGAAGAACAACAGCCTCTTTAGAGTTAATTCTCTTTACATGCCCCCACAAATGCATTCACCAACTGTTGTCATTGATTCCTTTCCCAAACTAATCTTGGATTCTTCTTGTCTTTGTGCTGCTGTGAAAGTCTCAAACTAGATTTGGTTCACTGGAAAACCATTGTTGCACTTCAGTTTCTCCTTATGCAGTACTTAAATAAAAGTTGTGAGATGAATATATACAGTTACAATTTATGTGACAAAAGTTGGCTGGTATTTTTAATTTTGGCATTTGTGTTTCTTGTAGTTAGAACAAATATAAAGTCAGTTGCATCCAAAGCTGAAAGGAAGAGCTTTAGACAATAAAAATCATACTCATGATTACTGTTGAGACACTGACATACCAACAGATTGCATGTGTCAATCTTCAGAAAAAATATTTAGTGAACACTTTGGGGTTTACTTCACTGTTAATAGCACCTCACTCTTTTCATCAAATAAACCTGTGTATATGTCTCATAGTCACTGAACTTTTAAAAGTCTGCTGCTTCTTTTCTTCTAGCAGTTTTACCTATTTTGTTTTGAGTCATTATCAATAGACCAGCTTCTTTTGTTGAATGGCATTTTTTTCTTCCTATTTCTTGTACCTTTTTTGGATATTATCATCTTGGCTTGCATGACTCTTTTTCTCAAACGTGGCTTTTAGAGCATCAAGTAAAAGAACTGATTATTTTTTGTTTACTTTCTTTCCCAGTGGGTGTGACTGAGCTGTTTTGAGTGTCTTTCACATACTAAAAAGCCTGAATTTACAAGTGTTTTGCATTCTCGTTTGTATTTTACTGTATCTAAGTAGAATTCAGTTATGGCTGCTGTATAGGTATGGCTACTGTATAGCTATTAATACATTACTTGCATAGGTGTTTCTTATTAATGTATTGGAGGGAAGTGGGATGCAGAATTTGTGATGTTTAAATAGAACAAACTTTGTAATAATTTGCAGGAAAGGTAATGATGTTTTAGTGCAGGCAGTAAAACTCTGGTTTGACTGTCAGAGCCAAGGTCCTCAGTGATGATGTAGCTTCATCTTTTCCACTAGTTAAGATAGTTAACAACTGATAATTGTCTTGGTCATACTGTTCTCTTGTTTGGCTGTCTATAAAAGATGTCAACTAGGAAATCAGCATTTGCATTATCTGTTAAAATGTAGAAATGTGAGCAGTTAAAAATAACTTTTGCTTTCCAAGTTGTCTGTAATGTAGCTACTGTAGTGCTTGACAGCACTCTCAGAGTATCTGAAGTATTTCATAACACATGGATACTTACACCACTATCTACTGTAACCAGTTCTTTGAAACAGTGATTTAGCACAGGATATTTACCAACAGCTTTAAGCAGGAGCAGGTCAGAAAGTAGTACCCATTTAGCTGGAACAGTACAGGGCTTCTTGTGGGCAATTCCTTGATGTTTTCTCAACATCTGTAGTGTCTCCTTTTGCTGACATTAAACTGCTAATTTGAAGTGTGCATATGTATGCCTTGACAGAAGTTACACAGTGCAGAAACATGGACAGGATTATCTATCTTGGCTTTTATCTTGTTTCTTCCTTGGAAAACACTTTTGCCTTAATAGATTATCACAATTGCAAATTCTCTTGTCTTCCCATAATGCATTGAACTATTGTTCCTTTCTTGTGTTCTGTTATGCTCATGCTTGTGAGTGCTCAGTATGACCCTACTGTCTTGGTAGACGTGTGATTCCTGGATGAAATTCTGGACATATTTGTTTTCTGAATTCAAACAATTTTTGTGTTGTCATGCATAGGCATGGATTCTTCTTTTGTTTTTTTAAAGTGAAGTAGATATCCAGTCGCTCTGTTTTACATGTAATTTTGTGTCAGTGGTTGAGTTATTACAGTTTCACCCACCTGTTGAAATTTGTACCTTTATTTTCTCAGAGATCATAAGGTTTGCTTTAATAATCACCACAGTTAGTATTTTACTACCTTATGAGTGCTGTCTTAATTAGTAACACCTGATAGCTGTTAAAGAGTAATTCAAAATAGAGGTGTCAACACAACTATGGGCCAGCCTTATGTTAATATTTAAAAGATTTCTGAAGGAGACTCCTTGGTGTCTTTGAAGCTAAAATAAGTGCAGTAAAGGGATTGATTAAATAAAAAGTAGGCTGAGCTCCTTATTGAAATTAGGCTTGAAATTTTTATTGGTTTCTTTCTCCAGTGTACTGGAGAGACAATCAAATTGAGCTGACATTAGAGTTTTTTTCAGAGTTCTAGGCAACTTGCATCCCGGTTCCACGAACAGTTTGTAGTACGTGAAGACCTAATGGGTTTGGCCATTGGCACTCATGGTGCTAATATTCAGCAAGCCAGAAAAGTCCCTGGAGTGACTGCCATTGATCTTGATGAAGATACTTGTACATTCCATATTTATGGAGAGGTGAGTTCCCTCCTTCATCATTTCAGAAAATACCTGAAAGAAATGAGCGAACAAAAACCTTGGGGAAGTGAATCTTGTTTCTTAGACATCTTTCTGTTGTAGGATCAAGATGCAGTGAAAAAGGCAAGAAGTTACCTTGAATTTGCTGAAGATGTCATACAAGTCCCGAGGAATTTAGTAGGTATGTTAGTTCTGGAGGCTGCCTTCATGATAGTCAGGGAAAATGCCTTCTGAGAACTGTGCTGTGCTAGAAATAATGTGCTGATGTGGAAGTACAAGACAGAATAATTTCTGGATTGAGCCAGAGAATTAATTACTTCCCCCATACATGTCCAGAGATTAGTTCAGCTATACAAGAGATGGATCTGCAGTGTCATATTTTCCTATATACTTTGAATAATTTCTTTGACTTATATTTGTCTTCTTTCCCTTGTCCTTTTACAGTATGTTTAGAAACAGCACTGTGTGATGAAGAAAATCTAAAATACTTCCATTGCCAAACAATAAAAAAGGGCCTTTAGAATATATGCAGCCCTGGTATATTTGGAGAAATCTTTTAATGAGCTTTTGATGCTACAAAGCAAAATAAAAATATGTGATTTCATTCAGTAGATAAGAAAAGAGCAGAGAAAATACTTTATAATATAACACAGTCCTAAAAGCAAATGCTTTAATAGGTTTGTCAGGGAGTGTATGAAAGCTAGTATTGAAGCAGTGTGAAATTCTGCAGTGGGACAAGTACTAAGAAATGTGGAAGCTCAGCTCTGGAATTAGTTAAAAGCTGTTGTTTTCCCTTCCTTATTCCCTCCTGGTTTTACTGGTGATAAGTGAAAATTAGAAGCTGCCATCATGATTTTACCTTGAGGTCTTAAAAATCTGTTTCTCTTTAGAACTTAGCAGTTTATTTTTTTGTCAGGTTTTCATTTCTACTCCTAATTCTTGACCTGGATCCTTTAGAATACAGCTTTGGCTGAACACTATGTTATGTCTGAAATAAGCTGTGTTTAATAGTTTGACTTTTAAAATTCCTAGTTATTTGCTTTAAAAATGCAGAAGGCTTTTTTAGATATATATACACTAATTTTTTTTAACCTAAAGAAAATGCAAATAACCACCTTTTTCTTTTTAATTATATTTTTTAAATTCAAACTGAAAAAAAAATCCAAACAAAGAAAAAACCCACCCAAGTTTCGTTTTGTTTCTTTTTTTTTAAGACTGTATGGACATTTTTATTTGAAAATATTTGTGTGTGTGTTGCCAAATCCTCACAAAAACTTTGATTGGAGTAAGTGATGTAAGTTGTGGAGGTTTTGGGGCTTTTGTTTGATTTACTTTTTTAAGTCACTACCAAGTGTTTTTCACATCTATTAGTAAGGTGCTGTTCCACTTGCCAGCAATAGGTAGTGAAATAAAATACTCAGGTAAAGTGCTCAGAAATAGTTTTTGAAACTCAGAACAGTCTTTGTAATTGAGGAGGAACTTACTGTCCATATTTTGTCATGTTTTCTGCAGATATTCATGTCAGAAAAGTTCAAACACAAAAATTAGAATTCATTTAACTTTGAGTGATAGGAGCAACAGGAGTCTGTTGTGACTAAAAGTGGCATTTAATTTCTTCTTTGCTAATTAATTGTATCAGACAAACAGTAGCTTATATTAGCATATATATAGCATATAACTTATATGTTAAGCACTTGGGGTTTTTTACCTCTATTTCAGTGATGTGCCAATAAAAAAATATCATGTTTTAAGTTTTCCAGCACTTTGTTAAATAAAAATACTTTTTTTTTTCTTACATGCAGAAAACATCTTTGACATTACTCTTTTAAGCTTTTCTTGAAAACTGTGGTTGAAGGATGTGGCCCTCCCTCATCATGTCCCAAGCAGCTTAGTTTTCCTGCCAGTTTTCAGAGTACACATTGTTTTGCTGAGATTGGAGAGTACTAAATTTTCATTTTCCCTGTCTCACACTAGAATGTCAGCTTCAGAAGATACATGTCTGCGTTACTGGCATTGGAGTATAATTCCATTTTTATCTTTTTAGTAAATTACAAGCTACTGGCAAAAATGTCTAAAAACCTCACTTTTACAGAATTTTACATGTGCCTCAAACAGTATCTTTGGTAGCATTTGATCATCTAAAATTTTGTAAATGAGCTAAGTTTTGCTTACACAGGAAGTAGTTACAGCAAATGTTATGGCACCGTAAAAGGATTTTTGTTTGTTTTGATTGGATATTTTAAATGCAAACAGAAATGTTCATAATTCACTGAAGTTACTTTAAACATACCAAAGCAAAGCCAAATAAACAATCAAGGAAGATATTGTATCTGTGATCAATGTGTTTTATAAGTTAACACCACAAGCTTATGTTGGCATTTTAGTTTGTGGCTTGTTAGCTAAATCTTTGTTGTAGACACTTAAGGCATTTTGGACAAGTTCTTGCGCTGGTACTTAAATAGTCTTGTCTGATTAGAGTACAGCAACACTCTCAGGTTTGGGGAAGACCATAAAAATCGAATGTTCTGTATGTTCTTTCTGTAGGAAAAGTAATAGGAAAAAATGGAAAACTGATTCAGGAGATAGTGGACAAATCTGGCGTTGTAAGAGTGAGAATTGAGGCTGAAAATGATAAAAATATTCCACAAGAAGAGGTATGTTTTCAGTTAATACAATTTTTCTTTTTGTTAATTGTTTATATTCTACCCAATGTTAAAATAAATTCTTCCTTGTATCTTTGTAGTGTTAAGATAAAGTGTTGATTAATGTGTTTTCTGATGGATTCTATCTTTTCCTATTAGTGCTGAGGGGCATTTTTTTATAAATTCCTCTGTGTTAGAAAAATGCTTTGTAAAATTTATTGGTGCTGCACCTTCTTAGTGACTTCATGTTGTTACTGTTGGAAGCAATGACATTTCCCAGCAGGCTATAAATTCATATATATGAAACCTGCTGGTTTCATTCATTAATCTGCTTTGAGTTTAATTTCGTAGTTTTTTACCTGGTTTAATTTTTCATTAGCAATTTTTCTTCTGCTGCATTGAGGGGCAAGGTTGTGGTATGCAAAAAAAACTTAAAACATGAAGGTTTTAACATCTCAGTGCAAAAAGACTCCCTGCAGATTCAGATATGAAATGTGCTTAAAGAAAACTGAACTGCCTTTCATTTACCTCAAAATCCAAATATGTACCAGCTAAGATCCTTTGCTGCTTTGGATAAGCTATGAAATATGGTTTCTGGAGCCCTTATGTTCTTACTTGAGTAGTTATTTCCTCTGCTCTTTTATCGTTGTAAGACTTACTGAAAATCCACAATCCAATTTCCGTCATTCTGTACAGAGGGGCTAAGCAATTACCTAAGGGTTTTCTACTATTTTACTAGCTTTATATCTGTCTGAAAAGGTAAGTGGTCAATATTTAGATGTAAAGGTTTCACTGGTCTGTCGTATTCCATTTCTAAAGATAAATTCCTACGGCATAAAATGGAATTAGTTTAACAAGCATGAGGGTGCTGCTATTGCTGCAGGCTAGAGAATCATAGAAGGGTATAAGAGTTAGTACTCATGACTGCAGGGAGTATGTCTGGCTTTTCTTCTTTTTTTTTTAAATTTTTTTTAATTCTGACTTGAAAAAGCTGATTTGCTTACATTTTTCTGTCCAAAATGCAGCTTTTAAGGATTATCTTGAAAGGTCTTTCTTACCTGTCAAGCTCTGCATTCGTATTTCTGTTTTACTGGCATTACTTGCACTGTTTCATGTGTTAGTTGTGTCACGCCAGGTGCAATAGAGAAATCTGAGATCAGACTTTGACAGGTAAGAGTTAGTACTTGTAAATTGAATGCAGCTTTATTTCGATGATGAAATCCAAATAATCTTCCCATGTGTGAATTTGGATATTGCATTCCTTCTTGTAGTGGAACAGTACTTCAGTTAAATTTTAATACAATGTTTGGTTCTTTTTATGTGACTGAGATGTTAGAATACTGCCCATTAGTTTCAAGTGCAGTTTTATACATCTCATAATTTTATAACAGGCTGTCTTCAGGCTTTTTATATTTTAAAATGAGATAGGTACTGTTTGTTACAGTAATATATATTATTTTTATCTCTAAATTTATTATACACATAAGATCTGCTCCCCACTTGTTATGGGGAACTTCCCCAAGTTGAACATAGGAACTTTTGTTTTGAAGACAAAAATAAGGTTCAATAAATAAGCACTTTGCTGCTTTCGTGTGGCTGAAATTGCTTGACATGGTTACCAGCTCATATTCTTAATAGCTGGCTTTGTTGTACCTTGTATCCACTGCCAAAAGCAACGCAGGCCATTTCCTTAAATGCCCTTTTAAATCATTTGTCTAGTCATCATTTAATAATTGATACTGTGAGCTAGTTAATGCCAGTTTAGTAGAAATTTCACTGCTCTTTATCAGGTTGTATAAAATATTTATGAAACTTAAAATACCCCAGATAATAAAACATTTCAGTCAACAGTGCCTGTGGCTAAAGAATTTCTAATGCTCATGAATGTCGGTGTTAATGCTGAGGTTCCTTAGGACTAGAGGACTGTGTATATATTATTTTTCCTAGTTACTTAATGTAGATGTATAAGGTCTAATGTATGGTTTTTGTCTGTAAAAGAAATGGAGGGTGAAAGAAAACCAAACACATCTTAAAAGAGGAGACAAATTATAGACTGACCACTCCTGGGCAACCTGAGCATACTGTGCTTTTAATTTTTAAGACATTTGTGTCTCAAATAATTTCATTTCTGCAGCAAACCTTTCTTTTGCAATGCAGTTCTGTAAAGGGTGTGTGTACAGTGAAAATTAAAGGCTTTTTTAGAGGTAGTGATGAGATAGCAAAACAATATTTGAGATAATCAGTAGGTGTGCCAGGCTCTGGTCTGCAGCGGCATGGGCTTCAGCAGCTGAGTGCTGGAGATGCTGAGGTTAATGTCTGCAGTCCACAGTGAAGTTTCTCTTGCCCAGGTGATGCTGCAGCTGCTGAACAGTCAGATTCACTCCTTGGGCCTCTGTGGGCTGCACTCACAACTCACCATGAAATGCTGCATGGACCTGTCTTAGTGTGAGAAGTTTTGGTGTAGAAATTGTCTTTTTATTGCTAAGGTTTACTTTGTTTTCCACACTCAGTGGGGCTCTTTTAGATAGTTTATTTTTTACCTGCTTTGGCTGCCTAAATTAATTGTTAGGTTTTTTGTCTCCCAATGCCATAATTTCAGACTTCAGAATTTCCAGATTTGTATTTTCTGTGTATTTATTGAATCACTTAACATGCTTGAAGGGTAGAAGAACTATAAATTAGAAATCATCACCTGAATGCTAACTCTTTCTTAAATATTTTTTACTTTTTTTTTTGTTTGTTTTTTTTTTTGCAACTGTAGAGCTATTCAAGAAGGATCAGGTTTTGTTTTGTGACAATGTTAATTTGATTTACTTTCTTAAAAGCTCAAAAGTAGACTAAAAGCAGCTGATGTGAGAGAATGGATGCCGTCAGCAGAGGTGGTATTTTGAAGGGAAGAAACAAAGTGTTCTAAATGGCTTCTTCTTCACTTGTTCAGAAAAATAAATACTGACTTTGTGATGCAAATTATCTAAATCTGCCTATTTAAAAAAGCTCTTTGCTTGAAGGGAATTAGACTACATAGTGTAGTCAATGTCAGAATTAAAATATACTGTTGTCTCACTTTTTCATTTTTGCTTATGTATGGTATAAGAATTGTTTTCAAGTTTTACAGTAATAAATTTGGTTCTGTTCAAAATTTGATGCTTAATCAATAACCAAAGCCTGTTATTACTGTATTTTAGGGAATGGTACCATTTGTGTTTGTAGGAACCAAGGATAGCATTACTAATGCAACTGTTCTTCTGGATTATCATCTTAATTATTTAAAGGTGAGGATAATAATGCTGCTTTACCACTGTTTTTTTTCTATCAATGCTTGGGATGGTAACAGTGTGATGATAATCTGTTCAGGTCCTGAGGCTGTTGAAAAATTAGTATTACAACAGATTCTCTGTCTAAATATTGAATCTTTTTAATAAAAGAATAATTTGTCTGAAGAATGGAATGGCAACTTTTTTCAGGATGCAAATTACAAAAGAGTAGGAAAAAAAAAATCTATGTCAAAATGTGCTGCCAATTTTATATATGAGAGAGTAGTCAGTCCTTCATGTAACTGCAGGGCAAACAGCCTTCCATGCAGAATCTTGTATAGCGTGGGCATTTTTTTAACACAAAAATGCTAGACTACTTTTTCTGTGATGAACTGACTTTTCATACCCAAGTGTGAGTCGTAGGCAACTCAGCTTTATATGTTGTGTTGGCTAATTGGCTCTATAACTTCCCCAGTAGTCTGTGATGAGTGGCCTGTTGTATAGGGAACAAAAAATATCCCACATTGTTGCTTATAGTTACATTTGCCTGTGGTGGTTGTGGCCAGGTGCCCAATCTTTGATGGCAGGACCAGATCTAACAGCAGGGACAGCTTTGAGTTTAATTGAATGAAGTCTTGCATCTCTTTGGAAGCATTCAGACTGTTCCTGATTTGCAGTGCAGTAGCTATCAGTGAATCTTTTAGAATACTAAAATTTCTATACATTGTTAAACTTCTCAGTGCAGGTAATCGAAGAAGTCAGGAGAAGAAGCAACTTTTGTTTTCTTACCAACTCAGTCACTTTACCTTTTAGTCCTGCTTTTATCTATACTCTGGAGCAGAGGCACTGCAGCTCTGCAGCTGTCTCAAAGCAGAGGCAGAGAAGGACTAGATGAAAACTAACACCAAAAATCAAGTTCATTTCTTGCATGCACACTATGATTTGAAAAGATATTTCTGGTTTAAACTTCTTTGGCTGCCTAAAATGGGTACTTGCATGGGAGTTGGTACTTAAATGGGTACTGACGTGATAGTGGAAAGTGTTTAATAGCTCAGCAATTTTATTTTAGATTGATCAGTTCTTCATCAGCTATGGTCACTTTGTCTTAGTGCTCTCCAGACTTCCTGAACAGAAGGTCACAAATAGATGTTCATCAGTCTATGTTATAACTACTGGATAGATTCTCATCTTAGGAGTTTTATCTTGACCTTCTCATCCCATTAAACATAAACACACAAAATGTTGTTATCTTAGAGGCCTGTTACCTTAATGACTCAGAGTAATGTCCCCCAGTTCATTGACAAGTGGGACAGACTTGTTCCTCTAAGATTTTCACATTTTTATGCCTTCAGGCAAAGATTATTAAGGAAACTTTTTGTAAAAGATACATAATAGTGCATCAACATCAAATGTACTGTATCAGCTCAGAGTCATGAATTTCTTCGTAAAAAGAAGAAAGCAGACTTGGCTGGAATGATTGTAGTGAATTTTCAGGATCTTGAGAGGAAAGACTAATACCAGGATTCACAGCCCCAGACTGCATGAAGGTGGACTTTGGCCTATTCAGGGATCTGCTTGGAAGAATCCCATAGGATACATTCCTGGAAGGAAAACTGGTTTGGAAGAACTGCCTCTTAAAGCATCACATTCTCTAAGCTCAAGAATAGTCCCATCTTGTTAGGTAGGTGTTGACACAAAAGTAACCCTAGGCCTGCAAGGATCAACAAGGAACCCGTGGCTAAATTAATATAGAAAAAATGAGGATACAAGGAGTAAGGTAAGGATGACTCAAATGGAGTATAAAAACACAGTTAGAGTGGGCAGGGATGAGTTTGGGAAAGCTGAAGTCCGTCAGGAGTTGAATATGGCAAGGGATGTTAAGGGAAACAGGAAGGGTTTGTGCCGTTATATTGGCAGCAAAAGGAATACCAAAGAAAATACATGCCTGCTGCTGGATGGAGGAGGGAACTTGCTCACAAACAGGAAGGATGAGGTACTGAATGTCATCCTCAGTTTTGGGGTTTTTATTTACAAGATTTGTCCTAAGGAACACCAGCCCCCTGATACCAGTGGGAGAGTGGAGCAAGAAGTCTTAGTCTTCTTAAAGGAATATTGAGTTAGGCAACCATCTTAAGCAGAAGAGATACACACCAAGTCACTGATGGGGTGCATTCCTGAATAGCAGAGTCCTAGCTGGACTAGGTGACCTGCAGAGGATGCAGTGTCAGAATGAAACTTCTATCAATAGATTTCTCCTGAATTAAGGGAAAAGAAAAGGAGATTGCCGCTCTGCTGATGTGAGCTAGATAACATCTGAAACTGGCAGAGGTACTCCTTGAATATGCATTGCTGTATCTCTTACTTAATTGCATATGGTGAGGGTGCTGTGTGCTTGTGCCTCTTTGCCCGAGTTACAGCACTCCTCTGTTTTTATGCTTTTTCCAATTCCTCATACTGTTTATTATCATTAGTAGTGTTTTGCACCAGAGTACCCTTTTTATGAAACAATACTGTTATATCAGAAGTGTTTAACAACTTGAATATTTCTTATGTGCAGCAGTGTAAAGAGCTTGTGTTCTGATCTGAGTGCTTTTTCTTGATACATGTTTTAAACAAACCTAATCTTGTCAACTCTGCTACAGGAAGAGTTGTGCTGGTAGCATACAGACTTGGAGAGTTTAAAGTCTTTCTGTTGAACAAGTTATTCTGAAAGCTGAGTTGCTGTTGGAGTATTAAATAGATGATCAGTTGCAATATTTCAGTTTTTTTCTTTCTGAGGCCTGCATGTGTGCACATGCAGATGGTTAAATAGTGGTCGTACATGACTTGCTGGGCTTGTGTTTGCACAGGAAGTGGACCAGCTGCGTTTGGAAAGATTGCAGATTGATGAGCAACTGCGACAGATTGGAGCTACTTCCAGGCCACCCCCGAACCGTACAGATAAGGACAAAGGGTACATGACCGATGATGGACCGGGCCTTGGCCGCGGCAGCCGCCCCTATAGAAACCGCGGGCACAGCCGGCGTGGGCCAGGCTATGCTTCAGGTAGGTACCTACAGGGACGCTTGCACTTCTCACCATGACCTACTGATTTCTTGGAAAAGACTGGACTTAGAGCTATTAAAAATGCAGCTAATACTGAGTATTAATATTTGAAGATTATATAGAGCTTTATGGTGTAAGAAAATACTTGGAAGTGTAGTGCTTTTCTGTAATCTGCACTGATTTCCATGCAGTTCCTGCTTCTTACAGCATTCTACATTACGGAGAATATCTAGTTACTCCATAACTCCTTAGGGTGAGGATTTTTATTTTATTTATATTTTGAACAACGAAGTCTCTTATTATTTAAACCTGTGTGAGTCTATCCTAATGTAAATGTTTATGGGTGAAAATGCTGTGTAGCTCAATTTACAGAAAAGCTATTTTCTTCATATTAAATTGAACTTTTATGTTTTTACTCGAGGACCGTAGTCACTAAAATAGTGTGTTACTCTTCGAAACCTTGGATAATTCATTAATGAGTAGTTTTCCAGATTGTGCTTCTTCAGAGCAATCTATTACTTCATTATCCATAATGTAGGTCTGCTGGTTTTTGTCCTGACTGAAAGGCCTATAGTGTGAGCTTTATAAGAAAATCTTAGCTTGTGTTCTGCATAATGCAAAATTAATTAATGGTTTTGTGACATTTACTATTTTTAGAATATGTGAACTCACCTTGCTAATAATACGAGTTATGGGGGAAAATGGGGATTTTTGTCAATAAAGGTGATCTGTTCATTGGGAAAGTTGCAGTGGCCATTTATTTGATTTGATACATTTCTAGCATATTGACTTTGTTCTCTGCTTCTGTAGTCTGTTGCAGGCTGTTTCATGATGGAATTGTTTTGTTTTCATAGATGAGTTGCAGTGGTGAGATGAGATAGGACAGGTTATATTCAGAACTTTCAGTTGTAGAAATATGAAGGATTCTAGTCTACTACACTTACGTTTCACTAATATTTTATTACATTTTGTAGTATGTTCAGTAATCTCTTGATATACTGATAACATCAATTTGAGGCATGTGGCACATTTAATTATTTAGCCTTAAACACACAACTAATTTTTATTAGTTTGTCTTGAATTTTGAAGAAGTAATATATATTATGCACCTTTGTGTTACATATACTACAGAGTTTGGGAGGCAAAAACATCCCAAAACTGTCTATTAACAAAGAAAAGAAGAAGAAACTTAAATATATACATCTTACATTCTGCTGTAGTAATTTCATGCTAAGCTACACTGGCATGTTTGGATTTTTTTCACCCTCTTGATAGGAACTAATTCTGAAGCATCAAATGCTTCTGAAACAGAGTCTGATCACAGAGATGAGCTGAGCGATTGGTCGGCAGCCCCAGCAGAGGAGGAACGGGACAATTACCTGCGCAGGGGGGACGGACGGCGGCGTGGCGGCGGCGCCAGAGGCCAAGGCGGGAGGGGGCGCGGAGGATTCAAAGGTAAATGGTGACTCCTTTTGGAAACAGGTGTTGGTGTGGGAATCCTAAAGCATGCTCACTTCTGCTAGCTGCTCCTTTCCTCATCTGTTCCAACTCCTGACTTCTCTTTGTCAACCTTTTCAATGGAGTATTTTGTTTCAGATGTGTTGAACATTGAGCAGAGGGGAATAATTCTTTTTGATCTGCTTTATTTTGGGGCGTTTTCTCTATTACTTGTTTTCCTAAAATGCCTCTTGACTCACCTTAGTGCCCTGTGCTATCACACATGGATGTCAAGAAATCAATTTATAGTTCGTCAGTAGATACAGAAAAATATTTTAATATCTGTATTACTGATTCAGCTGGCCATATTCACATCTTCTTGTATTTGATTTTCATGGAACATGATAATATTGTAATTTACGTGTTCAGTGGAAAGGACCAGGCAAAAGTAAGGTGGGAAAACTTCAGAAGGTTAAATATATATACTTGAACATACGATATTTCATTATACTTATTTTGTTTTACATTTGCTGTTTCATTATATTTATTTGTTAAAATACCTTCTTCTGCAACTCTGCTTATTTCTTGAAATGTTTTTTTTCAAAGTATAAGTTCCAATTAATAAGACTTTTTTGTAAGAAAGTAAGGTATGATTTAGGAAGCTTATATAAGCCATTGAAAAATGAAGTGAAGGTATTAAACACTGCTGATTGTACTTCTCCTGTGTGGTTAATTATTTTGAGAAGTGAGTTTTTTTCAGTCAGGAGTCAGTCTTTTTTAAACTGTGGTGGTTTTAAACACTGAGGTTTTGTCTGCATTATAACGTGAGAATATTTTCTTTAGTGATTCTGGCCCATATTTTAAGAACTGTTATATATTATTAATAATATTTGCTCATGAGACAGGAAATTCTGAATTCCGTACTGTGCTTGTGTAAAATTGAAGTGGCAAAACATCATGTCTTTGTTGAACGACTTAGTTGGTAATTTCTTCTTCCAGGCAACGATGAACAGTCGCGAACAGATAACCGTCAGCGTAACTCAAGGGAGGCAAAAGGCAGGACAGCAGACGGGTCTCTTGAGGTAACTCTTCTCATACGGGAAGTCTGTGCTGTTAAAATTGCATTGTGTCATATAGCAATAGAGTCTTCAAGGTTGCGAGTGACACAGTAGCCTTGTGATTCCAAATTCTTTGTCCTCCAATTCACATCTACAAAAGTTGTGTTACAAAATGACACAGATTCTCAGGACTCTAAATATATCAAGCAGTGTAAAGATGCAATTTTGTAATGCCTGTCTGGTGAAAAACTGATGACAAGTCCCAAGGATTTACTTGAAACCAGCTTGATTTCAGTCTCTGTTCTTAATAGTGCTTTGGTTTTAGCTTTTATTTCTTGCTTTGTTGTGTATTGTTGTCTATTTTCTATGTTCCCGTGGGAATAAAATCCTTAACAATATATGAAGAGTGTGTTGTAGCCAGAATCCTCAGAGTAAGAAAGATTAAACTTAGAAACTACCTTCACTACTTCAATTTGCAATTGAAGGCTATTCAGTCTAGTAAGCTAAAAAAGCATGTCAAGAAACTTCTCAAGTAACAGATTTGAAATATCTTGTAACCTTGCATATTTTTAAGCTTTTTATAAAGATATTTATACAATTTTTTGCAAATGTTTTGTTTCAGGAAGTTATCAAGCTGATACCTTATATATGTTAAGTTTCCCCACATGGAAACTGTTGTTGCTTCAAATGGTAGCTTGCAAACCTTCTACCACCTCTTACCGCATAGAATGAGTTGAGTTGGAAGGAAGAAACAAATAGTAGCTGCAAGCTGCTGCCTTGGCATGGTTTTATCAGAAGTCATGTTTCCAACGGGACATAGAGATAACTCTTGGCTTGGTTTTTAGAGCGCCTGGTTAAGAAAAGGACAAAATGGTGACCAGATGCTTAGTTTTTGAAATGAGAGTTCTGAACTTAAGGGTGTAGTAACTGAATATGCATCTGAAATGCAAACAATTAACTTGGCAAAACAAAAAATAAATAATGGCCATGTCAGTTTTATAATTAATTAGTAATTACCATACAAGGTTTGAAGTAGGCAGTAAGGAAGTGTGGTGCTAGAAAAATAACTGTAAGACACTTAAATCATTTTATATGTTCCTCCAAGATTTGGATGCAGTGACATGTTACAAGAGAACAAGTACTTGCATGTTGTTCAAATCTGGCTGATAAAGTTGTAAAAATCTTGTTCCATATCAAGGAATAAGCATTTGCCCCCTTTACAAGCATAAAAATTTGCTTTCAACATGCTCTTTTGAAATTTTTCATGACCACTTAAAAAGGCCGCAGAAGTTTTTTGGATGTATTAAGTGGATTTTCTTTTTCTTCAGATTTAAGAAAGGTCTGAGTAGATTTTTTTTTTTTTTGACATTCAGAAAAGTTGCCATTAAATGACACTGTCTTTTGGGAGCTTTTTGCATACAATGAGTAGGAAGTCAAATTACTAGGTATTGAAATAATGTTTCAGAGATCCATCTGATATTAATTCAACTCTTTCATGCACAGACAAACTGGAAATTTTTCTCAACTTCCAAGGGTAGGTAGATGGGAGAGGATTTTTTGGGTCACAGGTAGTTTAGAACAGAAAATAATTTTCACCCTCCCCTGCAGCCAGATACAATATGCCATGAGGGGCTGGCACTATTTGCTCCTCCCAGACAGCCAAGTAGACAACACCCAGGGGTGGAGGAAAGGAGGAGAATGCTTTATATAACTCTGAATTGTTCCAGATCAGAATTGACTGCAATAATGAAAGAAGTGTCCACACTAAAACATTACAGAATACCTCGAGCGAAGGCAGCCGGCTGCGGTCAGGCAAGGAGCGGAACCCGAAGAAGGAGAAGACAGACAGCGCAGACGCTCAACAGCCGCTGGTGAATGGAGTCCCCTAAACTGCATAACTCTGAAGTCATATTTCCTATACTGTTTCAGTAATTCCTATTCCATGTTAGAGAAACTTGTTAGGCCAAAGACAAATAGTAGGCAAGATGGCGCAGGGCATGAAATGAACATAAGTTCTCTGTTAGCCTTTTTTAACATCAACAGTATGCAGTTGTTTTCAGAATAAGAAGTTATTCAAATATTTGCATAAAAATACCTGAACTTCTGAAAATCGCTTCCAAGTACATATTGCAGTTCAAACGATGAAAGATTCTTTTTTGTTTGTTTTAAAAATACTGAGCTGTGCATTGGTAAACTTTCTGTTCAGTTGTACCATTTTAACACATCGGGTCAAATTCACTGCTCAATTTCAATTTTCAGAATAAATAGTGTTTGCAGTAATCAAATTGGCTTCTGTTTTCAATCTAACTTACCAGTTCTTCATGAAATGCTATGTCGTTTTATGTCCTGTGTCAGTTCACATTGTGGTCCACCTTTTTCAATATTTTGGTGGACCCTGAAATCTGTGTGATGTAACAATTGTCATTTTCATTAGCAAAAAAGTTGTATGATCTGTGCCTTTTTTATATCTTGGCAGGTAGGAATATTATATTTGGATGCAGAAATCAGGGAAGATGAGTTGGTAACACTAAATGTAAAATATATGTAGCAATCCTTGTCAGACGTTAGTACTTTATAGACAAGTGCATGCTTTCCATAATTTTTTCCCTACATAAACATTCAGTTAGGCAGTTATAAGAATAGGAAATTTATTTTGCACTGAAAATTTGGCAAATAGTGTTATTGAAAAGGGGTGTAATTTTTTTCTTTGTAGGCAGTACAGAAGCTTTTTTTTTAAAAAAGAAAAACTAAAAAAAATCTTTCCATTGTGGAAAACTAAAAAACTCATTGTTATTGAGGGAACAAGTGTAACCTGTTCACGAGCTAGTAATGTGTGCCTGCTGTTTGGCCAGATGACCAGCCTAAAGCATTGATGGTTTTCATCCTCCCAAAATTTTTGAATTGCTTATTTTAATTTGGGTACTATTTCAGGAGAAGTAGGAAGAAAGTCACCACATGTCATGCCCTGACAAGTACAGATACAGTAGTCGAAAATATTGAAGGTAAAACAAAAATTCTTCATATTTTGAGCTGCAAGGTCCTAATTACCAGCCAATATGAAGGTGTCACAGAATTCGATCCAAAGTACAGCTGTACACCAGGGAAGAGTGGGAAAGTGGTGGGAGGAGCTGTGCTTTCTTTCATTTCTGATCACATGTTAAACTTACTGGGCACAACTGCATAAGGACCTTCATTTTAGTCCACTTTTGTTCAGATTACTCCAGGAGAGCCACTGTTTATGTACAGAATTGTACAAACTTGACCTTGCCTCTGCTGTATTTTGTGAGTTTTGTTTCTTTGCTTTCTTCATTCTTTTTTTTCCTTGCATACAGGTGAGCATACTAAAACTGGCAACGAACTGCACATGAATTAACAAATATAAAAATGTCTTAAAAAGTATTGCCAAACATTAATGTTGATTTCTAGTTATTTATTTTGGGAATGTATAGTATTTGAAAACAGAAATTGGTACCTTGCACACATCATCTGTAAGCTGTTTGGTTTAAAATACTGTAGATAATTAACCAAGGTAGACTGACCTTGTAATGTAACTGCTCTTGGGCAATATTCTCTGTACATATTAGCTACAACAGATTGGATTTTATGTTGACATTTGTTTGGTTATAGTGCAATATATTTTGTATGCAAGCAGTTTCAATAAAGTTTGATCTTCCTCTGCTAACTGATGTTGATGCAATCCTTATGAATGATTGCTTTAAAAAATCACAACTGATAGAAAGTATAAAGTATTTCTTTGTTTAGACTTTAACTGTAGCCATTGTTTATTTACACATTTTAGAAAAGTCTCAGATACTACCAGATTCCAAAAATGCAGCACAAAATGCTCAAGAAGACAGTCTCCTCATGGAATGGTACAGTACTTGTTGAGTGGTCACACTCCCTGCACTCACATTTCTCACATACAGTGGTAGAGTTCACTAAGGTGCTAACCCGGGTAAATGTGAAATTATTAAACCACAGTCTGACTAATTGGCTGCATTCCACTTCCAAGTGGCTTTTGGGGTTATGACCTTTTTCAGTATTTGTGTACTTAACATATATCCCTTTTGGTTCATATTCTGGTGATTTTAAATGTTTATTAGATTTCAACAAATCAACCTGTGAATCTAAATGTACGCTTTATTTTGAAAAGTCATGTTGTTACAAAACTGGAAAGTGCAACAAATGTCTGATGCTTGAGTTCAGGTCCGTCCTATTGGTAACTATTATAAAGTATGGTCTAATGAATTAAAATTATTTTTAAAATAAAGTTCTTTGAAAGAGTGAGAGATATTTGTGAATCATGCCAAAGTCTAAATTCAGTAAGATTAAGCTCTAAATATATGAATTAACAAATGGTTAAAAAAATAGAAAGTTTGTGTTTCTGTTTACTGAATGCATTTTTGTTAATGATGGTGGGAAGTCAAGATTTTCAGACTTATTAAAACTTTGTCAAGGAAAAAAATCTCTTTATTCAGCTTTTTTTAAGCAGATAAAAATCTCTATGAGCACTCGTGAGTTCAAGAAGATACTAGATCTAGTTTTGTAAATACAGAAGTTATTTGAATCAGTTACTGATGAACTTTTTCAGCCCTTCTTGGTCCCTAATATGAAATATTGTGTACTATGTCCAGGAAGGACATTGAGTACTGTGAGTATGGGACTGAGTGTCGCCCCTGCTTCTTCTTACGGGCACTTACTGTGAAAGGCAGCTTATTTTCCTGAACTGCAGTAGGTTTCCCTGCAAAATCCTTCAATATTGAATATTCAATGGGAAAACTTCAGCTTCCAGTGAGCATTCCTCAGTCATTTCAGGAGTCCTGCTGTACAGTTCAGCTAAATTCTCTGCTAATCTGTAAGAGAAGATGGGTGTAAAATATTTTTATTCTGTGTAATGTAAAAGGTTTTGTCTATTTCCAGAGGCAGCAAGACTTGCAGTGGAGTACCTGTGTTAAGGGGTGGGGGGAGATGTGTTGCTGGTTCTGGTAGTTACTTTAAAGAAATTTTTTTAAGATGACAAGGCTGAGCTTGTTGTTTCCATAGTAGTGTATACTAAGCTTGTCATTCACTTGAACTTAGCAGATTTTTCATCCTAAAAGATGTTAGTCTTTTCCAGACATTCATACCCATGAAAATTGGGGTGACTGGGATGTTTGCAGTGTTAAGGTATTGAGGCAGCTTAATATGTGTTAGGAAAAGTGAGGTTAGGTCTCAGCTTAGTGTTCTGAATGGATCCCACCATGATCACAAGGCTCTCCGTGGCAGAGGTTCATTAGACTTAAGTGCTGTGTTGGTTTCACATACTTTTCTGTGATTTATAGAAACAGCTGTTTACTCTTTGGCATTGTGAGTCTTTGACAGAGGACTGTGAATCTTTTTCCAGCATCAGGGGATGGATGTGGTTTTCTACAGGAATTTTTTTAAATGCATTGTACATCTGTCACTTGTGCTTTCACAGTTGCGAAGGTCATTCAGCTCAGTTTGATAGCGAGAAATAATTGCTTTTAAACCTGGATGAGTCAGTTTGCCATAATTATTCTTTTTTTTTTTTTTTTTAGATTGTTTAAAAAATTACAATAGACTTTAAAGCAGTATTTTTTGTGTGCTTTGAGTACTGTATGGAATTGGATTATAAGAAAGAGCAACAGTCATAGGTACAGTAATTTCACAAATACAAGCCGCACCCAAATATTAGCCGCACTTTTGTTCGTAGCAAGGATCCGTGTGCAACTTTCACAAATTTGCCAATTAGTAACAGAATTGCGGCATAGTGGGGTTTACTGGCTCGGGGCGGGGCCAGGCGGGCTTGGCCCGCTCATGGTTGCCGACGGGGCCGGGTGGCCCAGCCCGGCGCCACGGCTCGGCGGGGCCGCTCGGGGCCAGCCGGGCAGTGCTGCCGCTGCCAGGCTCGCTGGCCCCCCGCTCCTGTCTGCACCACCACCGCCGCGTTTGCTCACCCTGGCTGGCACTGCAGGCCCCTGCCCCGTCAGGCTCCCCCACGCTGCTGGCCCCGGTTCTGCTGGGCTCCCCTGCACTGCTAGCCCTGGTTCTGCTGGCCTTCCCCGCACTGCTGGGCTCCCCCGCCCCGCTGGCCCAGGCTCAGCCGCCTGCCCCCCGCACCGCTGGCCCCACCTCTGCCAGGCTTTCCCACCTCTGCCGGGGCTGGCCGGGCTCCAGCTTGGCTTGGGGCTGCCACGGGCTTTCACTTCCGTGTTGGCAGCTTTTAGAATATTGTTAATATATTAGCCGCCCTGGAGTACTATCCGCATTTCTGGGTTTCCACCAAAATTTTGGTTAAAATGGTGCGGCTTGTATTCGTGAAATTACTGTAATTTTGTGTATCTACTGAAAATTCAGTAAGAGAATATGTTTTGCACTGAATTTAAGATAATAGTTTTCAATAAAAGCAGTTAATTTAAAGCAAAAAAAATATCACATGGATGTAGTCTATAAATGCTAAGAACTTGACTGTTGCAGAAATGGTACAGCAAACATTAGGTGTGGTTTGGGGTTTGGATGTGCTTTTTTGCCTGGTACCACAGGCTGAGCCTCAGGTATAGACTACAGCTACAGCAAGGGAAATCAACACTCCTAAAAGTAATAAAGTCAATTAAGTGTTCTATTTCTGTGATTCTTAGCAGTCTGAAAAGTTCCATCTAAATCAGTGTGGAAAATGTCACTTTCACGTAAATCGTATGATTCAGAAAAGGAAGGCTTGGAGATTAGATGCTTCCCAGTATCCTTATTGGAACTGCTGAGAGGGCTGAGCCTAGTCTGGGTATAGAGTGAAACAATGAAACTGAGGATACTGTGTATTGTTGCTTATTTTAGCAGGCTAGTTCTGCATACAAATGAGGTTAAAGAGACCCACCTTTTAAACTCATTTTGCCGCTAGCTGAAATGAGGAAAAAAACTCCACGTGAATATATGTTTTTTCAGGCTCATCAGTTCAGATGGCTGTTGTAGCAAACTGCAACTGCTTTAGGCAGCTCATCTGTTAAGGGAACTGCTGATTTGATGGCATCTGCATTTACTTTAGACTTCTGTATATTTTAAAAACACTGCTCCCAATCTAGTCAGAGCCTTTCCTTAATAAAATGAATGGAAGTGGTAGAATCCTAGAAGGGTCTAGGTTGGAAGGGACCTTAAAGATCATCTAGTTCCAATCTCTGCCTTGGGCAGAAACACCTTCCCATAGACCAAATTGCCCAGAGCTCCATCCAACCTGGCCTGGAATGCTTCCAGGTACAGGGCATCCTCAGCTTCCCTGGGCAACCTGTGCCAGGGCCTCACCACCCTCATTGTAAAAAA
Organism: Catharus ustulatus; assembly: GCF_009819885.2. Taxonomy (NCBI): domain Eukaryota; kingdom Metazoa; phylum Chordata; class Aves; order Passeriformes; family Turdidae; genus Catharus; species Catharus ustulatus. Next base: position 2,460,970 of record NC_046234.1, on the reverse strand, counting down.
CTTCAACTTTATATCTAGTCTAATTTGAACGTCTTTTTGTTTAAAACTGTTACTCTCTGTCCTATTGCACAGGCCCTGCTAAAAAGGCTTCCCCATCTTTCTCATGTAGCCCTTTTAAGTACTGGGAGAGACCCTAGTGTGTCCCCAGAGCCTTCTCCAGGTTCCACCACCCCAAGTCTCTCAGCCTGTATTCAGAGCAGAGCTGTTCCAGGCTTCTGGTCACCTTCATGGCCCTCTGGACAAGCTTGAAAAGGTCCATGTCCTTCATATGGGGGGAACTTGTGGTTTAACTCCAGCCAGCAACACCAGGTAGCTGCTCACTCAAGTCTCCTCTTCCCCTCCACCTTCCCAGTGGTGATGGGAATCAGGGGAAACAAAAGAGTAAAAATCACGAGTTGATACAAGAATAGTTTAATAATTGAAAGATAATAGAGTACAATAATAATAATTGTAACGAAGAGGAGCGAGAGCTGCACAATACAATTGCTCAATGCACTGACCAATGCCCTGCCCATCCCTAGGCAGTGTTTGGTATCTCTCTACTGGCTCCTGCAGTTTATATACTGGGTGTGAGGTGCCATGGTGTGGAATGGCCAGTTCAGGTCAGTTGTCCTGTCCATGGTTACTCCTGGTTTCTGGTGCACCTGCTCACTACGAGAGCAGGGGAACTCAGAAGTCCTTGATTGAGATCAAGAACTGCTTAGCAACAACTAAACATTAGTGTGTTACCAGCATTAGTCTCATCTTAGATCCAAGGCAGAGCACTGTGCCAGCTACAAAGAAGAAAATTTAACTCTCTGTCAGTTGAAATCAGGCCAGATCTCCAGTGCTGGTTGCAGTACACCAGGTAGGGTCTCAAGACAGTGGAGGGGCAGAATCACCTCCCTTGACCTGCTGGCAGTGTTCCCTTTGATGCAGCCCAGGATAAGATTGGCTTTCCAGGTCTAAGAAAGATGCATGTCAGATTTGTGCTTCAAGTGTGCAAATATTTGGTGAAGTAATACCTTATCAATTCACCTTTCATGAATTAGTGAGAAGCTCTAATTTAAACATTCTGATTGAACTTTTTGATTTGAGAGGAGTATATTTTGATCTCTTACCTATTACCTGGTCTGCTCAATTAGGTGATGTTTCTGTATTGTACGCTGGAGTGTGACTGATAAAAATATGAACTTGTTTCTAAGTTGGTGAATTGGAAGACTTGGGAGGCTTTTCAACAATCTCAGCAGGGGCCACTCTCTCCCAAAACACATTGAGCATTTTCTGGCCCCTCTGTTGCTCCATCCTGTTCATGCACCTGAACTGAGGGGGGAGGGGTTGTGACTGTGACATCCTTTGGTTCCACGGTTGTCAGGGCCAGTCTGCAGTTGCTGCACCCTGGGGAGCTGCTCCTGCTCCTGCTCTTGCTCCTGCTCCTGCTCATGCTCATGCTGGAGGAGACAGCAAAAGAAGTAAGTAATGGCAAGAATAAGAATTTTCTCTTTATCTTGTTTTCCTTCTCCCTTGTTTTCCCAATTTGTCATAAATGATGCTGAATTTTAGTAAATATCTTGAAAAACATTATTCCTGTCCTCTTAAGAAATAATTTCACATTGCCAAAGTAGTTTCTTCATGGGACAGAAGATGTTTGTATATTCCTCTGTAGTACAGGCGCATGTGAAATGCAGTCAGTCTTTTCCTTGTACAGCACCTCAGAAAATGGGGTTTCCCCTTCCCAATATTTACAAATTGTCTCCAGGTTTAAGCTGTCCTTACAACTAAGTGGTAATAATTGAAAAAAAAGCCCTTTTTAGTGCAAAACAGGAGGGGCAGGCAAAGTGAAATACAGCATCTGGCAATGCAGTCATCAGGGGCTTCTTGGGGGTTCAAAACCCAGCTTAAACCTGCTGTTAAATTACTATGAATCACATGGGGATTTCTAAAAGTATTTTTGTCCATTTTGAGCCACCTTTTAAAAATGTTGTCCAAAGCTCTTCATGTGCTCAAGTTGTGAAAAGAGTGAAGAATTAAATGAGCTAAACTAGAATTCAGTTTTTAAGCTTTCAAAAATTACTCAAGAATTCTTCATTCCTAATTCTGTTCATTGAACTCAGGTTAAAATTTTTAGCTGAAAATTATCTTTTTAAGTGCCAGGTGTCCAGCTCTGGAACAGCTCTTATCAGAGAGATGATTTTTTGGCTAGTCTCTGTTAACAAGATGCCTTCCTTTAAACTTCCTTTAAATGAGTAATTTTTCAAATGATTCAAAATCATTTATTGCCAAGATATACACATATTTTTTCAATGGGTCTTTCTTGCAAAAAAAGGTATTCCTGTTCTCTGCAGCAATCAGCTGTGAGGTTGCTCTAATCCAAATCTGAAGTTAAGACCAATAATTTGTTTTATGCAGGACCCTATACCTATTACTGCTCTTGGTTTTATTGCAGTAATGCTGCTCTTGAGCACCTGTCGAGTGTGGGTCTTCATGGTCCTGTTCCTGCCTTGTAGCGTCCATTCACGTGAGTATTGCAAGGACAAAAATATTCTCAAAGAAGCAGCAAGTATTTTACTAGCAAACAGATTTTCTTGTCTTGGAAATGGTTGGAAAATACTGAGAAATATTACAAGCAATTACTTCAGATTGGATTGATCCATTCTGAGACTTAAATAGAGCAAAATATTTTTTTTTGCTGCAACAATAGTTCCCATTTCCCTCTGTGCATCTGTACAAGAAATGCATGCTGCTTGTTTCATTACTATCAGTGCAACTTTTTTTTATTTCACAGTTGATCATAGATTTTTCTTTTTTTTCCCCAATTATAGATTCTTCTGGTTTTCCCCCCCACTTCAGCATTTTTTTTCAGTATACTATTAAAGTTGTTCTTACAGTCTGTTGAGAATTGATGTATTTGTTTATTACAGCAGATGACTCAAAGTAATTGGAAAGATTTTTGTTAACAGAAGTTAAGTTTGATCATCTGACATGTATAAAGGATCCATCCAAACATGTTTGCCTTTGATCCTTAATGCATTGAGAAACCAGAGCCTTTTCAGCTCTTGGTGAAAGGCTGGCAGTTGCTGTGTTGTAAAAGGCTTCCAGAGTGCATGTGAGCTCTAACATAGATACAAGTTTGTAACTACAGCAATGGCCATTAAACCTATGTAAATGGCTTGGGTGCCTTTAAACCCTCACATGAGAGAGTAATGTCTAGGGCAGCCATGGTTTTCAAATAATTCTTACCAAACTGAGTGTTGGAAACCTCATCTCGTGAACTTCCCATTAAATTATTACAAAGTCTATAAAATTTTCTGTTTTGTCATGTTTACTGTCAGGGAGAGGGCCCCTATGACAAAACTGTCATTATGGGCTTTGGTGGTCGCATTTCTGTTACATGATAGTTTCAGGTTATCTCTGCTTTGACAGTACCTTCAATTCTCTTCACTCTATTCTTTTTTTTCCCCAAGGGATTTTTGTATGGCACAGAAGAGGCAAGTTGTGCCCCAGGACAAGCAATTTCCTAATTCCCTAATTTATGTTTCATGTGCTGTTAGCTGAAGAATTATCCAAAAGACTGACGATTGTTCAATGCCTTCATTTTTGGTTAGGTTGTGATCTTACTTCTGTTCACAAAGACTCTAACACCATGAAATGGCTTTCAGCAAACTCCATCACTGAAAGCTGTTAAAGTGATGATGGTGTAAGTTTCTCCCATGGAAGGAAAAAAAGCAGATGGGAATACTGGGTCTCTTTTTTCCCCCTCATTGGGGAGTGATTGATTGCCTGTGGAGTTGTACTGTGATTTGCACTTTTGGTATGAGGAAAAAGAGATGTAGGAAGGAAGCAAGGTTTAATGGCCCCATATTTTTTTAGAATAGTGTAAATGAAAGGTGATTGGGAAGTCCCAGAGTAAGAAATCAGTAGCTTTTGTGTAAACACTGCAGTACCTCTATATTTATGGATGTTTTGCTCTTTTCTATTCAACTGTCTGAAATAAGAAGCAGGAATAGATGCATGTTTGATTGTGTATGATAAATGTGCCTTTCACCATGTTTCTGTGTTTTAACTGGGGTCTGATCTTTATATAAAAAGCTAAAAGTTCTGCTTGTGTGCATAGGAGAAATGTAACTGTACATACAGCAAAATGTTTTCATGTAGCTTGCACCTCATAGGTGAGCAGCAGGGCTTTTTATCCTTGACAATTTCCACCTGAATGGATTCTTTAATTTAAATTTTACAGCTTCAGTTCTTTACTCATTGTGGTTCATGAAGCAATTTAAAGCAATATAAGTGACTACAACAGAAAGATATCTGTGCTTAACCTTGCTAACCATCAGTAGACACAGTTCCTGATGACTATAAATGCCTTCCTAATGAGTGATAATCAGTATGAAAATATCATTGCTTTAATTAATTATGGATAGTTTTGATTGTAATGAGCTAATAATTATGAACTTTCAGTTCTTGCAGCCCCAGTTCATCCTGGTTCAGAACACAGTGCAGAGGCACCCAGCAAACAGAACATGACCATGAAAGGTGTATTCGAATCTTTCTTAAGCCTCTTCAGACCAATGAGTAAGTATCACTTCACCACTGCAGCATTGTTTCTCTATTCCCTTCCCACTTCTACCTTATTTCCAGTCCAGCCTCCTTCCCCTATCTGTCAGCATTTCATGTATTTAAAACCCTCAGTCTAATACTGTAAAACTCACTAGAGCTCTTGAAAATAGGATTGTTAAGTGCCTCTTTGGGACTATCACAGATTTGTTTGCATTGTTGCCCTCCTGCAAAACCCTCCATTACCAGTGGTGTGACTGTGCAGGAAATGCTGAAATTATGCTGAAAGTTTGGCATAGGATTGACCATGGCTAGCTTTGTTGTATCTCATCTGGATTAGTTTTCCAGTCTTTCCACCTACACATAGAGAGAAAAGAGAATTTGGCACAGCCTAAAGGAGAGATTTTGTCCCACACCAGTGTCTCTCCCACTTCTACTGGCTAAGGAAGGCTTCTGGCCTGTTAGATTAGACTGATCCACTCGTCTTTGGACTACTGAAGTTAAATTACAAGAACTACATTATTTCATAAAATTATTGGGATGGAAATCATAATGCTAACTTGCTAATATCAAAAAGCAAAATAATATGAGTACAAAAAATATTTGTTATATGTAAAAACTGCTAGTCTGGTTCCATAACCAGACCATAGACCAATAGGAAGGAGAAGTTGAAATGCTATTTTTCACTTGGTATGTTTCTGCATTAATATCAGTGTGCCTTCACCACTATTGCTCACATGTAGCCCTAATTAAGCACAGAGGTCTCCTGAAGATGAATTTGGCTACCAGTAATGTCTCTGATAAATGTGAGACTGACAACACAGCAAGTCCTGGGGGAGTTGTTGGAACCAAATGATGCTTTCCAGCTGCTGTGTAACATAAGGGATGAGATATGATGTTTTATAGGAATTAAATATACAGAGATGTCTACTGTTTATAACTGTCTTACACATTTAAGCTGTTCCCACAGAGTATCTCATGATTGTCAATAAATCTGCTATTAAATAGGAAATCTCAAAAATTGCTTAAATGCGTTGTTCATTAACTGTATTGGATATTATGGGGGGTTTTTCCTCGCAGCTTATTTTCAGCTGCTTGTAGAAACAAATAATAAGTGCCAAACAGAGATGTTTAGTTGCAATGTAGTCCTTCAGAACAGCAACAACAAAAACCACCTTAGATTTCTGCTGTTTTTTAATTAGAACAGTCAGAAAATTTAGTTTGTCTTTTTCACTTACTTTACAAACCTGAGTACAAAAAAGTGTCCCTGTGGTGTTTAGATTCAGCTTTTTAATAGATCCTTACAGAAACAAAGCGAATTACAATAGATTTTCTATTACGTGATTTAGCTTTTCTGCTAATTTCAATATAAAAGTTGATTAGGTTTTGGGAAAGAACATACATGAATGTCAATGACATTGTTTTCTGGCAGCTTTAATTAATCAAAACATGCTAGAGACACCAAAGTGATGACTTCCTTCTGTTGCACATTGTTCCCAGGATAGACATCTTACCTAGTGGTTTTTGGTTTTTTTTCTTTTTAAAGCTTGCCGCCTCAGCAATGAGCGACTCTTAACTCCTTGTCCCGTAGAAGGCCTGAATCTGTCTGAATGCTCAAAAAATCACTGCTGTCCTTTCGAAATTGGCCATGAAGAGCAGTGCTACATGCCTGTGAGAGACGGTGAGTGTGCTGCTCTGGGCTCCTGCCTCAGAACAAACCCTGCTTCTGGCCACACAATACAGTTCTCGTTGCTGTTGGTACCTTTAGCTTTCCAGGACACCACTGTCTTAAAAGTAACTGTAAGCTTGCATATATTTCTTCATCTGTACTAATAAAAAAACCAATTAATTAATAGAAAATTTTCTGGATATTATCAAGTCCCACACAGGTAAAGAACAAGTGCTATACAATCAAATATACAGTAATTTCACGACTACAAGCCGCACTGAGTATAAGCCGCATCTCCAGGTGTTGGCAAATATTTTGTTCTCTGTCCATACACAAGCCGCACCCAATTATAAGCCGCTCTGTCGTTCGCAGCAAGGACCCGCGTGCAACAAAGTTGCCAAATACTAACAGAAACACGCATGGCAGGGTTTACTGGCTCGGCTCGGGCCATGTGGGCACGGGGCTGCCGACGGGGCCAGGTGGCCCAGCTCAGCGCTGCCGCTCAGCGGGGCCACTCGGGGCTGACCGTCGCCGCTGCTGGGCTCAGTCACCTCGGCCCGGTGCTGCGCCATGGTGGCAGGGGGGCACGGAGCCCACCAGCACCCGCGGCAGTAGTGGGAGGCGGGGAGGTGGGAGGCGGTGGTGGCCCACCGAGCTGGGCCACCTGGCCCCGTCAGCAGCCCCGAGCAAGCTGAGCCCGCACAGCCTTAGTTGAGCCAGTAAACCCCCCGCCATGCCGCGGTTCTGTTACTATTTGGCAACTTTGTTGCACGCGGGTCCTTGCTGCGAACGACAGAGCGGCTTATATTCAGGTGCGGCTTATTTATGGGCAAAAACCGAAATATTTGCCAACACCCAGAGATGCGGCTTATACTCAGTGCGGCTTGTGTTCGTGAATTTACTGTATTAGCTGCTCCTGTGAAAGAACTGGATGTCTTTTACATGGTGAAGAGGAGGCTAATTGGTTGTTTAATAGCTACTGAAGCCTGTTTAGAAGGCAAGTTACTAAGACAAAAGCTCAGACATTAGAGGGGAATCATAAAGAGGATGGAGTCCCCAACTTTGGAGGTTTTCAAGATTTGGTTATAACAAGAAACAACAACTCACTTGATCTCATATTGGCAGTGGCCTTGCTTTAAGAGGAAGATTCCTCTATGTGATCTGCAGAAGTCTCTTGCAACCAAAATGTCAGTGGTTCAGTGTTATCAAATTTCAGCCCTAACATTACATTTGACCTATTTTTTCCTTTGAGCATGAACTTGTTGGGCATGATTTTTTTTCTCATATGAATGCAAAAACCACTTTTTGTAGATCCTATCTTTGCTCATAACACCATTGTTGTCTTTGCTCTACTGAAAAGGCTGTATCAAATCCTAATTTTTATCATAAATTTTTTCCTGTTTGCATAGCTTTTTAGAAATAGTTGTTGCTTTTCGTGGTGAGGTTGTTTAAATAAACTGAAAAAAGCAAATAATTTAGAGATGTTTTATTGTAGAATTATTGGGTGTGGAAGGACCTCTCACAATTAATCCTCCCGTTCTACCAGCATAGCTACAATGGGTTTCCCAGGGGCTGTGTGCAGTCAAATTTTGAATTTGTTCAAGGAAAAACAACCAAAAATGCTGGAAGAGTTTTCAGACACAAGCAATCTTGCCTAATGTGGATATTAAATTGTAGAAAGAAACCATAATCTAGAATTTAATGATTTTGTTCTTCCTGGTGTAATTCAGTATACCTCCATTGATTTCAGAGGTGATATGCTGATTTTTACGATGAGCTGACTTAATACAGATATGAAACCCCAGGGTTACTTGGCAGCTAACATGAGTTCAGTTTCTCTTGTTTGTGCCTCTTCAGGAGCAAGCTGAGGTGAAAATAAGACTTTGAAATTTTCCTTGTGCTTGAGCAGCTCCACATTCCAGTGCTGGGGCAGTTGTAGTTACTACCAGCTAGATAATTTTTGATTGAAGAAATTTTTATCCAGTGTGATGCCATCAGAATCTGTTTGTTAGTTACGGGCATATGACAGAAATTAAAGATTTTAATAATATTCAGTCCCTGCTTGGGCCTTTATATTCTGTATAAATGAGCTCCTCTGCTCATTTTTAAGATACATACTGAAGCAAATTTTAGAATTAAATATGCTTATTCAGCTGTGACTGATTGATTTCTCATTCCAGTTAGGCTTTTATTGTTTGGACATCAATATCAAGGGCTAACTAAATTACAGAATTATTTGTTCATAGATTAATGAGCTCCTTGAATACTCCTGGATGTCCAAAGAAAATGCAAACACTTACTGTTTGCCTTGTAGCAATCTGTTGACAAAATAGAAGCACTTAGCAGATATTAGACTCATGGCAGTTGTGTTTGTCAGATGGTCACAGGCTGCATACTGAATGGTTCTTCTCGTTGGGAGGTGTGCCTTGAATTTCACTGGGAATAAAACGAGGCCTTAGAGAAATGCTACAAAAGTTATGAACTGAAGTAGATTAATAGAATTCATTTGAAAGATTTTGTCTCCATTCTTAAAGCAGCTTCTAAGGGACTTTGATTGGTTTTTTTAAACTATTATTTTTAATCCCCACTCAACTCTGCCCCATGTCCTGGGCTCACTCAGACCCTGGTTGCCTCTGAAACTAAACACTTGTGCTTTTGAAATTTGAGACCAGTTCTTTCTCATCTGAGCTCATTTCTAACACTTACTCTTTTTTTGCCATTGTGCTGCTGAATCATAGAATCATTAGGTTAGAAAAGACCCTTGTGATTGGCATTTACTGAAATCTTTAGGTGTGAGTGTATCTTAATGTGTGAGTACCATCAGAATTTTGATGACAAAACATCTGTCTAAGCTAGGTGGCAACATGGCTGTGACTTCCTGGCAACAAAGATGTCAGTCTGAGAGGGTGATTCTGTCACGTGACCCTCACTGTCTGTATCAGAATTATTCAGAACTAATGCAAATTTCTACTGGCTCTACAGATGTGCAGCTGGCCATTCGAGTGATTTTGCTTACTGGAGGAGGATTTTTGACTTTGGGATTTCTACCAATCTGTTGCTGTGCCTTTTTGCAGAGAAGGTAAGTGTTAGAGCATGACCAGACCAAATTTATGAAGTACTGTTTCTAAATGGTGAAAATATGGAGAACTGACATCTTTTAACTATGTGATGGGAGAAAAGACTGGGAGAAAAAAAGGACAAGAAACAAATGATCAAACATAAAAGATGAGTCCTCCTATTTTGAAGCTACATAAAACAGAATGTCAATTTGGCTTAAAGAAAAAAATGTTATTTATTGCCCCAGTACTCTTTCTAAAGACCTGGATATAAAAGGCTTGGACTTAATCTTACTTGTCTTGTTTGGAAAGTTGCACCTAAAACACAAAAGCAGAGTCCCTTCAGGACAGACCTGGACTTACACAGTAAGATAAGGAAGGGAAGAGCAAAGTATGAGGCCTGAATAAAGTAAGAGAGATGGACTGTGAGTTGGGAATTAATTATCTCTAATGTTTTAACATGCAGCATGGGGTTTTTTAATGTATAGGGCACTTTACAGCCTGCAAGTTCTGTGCAAGCAGTTTAGTGTCTGATACTGTGAAGAGTTTCAGCATGTGTATGTGTTCTCAGGACACAGGGAAAATGTAACCTCCACAACATCAAGGTCATTAAACTGATGGAATGAATTAACATACTATGCTTTGTTCTGCATAGGTAGTAGTTTATATTGAATGACTGGTACTACAACTCGTTAGTATGACAGAATTGTCTTTTTAGTGAAGATTTTTTCCTCCAAGTGTTAAACTTTTGCTCTTCTAAGATGTAGTAGTCTGTGTGGGATTATATACATGCGTGTATACACACACATGTAGACTTTACTAATGAGGCTGCTTGGCAGATGGCTGTTTGCTGTGGAGTTCCACATTTTGACAAAACCTGCTGTGAAAATCTCCACATTACATCTTACACTGTGCTCAACAGCTCCTGCTCAGCATACAGATAGCTGCATTGAGTCATCAGTGGCTGAAAGCAAAAGGCAAAGAATCAACATGAAATTATCATAAATTTTCTGGAAAATGAATTAATATGTGTTCGTTTTGGGGAGAATTCACATTAATGTTTAAATGATCATTTCTGTGGTTTTTTCATAGCCAGTGAAACTAGGAATTTTGCTCTTCTGCTATGACTTGGTTTTTTGCTTTGTTTTTTAATACAGTAACTAACCAGATAATAAATGGTTTAAATTTCCAACATCATATATTTAAGTTAGAGGAAGGATGCAGTCCTATCACATTGGAACTTGGAATTTTACCAGTTTTAGAGACAGTTGATAGAGCTTTGAGAAACATTCCTTTAATAAGCCAAAACCCTCTCTGGATAGGAATTCTTTTGTTTTCAATATTATACACTCATTGTTGAGAGAGTCCTATGTACAATGCCAAATCTATTCTGCAACTGGTGTGCACAAAAGTAAAAATTGCTCTCTAGAGTTACAAAAAAAAAAAAGAGAGGACTTTTGCTGATGAAATTTGGGATAATATTTTAACTCCACTGTGCCTCTTCTAGAGCAACTTGCAAGGTTTCTATACTACAGCCAGACAAAGAAAATGTAGGAACATGAAATTCCTGTAAAATTGATAGAGGGAGCTGAGTACTCCTCTCCTTGCCACACTTGATCAATTCTAGTTGATCTAATTTCCCAAGGCTTTGTTACTTTCCACATCCCCATGGACAAACGGTGTTTGCCTTCTTCCAATGGTGTTTTTCATGCAGGAGGCAGAATCTACACATCTGTTCCCTGCCAATTGGCAATTTCCCTTGTGTGCTATCAGCACAGTATCTCATGTCTAGAGCTGTGCTCTGATGGTTTTGCTATGTCCGTAACTGTGCCAGCCTCTCCTCTCAGTTTCGTTAGTCTTCTTTAAGAACCACATGCAAGGACAGGTAGGTTAAAACACTAAAGGTTCAAAAAATACAGGTGCACTTAAATAGCGCTACTTTTGAATAATATTGCGTAGATTTAAAAAATACAATAGAAAAGTCTTCATTCCTGCCCAATCCCTAGTACATCTGTGGTAAGAAGCCCACAGGATTTTGTTGATTTGTTACTGGGGAAATTTCTGGTCATGGTTGCATTGTCTCCTCATCCTTGCCTGCTGGGCATGAGACAAGCAGTCCTGTGCAGGAGTTCCTCTCTCAGGAAGGGCTGCACAGCGAGGGGTGTCCCAGGCCTGTGTGTGCCTTGTGTGGACTGGGCAGTGCTGGGTTGATGGTTGGGATTGATGATCTGAAAGGTATTTTCTATCCTGAATAATTCTGTGATTCTCTATGAATCAAAAGGTGAAATTCATGGAAGAAAATGCAAGAAATGAGAAAAAGAAATGCTTTTTCTCACCCTGATCTTTCTTTTTGTGATGAATCTTATGATGGCCCCTGAAATCAACTATGGCTTTTTGAGTTTTTTCCCTGGAGCTAGAATTTCATGGCTGAAGTCTAGGTGACTTTCTCTAAATTCCTACTTTGGAAATCAACCAATTTCAGTTTTTAATATGTTTCAGTCCGTGCATCAATCCTTTACGAAAGATAAGTAAAAAAGTACAGAAAATTGCACAAGAGAAAAGAGCAGGTGGTGAAAAGACTCAGGATGAAGAGATTCATCACTTACTGGCCTGACTTAAGAAAGAACCAAAAGGACGAAAAAAAAAAAGGTAAACTAACTTTGGGGAATTCTTTTGTTCTAAGTTTAGGGTTGTTCCATTGAGTCTGTATAGAATACTAAAGATATCCACCACCAAATATCTGCTGCCTACCAGTGCAGTAGACATTGTCCAAAGGCACTGCTTGTCAGGGATCACCTTCAGTTTCTGTTGTGGGAGAGGTAATGAGTTTGCAAGAATTCAGTTGCTGTCCTGGGCTGCCAGCTGATAGCAGAGCCATAGACAGTCTGAGGCTAAAGGCCTCTGCCACTTCAATGTTCCTTATCTCGTGTGCAAATTGTAGCATGAGAAAGTGGAAACGCAATGGGTTTGCTGCTTTCAGGAGAGGCAGATCCATTTACAGGTGCTCAAAAGCCTGTCTTTCAGTATGGATAGGGGTGCTTTGTAGCTGAGGTATTCCCATAGCTCCACACCTTGACATTCTTGGCGTTCTTCCTAAATGCTGAAGAGCAATTGCTACTGAGATAAAGGTAATCTGAGAGCGAATGCTGTTTACTTCATGTGACCGTGCCAAGCTAAACCCTACTAAAGGTCACAATGAAATAAAAAAGTGTCGTGGAGGTCATTAGACAATAAAGAAGTATTTCAGGGAGAGTACTGATTTGGCAGAAATGTAAAGGTTCCCTAAATCAAGTTATACTCATGTTTGGGATTTTTTTTCTCCCTTTGGTATATAGGAACATCCACCTGATCCTGAAGATCAATCAGAAGACATCAGGATTATTTGACTATCTCCTAGAAAATGACACATTTTATTTTAGCATTGAACTAATACAAAGTTGTTAACCCTTGATTATAATATTGATTTTGCAGTAAAAGTTTTTTTCATTCTAGTTTCTTGCACTCCTTCCATATCTCCTGTACAAAAAAAATCCTGGTAACACTGAAGGGCAAACTGTTTGTGGCAGCCCCTGAATAGTAAAGTCAGTATTCTGTTCATACTATAGCATCCCTGTGGAGGGATATAAAGATAGCAGTTACGTATCCATTTCACCTTTGGGGTCAGTCTTAGAAAAAGATTAAGGGAGTGTTGTCACTCACTAGATTGATATTGAGAGGAAGCTTGCTCTGCTTCCTCATTGGATGGCCCCATAGCACAGTAGTGCTGCTCTTGCTGAGAAGAACTGCTAATTCTTTACCAGGCTACTGAGGATTTGGGAAGTCTGTTGTTGGGCAATTGCTTTAAAGATATGCTTGGTAAAAATACAAAGTACAGTAATTTCACTACTATAAGGCGCACCCTTTTGACTAAAATTTTGATCAAAACCCAGAAGTGCGCCTTATAATCCAGTGTGCCTTATATATGGACAAAGTTTGGAAATTTGCCAACCCAGAAGTGCGAGCCACGAGGCGCGGCAGCTCCACGGGAACCCGAAGCTGCGAGGCGTGGCAGCCGCGAGAGTCGAGCCGCACCAGCTGCGAGAGCCAAGCCGTGCCAGCCGGTGCCAGGGGCGAGCGGGAGTGCCAGGGCCCGCGGCATGGGGAGGGCACCTGGGGCTGCATTTAAAGGCTACACTGATCTGTGAAAAATGTTTGCAAATTGAGCACCTGCCAGTAAGCCCTGTGATTGCGCGATTCTGTTACTAATTCATTACTTTGTTGTACGCAGATCCTCGCTGCAAAAAAAGAGCGCGCCTTATAATCTGGTACGGCTTGTAGTCGTGAAATTACTGTACTTAAGGAAACTGCGAGAGTGTCGTCTCTGGAGTTGTTCTCTCTGCTGGGTATTGCACCACACAACTTTTTTTGATCTTAGGATGACCTGTCTCCCAAATCAGGTGATTCCAAAATGGAATTTCTTTCCATTTCTCTGCAGTGTAACAAAAATACAAGAAACAAATGTGTAACACTTTTTAACAGCTGAGTGCAGAGTGAGCACTCAAAAGAATGTCAGTAGAAATCAGTATCACCCATAACAATGCAATCACTTGTGATATGTCTTTGGGACTGTGAAGTCCATGTAGTGGAATTTCTAAAAGCTACAACTGGCAGGAATGGAGCTTTGGTCCTAAGCTGGAGTATAAATATTATGACTGATTCTTAGAAACTTTGTACATTCAGAATTCCCCATTTAAAACATTTTTCTTAGTTTCCCAAGTCCTTAAGAGGGACTCACTTAAGTGTAATGTGGGTGGAATATGCATATGGGTAATCTCATTAAATTCTTGGAGTACGTGCTGATGATCAATTGTAACTATGTGCAGGAGTTTAAAGCCTGACATTGCAACCACTGCCAGATGCATTGTGTTACAGATAATTTGGTTGAAATTTTGCAAGCAAAAGTATTGCACTGTTTTTAGTGTAATAAAACTATTGTTCTGTGGAGCAACAGAACAATGGAAACTGAATAGGGCACTGTTTGCTTTCTAAATCTGATGTGTATTTGCTCTTTATTTATATTATTTTTATGGAAGGTGAAGTATGTATAAAGATATTTTGACAAAGAAAAAAGCAGTTTCCTACTGCATGAATTTCGAGACACTGTCACAGCTGAACTGTGCAAGTGACAAACCAGAGAAATCCTCGTGGCTGGTGATTTTGGAGAGCAAGTTGTACTCCAGAGGAAGTTAGGTATTCATATGGTGCTTCATGATTTTGATTTTGATCAATAAATTCCTCCAGTTTCCATGTCATTGGCAGCATAACTAGTTTCAATGTCACATAGCATCCTGACAAAAGGACATACTCAGGTAAAACAACTGTATTTAAGGGTGAGCAATCAGTGCATCTGCAGTAACTATATCTGGCAGCACCAGAACAAGAGGAGCATAAGCAAAATGTTCTGTTAGAGGAGGAGGTGAGATGAAAAAGTCACAGCCAGGTTGTGTTCCCCTTAGTGGGACAGCAGTCCAAGGCACAGTACACAAAGGTGGGGCCTGTCCTTTTCCATTCAGCAGCTTTGCTGTAAGGTGTTCTAAAAACCTGGAAGTTTTGCTTTTCAATTGGAGAAGACAAAAATTCTGATTTTACATTTTAATTTCTCTATTAGCTTGACAATGCATTGAACTAATAGCTTTCAACCCATGGGTATTAGTGAAATAACTGTTCTCTGTGCCTAAGATGTCATAATAGCTATTTCATTACTATTGAAGGTCAAGATTGCCACCTTAGGGTCAAAGCACAGATATTTATTCACAGGCCTGTGTGTGATGCAAATTGTACTCACAGTATCACAAAAAGGTGGGTGCTTTGATCAGCTGATTGGCTGCCTGCTTACACTGAATATTCAAATCCCTTGCATAAATTTATTTTGGTTTCTTGTTTTTGGTCTCCTGGACCTAAGCATATTACAGAACAATTTTGTCACCTCACATCTAACTGAAACATGTCTTTTCCCCAGTGCCTAGGCCGCTGATTTTATCATGTATATCAAGCTGCATGTTGCTGAGCCAAATTCCATTTTACTTTGTCCCTTCTATCCCTTCCCAAGAACTCGATGAGGATCCAGGTCAGCTACAATAGGGCACAATCATTTTTGCCAGGCTCCTCACAGTACCTCTGTGGCTAGAAAAGAAGCTACTGAAAGCTGGGTGTGGTTCCCAAGCCTGCAGAAAAACCTTCCCGGCCCAGGGAGAGGGAGGGATATCTTCAGTACTAAAATCAGGAACCACAAGATGGTGCTGCAGGAAAACATTTTTCCCGCCAAGGTTTTGGGTTCTGGAGACCTTTATTGATTTCTACCTTTTTCAATATGGTTCATCAAGTCACAAAAAGGCAGATAGTGTACAATAGAGCAATGGTCACTCAGTAAAAAAGACAACATAATACAGCATATGATGACAAGGCTTTAGAAGACTTACATGATATACAAGCCATTGCTTGTGGTTTCAGCTCGGTTCTCTCTCCTATTGAACTGAGAGAGTGTGAAACAAAAGAGCTCTCAGTGGAACATCCTTCTTTATCTTCACAAAGATTAAATAAATACAGGGCTACACAACTTGATGCTTGATAGCTGAGTCCAGGGGTGGATGCTGCTCCCCCAGAGGTGGGAGCTATGACACAGCTTTAAAATCAGGACAGCTCTTTCATCACATCACCCAGAGCCTGCATGGCAGAGTCTAATGGCAAAGGATTTGGCTTACTTTCTGTTGCCTCTGAAACCTGACCCACACTCCCTGAGATGAAAAGTCACCAAGTTTTTTCGAAAGCTTTAAAGTAATATGAAATGACTGCATTACATTGTGGGTGATTGTGGCAATATTTGGTACTTCTCTCTTCTGACCTTTAGAAAGCTTTCAAAGTCATGAGAATTTAACTTTAAAAATAAATACAGTGGAATGAGAGAATAGGTTTTAACTGTAAAGCTCAAAAATCCAAGGCCAAATACAGAATTGTATTTAAGCAAAATCTCTGTGACTGGGGAACTTGTATTTTTGAAGGCTTAAAGTTCAATTCTGAGGCCTATTTTACCCAACTGAGATTCATGCAATGCCAGCTGGTGCAGATACAGAAGAATGTACTTCATTACTCAACAAATATTTTCCCAGCTTATTTCCATGTAAGGAATGTAATTTTTAAATGTTATGGTTGCTATGATCTTGCTGATCTAGGCTTGGATGCACAGCTAAAATGAAGTGTAAAGGTCTCCCTGAAAAAGGTGTTTTATGTTCTCCTGTAAGGTCCCAGTGGAGCAACTGATTCTCTCTAAAGCAATTTTGCTTCTGGTGTTTGTGCTTCAAAACTTTTCTGTTCTAACAAAACACTGGGAAAAATTGTTTCTGCCAGATGAAAGGGGAAACTGTCCACAGCTGTACTGCTTTAACCTTCTAAGTTTCACTGTACTGCTTCCAAGTCCCTTCACAAAAGCCATGTTTCTTTCTGCACTATTTCCTCACAGCACTATCCTGTGTGTATCTCCCATCTCAGTGGATAAATCTCTGAGAACATGTGTGTGTTTTGTTCTGTGTCCAGGTAAGTGCAATAGAGCTTCACTTTGCAACATCTGTTTCTCTGTAGCATCAACCACCACCTCTGTCCTGGTGGCTCTGAAGGTTTGGCTGTGCCAGATGACATTCAGGCAATGTGGGAAGGAGGATAGCAATTCTACAGGGAGCTCCCTCTACAAAGGAGTGTGGCTACAGATGCTCTGGTCCTGCTGTATTCATCTCCCTGCTTTTCAAGAGGGTGATTTTTCAGTCTGTTAGGCTACAGCTGTTTGATATTCCACCTGGTGTGGATCATCAGCTGAGTCAAATTGAAAATATTGAAGCAACTTTCTCTTATAAAAGGAATCTTCTGATGCAGGTGCTGGGCCTGCCATTAGCAGTGCACTCTTGCTCAAGCCACTCTTGGGGGTTTTATTGACTCTCCAAGTCTTAAACATTTTCATATTCCAGGTAATTGATCCAGCACTAACACACAAGATGTGTGTGGCAAATATGGGATGGAGAAACTAAGCCAACAGACACAGAACCTGTGCTTAGGACTTAGGGCACAGCTAGGAGATCCAGAGAGATAATGCACGGTATAAAATGCTCTTGCATACATTTCCTAATGGGAAAGCTCTGCTTCAGTTAAATGCCCCAGACAGGCTGCAGCATTGCCAAAAAGCAATTTCTTCAATTAAACATGGCCTTATGAACTGCAATAGGTCATTGTGGTTGGCTGTGTGATGTGTCTTTTCCCATCATCTTCAAGGAAGGACAGGGAAAAGTTAATTCCTGTTCCTAACACTGGGTGCATTGACAGCTGATATTTTAACTTCTATTTCCCAGATACCAAGGCGATAGCTTTAAATAATAACAGAGCTCAGTTTGAAGGAAGGAACTCTTATAGTCTCTATGAAAAACTCTCAGAAGCAAGGAAAGTTAAGAGCCTGGGGAAAAGCAGTAATTGGGGTGCCCTTTATCCATTGTTTTGATGTCACAGTAAGTGGCCCAGCTCGAGCTTTTGAATATTACTGTTATGGTGATGCTCATCCGGAACAGTCCTAGAATGCTATGAGTATGTTTAAACCATGAAAAATCTGGTGTTGGGGCACATCAGCTAAAGACCAGGCTGTGCAAACTGGAAAAGAAGAAAAGGAGGTTCATGGGAAAAATGAACTTGTGAAAAATAACATGGAACCCTCACCAGAACACAACAGAATGTTATTCACATTTTCCTTTTGCAATTAATTTTAGTTATATATGAGCACTCTAAAAGTCTGTCACAGCAAGTGCTACAGGCATTTTTTTTTTTTTTTTTTAAATCTATAAGCTTAATTGGTTATTCATTTAGGTTTGGAGTTCTTTTGTAGACATAACTACAATTAATCATAACTCATCAGCACAGCTAGCTAGAAAACAAAAGGTTAACAGCAAATTCTGTTTTACTGGTTAAAGATGCTGCTATAGCAGCATTTGCTCAAATGGTTGTTTTACACATGCAGTGGCATCATCCAGTTTAAATCCTGCTGTGTTTCTTTGCCAACAACTGCTAGTGAACATTTGCCCACCTTCCCTGCTGCTGAGTAGTATCAGGATTAGATGCAGGGAGGCGAACAGGCTTACAACTTCATCTGTTGGCACCACAGGAATGCAGGAGCAGAACAGCATGGCAGTAGGGAAAACTTTCAAAATCATCAATTTTAAGGTCTTGCCTCAAAATGACTATTTCCTGGCTGGGGATGGAGGGGGGAGTGGGGGGTATGACGATAGTTTTCCCCAAATACGCAAGGGGGAAAAAAAAAACCAACAAAACACGGAAAAAGCAGCAAGAAGAAAATAGTTCTCAGGTAAAGACATGATAGGCATTTATTTATTTATTTATTTATTTTGGAGGCAGGTGAATGCCTCCAAAACTGTATTGGGAAGTAGATTTTGACATGGGAGGACTGCCTGTCAAGAAAACATTGAACTTATCCTGCTCTGTTGGGAATAAAAATTTAGGGAGCTTTAGTACATCTTGGATTTTTTTAAGATGATGGATAGCTTGCAGCAACAGGCATTTTCCTCCCCTCACTGAAGGATGCCGCTTTTCCCTCAGTACTTAGCAAAAGTCTCTTTGAATGACATGATTATAGAGAATCACATTCTGAGCAGAGACTGGTAGAGACAGACAACTGGATTTTCTGGGCATTTATATTGGCCTTTGCATGTGCTTAAAAGCAGCTGAACCCCTACATTTCTGATCTCTAAGACTGGGTGCCTCTCTGACCTTCTCAGCCACTTGTCTGTGCTTATGGGTAGAGCAGGAATGTAATGTGCCAAATGGCCAGAAGACAGGAAAAGGTGGCACTGCTCTTAACATTGAATTGCTATGTTGGGAGCTCTGACTGTGCTGGTTGCTGCACTGGAGGAGCTGGGCTGCACCCCCTTTCCCAGCAGAGCTTTCCCAGATGGCTGGCAGCAGGGAGCTGGGCTGGGAAGTGGGGTTGCAAGCAGATATTGCTTTTTAACTATAAACATTGCTTTAATGGTTCCTCTTAGGTTTTTAAAGTAGCAGAGTACAGAGTTAAACAAAGAAATAATCTGTCTCACATCCTCTCTTTTCTTGTTGTTTGTCCTCTGTAAACACATGGCAGGCATCTTTGTTATTAACTCTGAGTTTCAGTCCCCTGTGATTTGTGTGATGGTAACGATACCTCTTCTTTATGGTATTTCACCTCCCCTACTCAAACAATGCTCAGCTATGGCACCAAACAATCAGCTTAAAATGTGCACTAGCAGCTACAAAGTAATTAGGATGGTTTTGGTTTATTTTTTTTTCTTTTTAAGATTAAAATAGATTGCAACAAAGTAGGCTGACAGCTCCAAAGCAGCTGTTACAGTCTGAAGTAACAGTGGTGTACATTAAAGTGCCCTTGACCACATATTTATGCAATAGACCTAATAGCTCTAAATTAGCTGTTATGATCTATCAGTTAAGTAATATATACTGTTAAGAATGTCAGGATAAACTCTAGGGAATTATTGTTACCCACTGCAGCAATTTTCATATTCTTATACTTCAAGAAACTTTTTTTTCTTAGAACAATCACTCTTCTATTTGCTTAATGTTGTTAATAAGAAGCATACAGCCCATACTGAATGACATGCTTTGAGTTAGGAAAGTCTGCAGAAAATACTGTAGCACATTTAAAGCATCATCTGTAGACAGGTTAGAGTTCTTACAGAAGGAATCTTGTATTTATGGAATTATTTGGAACAGCAGCAAGAGGCATTAACAAGTAACTGAATTTTCCTTGTTTTGTGATTATATCTTTACCATCCAGAGGATTTTTCATTTTACTCGATCTCCTCATGGGCTGATGTTCAGAGGAGGATGTTCGGGTCCAAGCTCAAGGGTTCTGAATAGTGCATCTCCCCTGATCCTTACCTGCCTCAACTGTTTTGCTGTTTCACACTACTTCTAGTTTTAGAGCTGATCTGGTGCTACCTGCAAGACCAGTCCTTTGGGTTTCTATACTTTTTGATCATGTGCCCCTCTCAGGAAAATGCTTTTGAGCATTTACCCACACTACTATACCCTATGAATTTTAAATGTATTATACACCTTATAAAAACACACACACAATTAAAAAAGGATGAGATAAAAATTGAATAAAGACTGAGGGTATATTTTCATTATAATGGTGTAAAAACCATCTTCTTCCTTCCAGCATATTGTCTTGTGTACCCCTGGAGGGAATGCACCCCACTTAGGAGAGTATTGCATTAGTGTAGCACAAGGACAGACCTCACATTCCCTTATATTTAAATATAGTCTTCTGTGCTGGAATTCTCCCTTCATTTTCAGTTCTCCTCACAAAGATATCCTAGGCATATGGGAAACAATGACCAATGAGACAAGGAAATTACTTTTTCTCTCCCATTCACTCTTTGCCTTGTTATTAAACCTGTTACAGATATAGCAACTTAATTACTACTATGACCAAGATGGGTAGATCATAATTATTCTTAGTACATCATGTAGTCAGACTGCTTTAGTAAGCCCTTGTAATCTGTAATGAAATTTGGGGTTACTCATCATTATAGAGTAGAGAAGGTGTTACCTAGTCCTGCCCTGAAGTTCCATCTGCAATCAGCTGCAGAGTCTCGTAGTTTGCTTCTCCACATCTTTATTTTAAGGACAATTTGCTCATGCTTCCCAGTTAATGGGAGTGGCAAGTGCCTGAGCCAGGTCTCATGCTGGCAGGCAACAAACATCTCTCCAACCAGCGCCTTTCACATCCACACCTGGCAGGTAATTGTCTTACCGGGTGTGAACTAGATCATGACCCAACATTGGCCTCCTCCCAGCTGTCACTTCCTGGGCTCAGTGACTCCAGGGAAATAAATGTACTCAGGCCAGTGGTTTATGTCACAGGACAAAGTGAAGGGAGGTAGGGCTTCCTCTACAGACAAGGCTATGAAGGGTCAAAACTCCTTAGACCTGTTTCACTTGTATTTACTGCTGTTGAGCAAGGAGACAGTTCTGTCAGTCTGCCTGAGTGTAGCCCCAGAGAAAAGAGCAATTGTTTCTTTAGTCATTCAAACAACTAGCTGGAAAGGGTTTCAGATTTGTGTCCTATACACCTATGGACAGCAGTGTAGGCAAAATCTACTATTAGTAGATTTCTCTGGCTTTGTGATGGGCTCCTCCTTGTCTCTGAAGCTTTGTTATATAAAAGTATTCTTGAAAGAGGAGGTTTTAAGAAATAGTTTGGAGAAAGAGATTGCAATTGTTGTCTGGAAGGTGTTTGTCAGCAGTCATTTACTGATCCAGGTGAAGATGATAAAGCTGATGATTAGGCTGCTTTACATGGGTGAAAAGAAGGCAAAGAACAAGATAGGAGAGCAGAAACAACTGTGTAGGGAGGGTAAGGTGAGAACAAATAATAGATGGTGATAGTGTTGAGGAATATATTTAGTCCAGGTGGCTTGGGGTGAGCTGGTCCTGTGTTATTACACTGTGAATAAATTGATTTATGGAACAAGACATCTGAGATTACTGTGGGAATGCTGGGGTCGAGCTAGTGAGGAAACCTCATCTGACTGGAGGTGTGGGGGAGTCAAGAGGGCACATGTTGGGTGACTGGAGCTGCCACTGGTCCCAGCAGTGAGACTAGAGCTGGTTCTTTTGCTCAGTGGTTAGGCTGGGGTGGGGTGAGGAGAGTAAACTGAATGAGCTGATGTTGCTTGGCTCAGCCATGCATTTCCCTCTGGTGGCTTTATTCCTTGTGGCGTAGCTTGGTGCCTGCTTTATCCCTGTCACAGAGCAGGCAGCTTGATTAGTGCCAGCTGGTTTGTGTGGCCTCCTAGACAGAGTAAGCAACAGAGAGAAAGAAATTAACCCTTGGTGGGAAGAGTGAGAGAATGCTGCCTTAGTGGAGGATGTGGCCAGGGAAGAGGAGTACCTGGACTAGAGAAGGTGACCTGCTGTTGGATTGGCTTTTGTCCAGGGGAGGTCTCTTGGCTTGCTTGTGTGGAAGGTGGGGCATTCAGCCTGTCTTACAGAGAGCTCTCTCATAGCTGAAAAGAGTGTTGGTTGTATAACTAGAGAGCAATGAGCAGGTTTGAGGGGGCTTGGAGTCCTGCTCTTGGTTCCGTTGTATCATTGAGCTCTGTGATGAAACACAAACCAATTTGTGACTACAGCAAGCAATGATTGGGAAAGTCAGCTGTTCTCATCTGATCCAGGGCATCTTACTAGTTCTCTAAATGGCTTTCCAAGACACCTGGTACTTTCACAATTGTGTCTTGCTGCTAAAATCTATTAAGAGGCTATCTGAAAGGTGTGATATGAGGAGAGAAAGAATAATTTGTATTTTTATCATAATCCAAGCAAAAAAACCCAAAAAATCTCAGTAGATAAAGTTTTGTGACAATCTGTTTGTGCTGTTTGTTTAAAATTATGCCCCTTTGTTTAAAATGATGAAGTCTGGGCTCTGGAAACACAAGGGTCTATGTTCCAGCAACTTGACCAGTATCATCTTGAAGTATTAAATTCTGCAACAGCATATGTCCTTCATCTAACTGGGAGATGGGCTTGTAAGATTATATTTACATATGATTCCACAGGAAAAAAAAAAGTCAACCATCAAAGCTGCTGCGATTAGGGTTTGGCTCTCAATCCAAAATATTTATGAATTGACACTGATGTTGTAAGTCTCTAATGAAACATTCATTCACAAGTTTGATTATTAAAAAAATGTCATTTACAGAAAAAATAAGTTATGAAGAAATCAAATTTCATATAAGAAACCCTGGAAAACAAGATCACAAATGACAAAACATAGTATTTAGAGCCCAGATGGCTGCATAAAATGAATAGCCATTTCCCTGGTGGAAGCACAGGCAATTTGGCTGTGTGAAGCTACAATTCCAGCAGAGATCCTTGAAACAGATGTTAATATTGCTTGTGCATGGAAACTTTACTAAAATGCAAGATGTTCAGGTAACGTGAGTGTAATAACTGACGACCTCAGATTTCTTTATCTGTAGGAAATATGCACTTAAAACCATAAATTGGCCATTGTAGAGCCTGGAATGTAAATGTTACAGTGAGCTTATATTTGTGCATAGATATAATGCTATAATATCTTTACGTGTCTAGAGAAAAAACCAAGAATTTAAACACCTTCTTCATGTCAGATTGACTTTAAAACTTTTCTGTGTTAATGTGTTGTCTTCATCAAGACAAGAAGTCTGTGTTATTCTTTGTGACGTACCTGGTCAGGCTAAGCCCCTAATTTTAGTAGAAGCCAGCCCTACTGACCCTTCTCTGGTGGTTACATCCTTGACTTAAGCTTAGCCTAAGAAATATTACTGGTGGAATACATATTTGGGAGGCAATTCTCAGAGTTGCTCAGTGGAATGTGTTTTCTCTATAGAGTAAGAAAGAAAAGTGACAAAAATTGCAAAGCGCATCTCCTGTGGCTTGCACTGGTGTAGCTGTCTGCTGGTTGTTCCAGTGGAATCCTGTTCTGTGGACACCACAAATATAGAATTTGCACAATAATTTAGTGTGTCCCTGAATGGCTAAAGAGAGTGCTGTCATTAGCTCTGGTGCACACAAGATCAGGCAGCAAGGGCCTTTTTTTGAAGCAGTAAAGAGCTGCGGATGTTACAACCTGTACCAGACAAAGACAACATTAATGCTGCTGGGACTAAGCAAAAGATTGACGTCCATGAATTCTGGGTGAGCTGTCTGGAGATCAGTGGTTAGTGGTGAAGTCTGAAAACAGTCTGTTTCCCCCCTTCCCCTCTTGATCCAGAAGCAGAGCTTCTGAGCAGAGGGCTTTGCACAATAGCTAGTGGCTAGAGCACATACCTAAATTATGAGAGATTAACATTTGGTTCTTGCTCAGCCTGAGGTGATTCACCCCCACCAGGGTACTCCAAACCATGGGTGTTTGAGGGAAATCTGTAATTTGCACAGCTGTGCTCAGAATCCAGTGAGGAAATACCAAAGTTCCTTGCAGTGGGGTCAGGATTAGTGGCAGTGTCGTTAAAATATAGCCTGGTACACGGCCATGTCAGTAAGAATTGAATGTTCTTGGATGTGAGGGAGCGCTGTTCACACAGGAAGCTGTGATATCCATGTCAGGGCCTCAGTGTGCTCATTGTCATGATGTCTGAGAGGCAGCCTCCCAAGATTTGGGCTGATCTCAAGGTCCCTGAAGTAAAGCAAAGCATATAGCAGCTCTCTGAGAAAGACAAGAAATGTCCCTCTCTTCTCAAAATTCTGGATCCAAATTTTGGTTCTCCTATACTAGAATAATTTCAGAAGACAGCTTTGTCTTTACTGTGAGGTTCATAGTAACAGATTTCTTACTCAGATGTGTTTCCTTAATTCAAGATACCTCCGTATTCTCGCACGTCAGACTAAGTTAAATTAGAAAAAGGAAAGAGAGAAAATACCCTATAAAGATTAAGGATGAAAGGACCCTAATACTTGAAGAGACATGAACAGGATATGTAAGCCACTGCAAAGGATTTCATAGCATGTGGCAGAGAGGTACTGTTTGCTGGATGGTGTTGGGACTGCTCAGCTTGAAGCCATGTCCTCCATTGTTTGTGTTGAGCAGCCTCTCCCCCAAACAGGCAGTAGACATGTGCTCTCTTGATAAAGGGGGCTCTGGAAACTCTCCCCAGCCCTACAGCCTGCTTTTGAGTCACCTCATTGTACAGCTCAGTGGCACAGGTGGGATCTGAAAGAGTACCACTTACTGCAACAGTAAAAAACCTTTGTCTTCCAAGGATTGGAGTCTCTTGGTTAGGGTGGGGGAAAGAGGATAGAGCACTGTAATTCAGAATCCTAAAGCATTCAGTTGGCTGCTCTTCTTCTAAGCAGCTCCACCTCTGCTATGTTTTCCCTATCTGCAATGACAGACATATGCCTGTGCAGGAAACTAATAGCTTCAACTAAAAGTCTAGTATAAAATACATTTTATAAGAAAGCATCAAAAATCTTTCCAAAAAGGAATAGCTTCATTTTATGCTAAATTACTTGTGCCTCTACTGTCATATGATACTGCTTCTCCACCACACCTAAGTTAGCTGAGTCAACAAGCTAAACGCTGCACATCCTAGTATTAATTTCGGCAATCTTGACACCTCTGTATCATAGTGTTACACTTCTTAACTCAGCTGTCAGCATGCAGTGAATGTGTCAGTACTGTCAGCTCACACAGAATAGGGCTTAGTATCACAAGGGGAGTGTTTAGTACTCTCCGAGAAATTTCATGTTCACGTGCTTTCTACTTTTACAATAACAGGGAGCTGGGTTTGCCACTCTTACATGTTAATGTCTAGTGCTAATACTAATGTGTTAAACAAACATGTACTTGCTGATTCTCTCTAAAGAGTCCCTTTGTTTGACACAGAACCAAAAAAGTAATTCCTCCAGTTTCAGAGGAAACATGCATCTACTGATAACTCTTTCAACTGGAACACCTGTTAGTCTGGCCAATGAGACAATAAAATCAGACCCAAATTGCTTTATTCAGTGAAGATAAGTAGATAAAATCCCAGAAAATAAAGTCACAATAGAGTAAATTCTTGTTCCTTCACAGCTGTTTAATGAAATTGCCTCTTGTGAAAGTCACAGCTGCTCCAGGGGGCTCTGGAGCTGCAACAAGACTTGTCCTAAGCATCCAGGACTGCCTTCAAAAGTGACCTTAATTACAACATGCACCTAAATCTAGGCCAGGCTACTGAGCATTGACCAGACCACCCTGGTGCCCTTTGGTTGGAAGCTCAGCTGAGGGCTTTGGGTGCAAAGGGCTGTTTGCTGGTGACCACTGTCTCTCAGGCTGTAGAAGATCTTGTGCAATTTCTGTATTCTGCCCCTCGGGAACATCAGTACACTTCCCTGCTACCAGTGAGCAGTGTCCTTACAGTTTGGTAGAGCTTTGCAAAGGAGACTCTTTGCTTGGTGCATGAGTGCTGTTGGCATCTTGGGTCTGCAGTGATGGGTCCACATATTTGCAGGTTCAGTCAGTTGTGTTAGGCATGAATCCAATTCTCCAACTCATGAGTGTGGTCAGGAATTAAACAGGCTTTTTTTTCCCCTGTACTCACTTGGCTTTTACTTTGAAACTCCACCTTCAACTTATGCCACACACAAAAGCACTGCATTTTCCATTTCTGGCTGAGAATAATACACCTCCTTATCTTGCAGGGAAATTGGGAAAATAAGTCGATTAGTGTATTGGAAATGGTCTGATACTGCACTGGAAAAATATAGGAACAATACTGGTTTAGAATGTGGACTAAATAGTATGCAAAAAGTAAGGCTCTAGACCAGTAACGAACAGTGACAGAAGGAGAAATTATTGAATCGTTGCTCATTTAGTGAATGCTATTCCTGCTGTGCACTGGATGAAATTGTCCCTGTGGGAAAAATAGAAAGACTAAAATAATTCTTACAAAAAAAGGAATGCCTTACAGTTGCAGAGAGAAGCTTATATTTACCATTTCCTCACACTTGATTGATAAGTGTGGCCAGCCAAAAAGATTTCTGAGAATGATGTGTGGACATTTGATTTGGGTGATTTTCTAGCTTTTGAAAGAAAATTGAATATAAAGCAATTCTGTCCTGACACATTGTCGTAATACCTGCTGGAGGTGTAAGGTGCTCAAAAATGCTGAAATGCCTAAACCCACAGAGATCTCCCACAGTCCAACCAAGGGAAGCTGCCCAGATGATGTTCTATCACCCTCTGCATGGAGAGGTGTTAGGGGAGATACAAGCTTTGTCATGAGCAAGTGGAACTTTTAACCTGGTGGATGCAGGAGCCCATTGTGGAAGTCACTAGATCTGGGTGGACACTCAGCAGTGTGCCCACCCTGGTTCTTCCTCACTTTTAGATTGATGCAATCAAGGAACAAAGCTGAAAGACTTCCCCATCTTTTGATGAATAAATTGGTTAGTGGAAAGCAGAATGGATCATAACTTCCTAAATGCCAATGATTTTCATAGGGACAACATGGAGCAACCTTCTCTTAGATCTGAAACCTTTTCCAAAATGTGTTTTCTGAAATGGATTTACTTGGAATTTATTTTTTTTATGTTCAAGAAGCAGTTTTTAGATTATTTTTTTTAATTGACCCAGGTTAAAGTGTTTATTTCCTCCTTGGAAAATACAGTGCTTTCACTGAAACTCTCTAAATTGCCCACTGTGAGAACTTCAGCCCAAATAGTTATAATTGAGATAAATTGTAAACAATTGAATGCAGGATCTTCTAATGAGAGGTATCAAGGAATATTAATAATAGTTATTATTTGCAGCCAAGCCTGTAATAATACATGATAGGATATTTAAGGTAAAGAGATGCAAGCACAAAGTGAGGCAAATGTATGTACTCATCTTTTACATTTTAATGGAACTAATTAATGAGGCTGGCATGCTTTTGAAAATGCTTTAATTTATTCTTTGATTAAAAAGTAGAAGTCTCTCATTAGTGCAAAAATATCTTTTCTGAGTTACATTTCTGGAGTGTATAAAACAGATCAGTGCTGATATAAACTGGGAATTTCAAAATTATTGTTTACACTGCATGCTATTTCTGCATCATTCATTGTGGATTTACATCATAATTAGTTTGCTCTGTTTTCCCTGCAGTGAGCTTGACTTGAAATGGGAAATTCCTTTAGATTTAGTTGTTGTACCTGATTGCTGTTTTACTTTCAGACTTTGGCCCTAAGATATGTATGTTTGGGTTTTTTTTATTTCTCTGAGAAGACGTTAAAAAAAACCCTATTCTGTATTTGATTCATCAAAATACTACTTTTCAGTTTTGCTAGTCTTAGGTAAGGTGACCTTTGCATTTGATTATAAAACACTGCTTTAGCTAGCTCACTGCTTTTTTGCATGTACCTTAATTATATTATTCCCCGGCAGACCTCATTTGAGGAAAAAGGATCTACTACAGCAGTTTCTCTTTAATACCACGTTCTGCAATTAGTACCCTCCTCCTGCTTACTCACAATTTTGATAAAACATTCATTGATATTAAATACCATGAGAGTGTGTGTGTAGGGTTTGGGGTGTTCGCATCTGAAGCTGCATTCATGGCAGTACCAGAGGGGGAGTTGTCCTAGGGTGACTTTATGCTGCTTGTATCCCCAGTCATTGTTCTGTACTTGTACCTTTGGTAAGTGTGTTATTCTGATACTTCTCTGTCTCACTTTAATGGATGAAAGGCTAGAGAGTTTATAAGGACTTTACATTGCTGAAACATCCTTGAGCTAACACAAAATCCTGCTAGCTTTTGCGAATTTGATCTAGATAGTAAAAAAAACTGTGTGTGTTCCATTGGCACAGAGCAGCCCTGTAGCTCCTGTGCCAGCCCCCTGCCCTTCTGCAGGTTGTCCTTCCCCTGTGGCTGCAGCAGGAATGTCCCAGGTCCAGGCAGGGCTGTCCTGGCCCTTCTTACCACCCTTCACCTTTCCTTCACACCTGACACCTGCAGGGAAGGGAGGTGTGCAGGTGAGGGGTTCCTGCTCTCTGCCAGCTGCCCAGGTCTGTGTGTTGCCCTCTCTTGCATCCCTTGGAGCTGGCAGGGAAGTGAGGAGGAGGAGGATGGTGTGGTGACCCCTTGCGAGCACTGAGCTTGGCCTCAGAGCAGCTGCAACTTCTGAAACCCCGCAATGGCTTCCTGCTTTTTCAGCTGTCCTTTTTCAACTTTCTGCTGAAGAAAATTCAGACTCTGAAGTGAATTTGCAGCCTTCCTCGCCCTTGCTTACCCCTGTTTTGTGGATGGGAAGATGATTGCAACAAAGGGGGAAGATTTTCCTTCTAGAAAGGCAGGATACGATCCAGAGCATCTTGTAGGGTAAGAAGAACAGATGGGAAGCATACTGCTTTGCCCTCCTCAGCAGGTTAGAATCTGGTGGCTTGTGTATGGGATTTAATGTGGATATGAATAAATAATAGAGAGAAGGGTAAGAAATATTTGCTCAAAAAGGAGTTTACAGAATGATATGCTCCACTGATAAATCAGTCCAAAAATACCTCATTGAGACTCACTTTCCAGCTCCTTTGAGAGCAGCTAGTGTCCCAATTTGAAAGGCTCTCTGGATTTCAATCCCACTATTCCTTCCTGTCCCAGCAATGTTACATATCCCAGTTTACTAATACTCTTTCTCAAATAAGGAAAATAAATTAGCAATTTAGAAAGGATGACCAAAGGCAACTCATCAAAGAGGAGTCCAGAGCTGTGTAAGTGGCAGCACTATCTTATGCATTCTATGAATACTGGTGTCACCCCATGCACATATTCCTTGGATTTTGCATTTATTTCTCCCTATATTATACACCAACATGGGTAGCAAAATATGAAAAAGAGGAGACAGCCGAGATTAGGGGCTGGAAACATTTTCACAGCAGTATCTTGTCAGCTTTCCAGCACACTCTGACTTATCGAGATCCAAACACTCACAGCTGGTGCATATTTTAATGCCAAATGACTGGCATGGCTGAAATTGGAATTCACAGTCTCTCAATGCACTGTACTAGCACATTTAGCACATTGCTTTTGTGTGACTCTTTTAAAGTTAAGTTACATTTCAATGAGGGTATTTTTATGAAGGCACTGCAAACTTGCATGGAAGAGTGTGTGACTTAGTGTGCCAAGTGGTTCTATGTCTGATTAAAATTAGAAATAAAACAACATGAAAAACCCTTCTAATTTACTGCCCTAAAATTGTCAATTAGAGCAGTGCCAAGCAGTCTGGCAAGAGCTCCAGTTCTTCCAAAAGGCAGAAGAGCAGTGCCAACTGTGAAGCAAAGGAAAGCAGAGGAAATATTTGTCAACTCTATCCAATAACTGGTCACATAATAATTGGGCAGTAAATTCTCCAACCTGAGTTGGTTAGAAAAATGCCTCTTTCAGGGAGTGGGGCAAATTGTGATTTGCTTAAATGCTTATTGGATTTGTTTTCTTTTTATTTTGTTGCTTTTTGGGGTTTTTTTCCTTTTATTTTTGAGGGGCTTTTTTTTTTAGTGGTTTTTTTAGTGATTTTATTTTGATGGGTTTTTTGGTTCTTATATCTTTTCATCAGTGCATTCTTTTTCATTGGAAATGTGATAGGTTGCTTTGTAACTGTGCTGAGATGAATGTTCTGCACTGCCATGTTTCCTGAGCAGCTCAGTAAATAATGTTGCATTGTCTATGAAATTTGAAATAACCATCAATTTCCCACATTGACACTAGAGGAAAGGTTTTGGGACAAGCTGCTTTGGCAGGGTGATAGCTGCTGTATATCCATCCTCTGAAATTCAGTGGCCAGAAAAATGAAATGTGGCTTCCCAGTAACTGAAGGGAGACTACACGGGAAAGATGGAAAGGGACTATTTACAAAGCATGAAGTGACAGAAAAAGGGAGGGCATCTTCAAACTGAACAGAGTAGATTTAAAGTGGATATTAAGAAAAAAGTCTTTTCCATGAGGGTGATGGGGCCCTGGCATGGGCTTCCCAGAGAAGCTGTGGCTGCCCCATCCCTGGAAGTGTTCAAGGCCAGGTTGGACTGGGGTTCTGAGCAACCTGGGATGGTAGAAGGTGTCCACAGCAGGAACGTTGTAACAAGGTGATCTTTAAGGTCCCTTCCAACCCAAGCTTTTCTATGATTCCATGATTTCCCTTTTAGGAAGTGCATTTCAGACTTGTAGTAACATCTTGCCTTGACTTTGAGCCCCTGAACCCGGGCGAGAGTCCCCATGTGGGGTCATGCTCCCTGGCCCAAGGGGTCCTGCAGCACAGCTCTGGAGACTGTTAGCTCTGTGGGGGTCCTTTGGGATCATCCTTCTGTTAATATTGCTGGAAAGGGCTGTGTCATGCAGTGCTGGGGTGTTTGGAGGTAGGCTTTCACAGATTTAGAAGGTCCCAGACACTGTCTAAATTATTCTAAAGTCGTGGAGCAGCTCAGATTTTGTTCATTAACATTCTTGCTAGACTATGAAATTAATTGAATCCAATTCAATTCAATGAAGCAAGATCCCAATGAGAGATACTTTTGAACTCTCCAAATCTACAAGAGTTTTTTTTCATATGTTTCATATGTTCGCAAACAATTATCACACTTGAATAATTTGACACAGAGGGTGGCAACAGATCAGCCAGTACTTCCATTATGCCCCATATTGCCATATTGTGCAGAACTTTTTTCTTTTTGACTTGCTATATTTGCTTTTTCTTTTTTAGTTTTTTTAAATTATTATTTTTGTTCCCAATCCTAGATTTCAGTTTATCTAAATGGCTGCAGTAGGCTTTAAGGATGAACAAAACAAAATATAGTGCATTAAAATATGTTAAAACTTGGTTAATGAACCATCCTATCAAAAAAAATTGGGATGGCGGAGGTGGGTGGAACCACAGTATAGGAGGTAAATTATGACTCAATCAGGAACAGAGTTAAGTCTGTGCAGTTATTGAAGAACATGTGGAAAAGAAAATAAGCAACAGGTGGCACAGGACACAAAGAGGAACAAGAGAGGTATATGGGGCAATGGTCTCTCATAATGTACTGAACAGGGTGAATAATCCCTGGCATTAACTTCTTTCCCTTCCTGTGTACATCTGTACCAGGAAAGAAGAAGATGTTTGAAAGAGTGACGAGGAGATGTGGTCAAACTCTGAAGAGTAAGTGCAAAGGAGAGACAAAGGAAAAGGACTTAAACTTGTCTCACAACAATAATTGGGATTTGTTTTGGTTTGTGAGTTTGTTTTTTTTTCTGGGAGGCTGGCCTGAGAAAATGAGAACTGGAGCAACTGGCATTTGTGCCTGGTGTGTGTCAGAAACTAGTGAGGCTCAAAGCTGGGACCTCAGCACAGCCTAAAGTCTGACTACTTGTAAAGAAAAACAAACCACAGTATCCAATTTTCTCTCCCTGAAGTTCAGTGCATGTGCACCTCACAGAGGTATTAAGAGGAGTTTTACTACCTTAAAAAAGCAAGATCAGACTGTGAACAGTATGTTTTACTGTTTTTATCAGACATGATACATATACGCATGGGGCAAAGGGAAATGGCTGTGCTGCAATATGGGGTACTTAGCCTATGTTACAGGTTTACATTGGTGCCTCAGCGTTTCTTAGGGTGTGAAATTGTAAGAAGAAAATTACTTTACACTCAGTAATTGTAACAAAGTTATCACAAAGATACCTTTGGCACTCAGGAAAAGCTGAAGTAGCACAAGAACCAAATGTCCCCGATCTCCACCTGCAGCCTGCGTGCTTTGCAAGTCCCATCCTGCGTGGGTGCAGAAAGAATTATTTATGTTCAAAAGGCCAAACCCCTACCAAATAATCTGAGACAGCTGCATGCTTTGGTACCAAGTTCAGTGGGAGCAAGAAAAATGGCATGATGGATCAATAAAAAGCTTTTGGCTTAAACATTTACATTTTACTCTTTATTTCAGATTCATTTTGCCTTCTTAAGCCACTCCTCCCCACCCCATTCCTGCATCCATTCAAAGATAGAATATGCGCCAAATGCAGTTCTCCTATTTAATGAGTTTTAACATAATTTATTACCAGTAGAGAGCAGTCTGAGATTAGAATTAATATCAGACATTGCATGAGGAAAATGCCATGATTGAGCCATCCATACAATACATACTGCAGAATTAAACTGATTAATTTTTAAGCATACATAATGCATATTTCTAAAAGTAGCTTATTTTTGACAACTGGGTCTTTAAAGAGCAAACATTTGGAAAATGTGTATATAGCATGAAGTGAAGAAAACATTATAGTGTTCTTTCCAGTTTGAATTTTAAAGGTGTGACTGCTAGAGGTCACACTTCTGTCTTTGCCTCACC
Source organism: Catharus ustulatus (assembly GCF_009819885.2). Classification (NCBI taxonomy): domain Eukaryota; kingdom Metazoa; phylum Chordata; class Aves; order Passeriformes; family Turdidae; genus Catharus; species Catharus ustulatus. Next base: position 2,427,825 of record NC_046234.1, on the reverse strand, counting down.
TTGTTTAAAAACAGAGCTGTTGTAAATAGTATTTGTAGTTCATAGTTTTCCTTAGTTTCTAAGCTTGAAACTTTCCTTGGTGAACAGTGTGTAGAGCATTATTTTTTTGCCTTCATTTCAATTTGCTTCCATTATTTTTAATGGTTTTCAAGTTACAAACATAAAGCCTGTTTTTCATCAGTAGCATCCTGCAGAGTGTTTCATTCATACTGCTGAAAGATGTAAGAAATAAGAATCATTGCCAAAATCAATAAACTGAAGTATTGACTTTCAATCCTGTCTTGTTTAGAAGACATTAATTTACATGGTAAATCATGTCATCATTGCAGCTCTTGCAGTTTTCATCATTTTTTGGACCATGCTTTCTAGTTACACTACTCCTTTTTTTTTTTTTTTTTTGGTAGGGTTTTGGGGTTTTTTGTTTTTGTTTTTTTTTGTTTTGTTTTGTTCTGTTTTTTTTTACTGAAAGGGCTCATCTTCAAATCCTATCCTGTTTTATTGTTTCATCCTGTAAGTTAGTCAATGCTCTAATTTTACTGCATTATTTAGTAGACATATGGGGCTGTTAAGGGTAGATCTTCAAGATCTCTAACTCCTGAGCTGAGTTTTTCTGGAGACTGGAGCAGCAGTGTACCAAGCCATATCCAGAGAAAGGTATGCTTGTGGTGTACAGTAAGCCTCAGTGCCTGGAACTGGATCTAAACAGATTTGGATTCTTTTTTCCTTAGGTTCCCACTCTCTTAAGACTGGACTTCACTTCTTGTGTACTTTTCTTGTTGCATGGATGGACATCTTGTGCCAGATGGGGAAGAACTGTCCTGCTCTCTCCCATGAAACATGGGCAGGGAAGCACAGGGCTCTGCTTAATTGATCTGCTCCCCGCACAGAGCAAGCCCATGAAATGCAGTCTTATCCCATAAGCCTCATACATGTTCAAAACAGAAATCAATGCATGACTGAGAGGTTCATATGTGGATGTTCAGGTGGTTCAGCAGGAGAAAGCATGTGAGAACAGAGCCGAATGCAGAGTGTCAACACCCGTCTCTGGAGAGATGAAAGAGTAGGTGTGTCCTGTGTACAGTCATTAGTGTAGGAACAAAGCAGCATGACCCATCCCTCTGAATGTCTAATCCAAGTCAGCTCCTTTCATCACAGCCTTTTAGGACCTCTCCAACAAAGTTCAGCTTGCTTCCAACTCCACCAGAAATCAGTAAGCCCACGTGGGACTACAGGAATTGTTCTAGGCATAAAAACTGACTGATAACACAACTTCATTTGCATGGACTCATTTAGTTCTTAAAGCCATGGAAGGTGTGTGTAGCCTCATGAGGAGTTCTGCACAGCTGTGTTTGCAAGGCTTGGTGGGATAAAGTGAGGTGGGCACATCTTATTCACACACTTGGTGATGTTGAACTGGTAAGGGAGCAATCCCAGATGAGAATTTGCTTTGTGCTCTGGTTGTCTGTAGAACCCCAGTGCATCCACCCAAGGACCAGCACAGATTAGATATGTGTTGAATTGTATTATTCACTTCTGTAGGCTTCTAGGAAACCCCATTGGGAAGTGGCTGAATTTCGAGGGGGTAATGAAGAGACATTCTAAAGGAGAACAGTTATAATGAAAAGAGAACACAAAAGTTAAGGGAACTAACCTGGCTTTGGTTTCAGGTTGGAACAGAATTCCTCATTTATCCCCACCATCATTTTTTTACTTTATCGCTGCATACCAAGGATGTACAGTGCTTGGGTTTTTTGTCTGTATTAAATTGATACAAACTGGAGGTGGCAAGACCTTTTGGTCTTACCACCAAAAGTAGTGGGGCAGAGATACACTAAAAATTTTATATATTTTGACTGTGTCCATAATCTTGCACTACTGTGCTTATTAACCTTTACTCAGAATCTGGTTTCATCACAGTTCAGTTTTTTGGTGTTTTTTTAAATGTGCTTGGTGTGTCATCTTTTAAAATTTATACGGAGATTAAATGGATAATCACCAACCATTTGACTCCAGAATTCTTGTTTAATATATATTAGTAGGTTTTCCTCTTTGAATGATATAAATAGTCAAGGCAGGGACCCAGCTTGCAAGAGCCTATCTGGGTCTTTATCACCGAGCAGAAGCTGTCACTTCATGGGTGCGGTTCACTTGTTTCTTTCATGTATTTCTTGCTTTAGCATCAGCCAAGCCTCATCCCATGAGAACTTGTGGCTGCTGTTTTTCTCAGTGCTTCCTTATCTCAGGTTCCAGGGTTGGCTTTTTTTAGCTCTCTTGTTGTGTTGCAATCTCTCCACAGACTCCCTGAAATACAGTGCAATAGGGCAGTTGACAGGCATTGTTTGACTCGGATACGTTTTACCTCTCTGGTTTTGTGCAGGAATTGGTAATTAAAGATGAGAGGCTTACTGCTGCAACATAATGTAGGAATACTTTGGAATCAGAAGGCAAGCATCACAGCACTCAAGAGGAAATGAAAGTTCAATAATGTTCACGTTATTAATCACTTGCATTGTTTCTCTCTGTGACGAAAACAATCTGTATTTCTACAGCTCTGCATGAATATTTACATTAAATAAATCAGTGTATTCTTTTAACAGTTTCCTCTTAATGGCACTGTTAGGAATACCTGTACAGGAATCTCATTTGAGGAAAAAACACTTATATTTAAATTTTACAGCAATAAAATAGGAATATCCATTTGAAAATACTTGCCTAAATGTTATGTGTCATCTGTAGAATATAAATTCTTGGAGATGGAGATTGCCTTTTATCGTGTACTAGTAAGGAACCTAGAACAATAGTGTCATTGTGAGTGACTGTAGTTGAATAGGTATTGAAAACAAATATTTCAACAGCCACAGTACTCAAAATGTGTTTTGAAAGATGATATATAACAGCTCTATTGCAAGTCTGTAGTTGGTAAACAATATAAAAATAAAAAATATGACACTTCTCTTGCCTCTCCTGTGCCCACATAGTCAAGAAAACATAAAACCCTAAACCTAGGGAAAACAATGTTACAAAATATTCTGCTAACAAGAAATTGTGTGTAGTAACTTGGCTTTATCCTTGTGTATGCACATCTTAATCCAACCCTCATTTAAGGCTGAATGTGATACTTCCTCTCTTGTAAAACAACACTGAAGTGTGTTTAGCATACTTTTATTTTAAATATGGAATATAAATAGTGCTTGTAAACCCAAGGGTGACTGCAAAAATTGCTCTTCAGAGGGTTGGGTAAAAGAAACAGTTTTGGGGATGAGGCAGTGGACCTGGATCTCCATCCCCTGCTCAGGGATGTGCCTGTGGCTCCTCTGCTACCTGTGCCACTTTGGCGTCAGCATCTCCTTTGCAGGTCACTAGCATGCAACAGGGAGGAAAGCAGAGAAAGAAGGGAGAGCCAGTTTTGAGGTTTCTGCCATGGTGAAAGGTCCTTTTCCCCTCTGTACCCAGCTGAAGGGTGTAAGCAGCAGCGCTGACTCCCTTGAGAGATTGTGCCAGGGCCAAGCAGAAGCACAGCTGCTCCATGCAGCCTGCTCCTCTGGCAGAACGGAGAAAATCCGGGAAGGGGCACATACTGGATTTATTGTAGCAGTTCCCCCACTTCCCTTCTTTGATATCTGTCCTTGTCAATGACGGCCAGCCCCTTTCACGGGCAATTGGCCTCAAGGGGACTGCTTGTCTCTGGGGAATTGCATCTGTTTCCTTCATCTCTCTCCAACTCATACTCATCTATTTGCATGCCAATCAGTTTTTCCTCTTTGCAGGATATTATCTTTAAGGACTGCTCTTTTTGTTTATGGCCCTTCCCCTTTCCTCTGGCCATACAGCCTTCCCCACATGCATACTTTCTCTTTCCTTCCAAAGGAGTTTCCCTAAACAATGAATAGAAACAGGAAGCCACTTACAGCTTCTTTTCCCTTCCCTTTCACTGAAAAGCATTAGGGCTTTTTACACAGTGACCTTGAAGTAGCCTTTCTTTCCCAGCTCAAACTGGTAGTGGTGATTGATGTACCTTTGGTGGGGGGGCAAAGGCAAAGAGGAAGTGAAATAATAAAAATGAAATAAAATAAAGAAAAAGAGAAAAGAGAATCTGCCCAGACTGAGGAATTCAGAGATGAAAAGAAAGAAAAAGAAAAAAATTCAAACCAAAAAAGCAAGGAACCCAGTTCACCTGTATAGGCTTGAATGTCTCTGAATAGCTACCCCATGGAGGTGTGATTGCTCTGTATTATGCTCTGTAGGTCAGAGTCACTGGGTGACTGAGAGCTTGCAGTCAGATGCCTGGGGCTTCCTCTTCCCACAAAAGCAGTAGGAAAAGAAACAAGGATTTTTTTATGAAACCAGAAAATTACAGTTTTTTCTACTGGCTTATCTTAAAATGTTACTCCTATCAGCATCAATGGAAGAGGCTTGAGTAAATTATGGCCATTTTCAGGAGTGCACACTTATCCAAAGGTGTTCAGCTTCACTTTTTCCTTGAGTTCCTGCTGACAAAACTGCACTGTGTAATGGCTGAGTGTCAATCACCAGCAGATGCTGTCGTGTTCAGCGGAAAGGACTGAGCAGCCTGAGAGGGGGGTGTTTAAAACATGAGCAGCCTCAAGAAATAACCAGTGTGCCTTGCTCATTCTGATTTTGACTTCACTTTTCTACTCTATTTACTTGTTAATTTTACCCTCCAAGCTGCACTATTTAAAAACAACTTTAATAAAATACCTGATTAAAGGTTTTGGTAATAGGCACATTATAGAGTTTCAGAGCATGTCAAGTATCAGCATAAAATTCAGGTAGTTCACTGTGTCTTTGAAACACTAGAAAATTATTTCCCTCAGACAGATGAGGAAAATGCTGACTAAATGACTTGCCAAACTCCTCCAGTGTGTCCAGCTGAACTATCTCCTGAGCTTGCCTCATAATCAGTTAATCACCTTGGTATGAATATCTATTTAATAGAGTATTTTCCATTTCCTACAATGTCATTTGAATTTTCCTGCTCTTATTGAGTTGTGCTCATTTATCCTCTTTTTTTTCCTTACAAAAGTGTGCTTTACTAGGTCTGGCTGATAGTTTGATGGCTTTCATCTCCTTTCATGCAAACAGGTGCATTCTGGAAACAAGCAAAGAAGGAATGGTCTTTTTTCCCAAAATTCCCAAATTCCCAAAACCACAGAGTTGCAAAATCAACTGCCAAAACCATGTTTGCAAATGAAATTAACTTCTTGCTTGTCTTTGCTGTTCTTGACCTGACTCCATACTTATTTTATTAATTTACTCTGAATTCTTAACTTGTCTGCTGTTAAGTCCCAGCTCATTCACAAATGAGCTATGGTTGACCCTGTTAAGCACCTGCTGGACATGACTGTCCACAAATTTCAGAACAGCACTCTGGATTTAAAAACGGGCAAGATGAGAACTCTGATTATCTTCTTGAAAAATACAATCTGGTCTGTTCACATGCCAGTGTGAAGAATTTATTTCGATTACTGAAACTGGCTCCTTTTGAAATACAAGGAACATTTATGTTTGCCATGAGACGCCTTCTCTTTGCACTAAGCATTTTTGAAACCTGCTTGATTATGTGAGCTCCATGGAGAACCCTTTGGAGAACAATTATGTACTATCTTAGGTATCATGATAAATGCTGGACACAATAACTCCTTAGTCACAAAAAGCATGAATTCTGCCTTTTTTGATGCCTTGTATTTCTTGCAACTTTACATCCAGATGGATTTCCTCATTGTCACTGCACATTAAGTTCAAACCCATAAGGACTTTTCCATTAGGCACTTAACTCTTTCTGGGTCAGTTCAGCAGGTAGTTCCCTCCTGCAGCTTCCTCTGACACTGGAGGTGTTCATCATTCCTATTAATTCAGATTCTTTATGTGGGATCCAAACCAAACAATGCTTTTCCCATTCTTGTAAATGTACTTTCATGGAGTTTCTTTTCCAAAACCAGTGGTAAGCAGACCTCTCAGCATTTTGCAGAGATTAATGAATTTGTCTTCCTAATGTCCCTCAGAGGCAAGAAAGCTTTTCACAATAAAAAAAAAGGGAACTGGGAGCCCAGTGAGATAAATGGATTTGCTGAAGTTTACAATAAAGGCAGTGGCACAGAGGTGACAAGCTCTGACTTAGCTCACAGGCCTTTCCTCACATAAGAAGTCATCTTGCCAGGAAAAGCTGCTATTTCTGTTCTTAGGAGTAAATTTGCTATTTAACCTGGAATATAGCCCACGTGGCTTCTTATAGAGGAAAATAAGAAACTATCCATTCCCCTAGAAATAGATCATTTAAGGCAATAGCAAATACAGAACACAAGAGGAGATGTCTTTATATTTACAGGTGTCCAGGAGAGAAGAAGGGGAGGGGAGAGATCCCAATCCATGCAATCCTCTTGCAAGGAGACTCATAATGATGAATAAAAGTTCAGGTCCCCTGGCAGTATGAAGAGCTGCCTATATAGAAGTTACTGGTCTACTGGTTTCTTTTTCAAACTTGGATGTGTTGGACCAGGCATTGTGAGTAGGTGTAATATGTTCACCAGAATATTTTTTTCTTGATATGGAGGAAAAGGCTGACTTTTGCTGTTCTCTGTGTACCTTTGCATCACTAGAACAGGTATGCTGGAAAGATTTCTCATGTTTTTCCCAGGTCGATGTGCAAGTAAATCAGAAACTATTCTTGAAGTAATAGAGAAGCAGAGTGTTTATTAGTTGTACATGACTGAGCATGTTTTACTTTCACAGATTTGAAAGATTTTTTAATAGAAAGGAACCATGTTTTATCAATTCTCAGCTACTACTGTGTTGAATATAGTTTTGTACCCCATCTAGAAAAAGAATCTGGAGTTCAAGCTTAGCTCTGGCTATAATCTGTTTTGACCTACCAGCACATATTGTGACCTTTCTTAATTACACAACATTTTTTCTTTTAGAGGGCTGAGGAAGCTTAGGAGTACCACTGCTTTCCATGAAGACAGGATTAGGCCCAAGTGATGCCATCTACTTTATGGTGATTTTTAAATGACCTTTTCAAATTCCTCCAATTAATTAAATTTATTTCAACTTATGCTGTATCACTGATTGAAGTAAAGAACTTTACTTTTGCCTTGAAGGTGGAATATATACTGAATAGTCTTTGCTGAAAGCTTTAATCAAAGCTGGATCAGATTGCCTTTCTTCTGTACTGCCAGAATCTTGTGGGTTTTTTTATTTTAACCTTCTAAATGACCTCCTTTTCTTTTAACTTTTTGCTATTCTCTTTCTGGCGCAAATGCCTGGAAATTCTTGGTGCAGGTTTCTATGCCATACACTGGGTCATCTTTGCAAAGACATAAATCTGTCAAGCAAATCAAAGACCTCACTGAATTAAAATACAGAATTTATAAATTAGTTACATAATGTTTAATTCTTCTTTGGCAATTGGACAACTGTGAAGAAGTAAAATTTCTTTATGCTTGGACTATAAAATAAGTGGCATTTGCGTTTTAGACTCTACAAGTGACTGCTCTACAGTACCGATGTTTTCCTGACAGATGCAGCATACTTAAATGAAGTATGTTTTTTACAGTAGTAAATATCAAGTCTATTAGCTTTCCTTAAATGTAGATATGGAGATAGGTATCCTTATTTGAGGCTACCATTAAGTTCCCCTGGTCTGTTCATCTCGTTAAGATTTATCAGGAGCAAATGAGGCCTGTGTTCAGAAGCAATTGCTTTATTTCCTGTGCCAGAGGCAGTTTCTTTGATGCTAGATGAGGTCACTTACAGTGTTGTTTCTGTCATCATCCAACACAGCTTTGCATGAGCAACTCCTGCAATATTAATCTCCTTTGGAGTTCTTTCAACATTTAAGTTTCAGGTAATTTTTATGCAAAATGAATTCTTCCTCCATTTATGCAATTCCTGTACTGCTTTCTTATGCCAGAGATGGAAATCACCACCACACCCTACAATGTGCACATTCTCCAATTTACTTCTTCTTCTAACAATTTTTTTCCTCAATTTTTTTGTAATATTTTTCTTGGGGGTTTTGCTTAGCTTAGTCAACTTGCCAGACTCTGTTCCAGCCTATTTTAGTGTCAACCTGATCCATATGGAACTTTCATTTACTAGCTGTGCTGTCCAACACAATTAATTTCTCCACCACAGCTCACCCTCTTTTTCTCTGAGATAATAGATTTTATTTTTTTTTCAAGTGCATCTTGCCATGAGGTTCTAGTGTACCTTTCCTCCTTGTGCCTATATCTACTGTTACTTCCTCTAAAAAAGGCACAAACAAACTGTATTGTGTTGTGCTTGTGTTAGAGTAACAAACAGGAGAAAAAGCAAGTATTAACTTTAATTTTATATTTCCCTTCAGTTTTACCTCCATGATGTTTCTTTCTCTTTGTGGTTCATTTTTCACCTGTATTGTTCAATATTTTAGTTTTTCCAAACGTGTCTCATGACAGGAATGAAAAATGTGTTTTCTGAGCAAGGCCACAGCTGAAACGAACTGTGCAGACGCTGCTTGAACCACTGAGCACACAGGAGCACGGCACAGTTATTCCCCATTCTCTCCCTCTGCTCCAGCTCGCCCCGTGCCCTTCCAGGGACACTTGTGCAGGCAGTGCTGGTGGCAGACGTGGTGGCCTGGCCTTGGGCAGGTGCGGGGCTGTGCCTGTGCCTGTCCCCATCCCCGTCCCTGTCCCTGTCCCCGTCCTTGTCCCTGCCCTGTCCCTGTCCCTCGGGAGGGCAGCTCGCTGTGCTCGCTGTGCTGAGCTCGCTGTGCCCGCCGTGCCCGGAGCTGGCCGAGGTGCTGAACCAGGGGCAGCCCGGGAAAGGGGCTATTGGCACTTTTAAAATCAAGTTTTCTTTCTCTTTATGCAGAAAAAAGAACTGGTGATGTATTAGATACTTGAAAAACTTTCTCGCAGCTAGTTTTCAGAGTTGGTGAAATGACAGCTATTTTGTTTGTTTGTTTGTTTCCAAAAGGTTAAATCTCAAACATTTCTAAGCATACAAGGTTAGTGACAGCATGCAGCACCTTAATTGACTGCAAAATTTATCTGATCAGTTTCTTTCAGGAAACATTTATAATATATTTGGTGCTTTATGTTTTTTAAGGATACTATTTGTACTAATATAGACCAATCTGTAGAAAACATAAATCTAATAGAGAATCTTGAGCTGAATCTCCTCTTATTCTGCAAAACAGCCTTTCCGACTCACCTAAATGCCTAAGGCCACAAAATAATTCCATAACACTTTGGAACAAGAATTTAATATCCTAAAGTCTGTAGAATATTCAGAAATATATTGATCCATCATTCCTCTATGTGCTGTATAACTGGACTTTTCAATCCCAGAAGTTAAAAACTAGTTTGCCAACATTCCATTTAGACATCTCTCAGCCAAGCTGAGAGGTGTCTATTACACTGATGTTGCATAGAGCTGTGATGGTGGCAGAAGGGTGATGCAATGATCTCCTTGTCAAGCAGTGGTGCCAGTGGAGTAGGATCACCTCTATTTCAGCCCCACCTTAGGTGATGTTGCCAATTAAATAAAATACACCACCTGTGACCACTGCATCAGTAGCAAAATGGGAAATAAAAACCTGTCTCTGAGATTCTTCTGCTGTACTAATTGCATTTTCACTTCATAATAAAGAATGTGCATGAGGGAGCTGTAATTTTTCCAGTCCAACCAACAATTTTTTATTCTTGATGAGTGTATTTACTCAGCTATGATTCTGTCCTGAGCTTTTGTAATTTTATTTATTGCTATGCTTATTTGTAAAAATAAGAAAATCAATAGAGTATTGGGGCAAGGGAGGGGAAGGAAGAGAAAAAAATCACTCAGAGGCACTACAATAAATTTGTTGCAGGATAAAAAACTCCAGAGACAAAAAGTAGATAAATGCCTGTTGATAAAGACTGAAGGCAAAATCTGAATCACTCATTGATTCATCATGTCTTTTCTTCAGCATTTATAGAGCCAAACAAATAAGATAAAGGGAAGAGATAATCCCAGTAGCCTAATGAGAGTTTTACAGTCACCATAAACACCTATCTTCTGAGGACTGAATAGAGAGATGTGCTCTATAGATTTGTATTTAATAATGAGCTAGAGGGTGTTGTGGACTCATCTGGGCATTAGATTAGCTTAGCTGTCTTTTGAAGCATCATCAGTTGTAGCATGAGCTAACTTCAGCCTCTTAGTTTGTTTTGGGGTTTATGACTTTCAAACCTTATTTGTTTTAGAAATTAGGTGACGTGATAGAATTCCCCTTCTATCCTACTTCTATTAGCTGGTCATATGGATTATTTTAATGAAAGAGGATAGAAAATCAGCAAACTCTATGAGACATGGTTACAAGTTTAATGGAAGTACATGGTGAAGAAGACCATGATTATCCTACTTAAAACAGGATCTGGATTCTGGGTTTCCGTGAAACATTTTCCAGAAAGAAGAGGCATGTGAATGCCCCATTCCTCCATGAAAACATTTTAGTTAAAGACTCTGACTGTCAAAGATGACAAATGCACAGGAAGCCAGTTGACTTCAGCACTGCTAGGCAAACAATTACAGCACTCTTTGGGAAGGTTGTATATGTGTGTTATTTTTGTTTGTTGTGTTAAAAAAAAGCTTTTTTTTTTTCATTTTTTGAGACTAAATTGTCATTAAGGGAGTCATAGTTTTCGAGAAGGTCAGAAGTCAGTATCTATTCATGCACGCAGCTTTTAATTCCGTTACACTAAACTGATGTGCAGTCGTCATCACAGTAGACAATCCTTGCAGCCTGCAGAGACAGCCAAAGTAAAGAAGAAAGGATGGGCTCCAAGATGTATAACCACTATGGGAAGTAGCGGAGTTCTGTTGGTGTTTATTGTTTGCATTGGACCACTGCTAAGTTATAGTTCTTTCTTGTGAACAAAACAAGAAATGAATTTTTTCCCTGGCTGATGCAGAAGTAGGACTTCCCAAGATGAAAAATGTTGAGGATGCTTGACTGAAGTTCACACTGTAGACGTTTTAAACTTTCCCTTGGCTCTTCTGTTGCTGTTCTGCTGGCTTCACTCCATTGCAGTGCAGATTTTATCCCAAGACGTCACAGAGTATCCTTCAGGTGCTTTAAATGTTTTAATGGACACTGCTAAGCAACATCAGTAAACAGAAATGTCATCAGATGCCGCTGTGCTGGCCTTACTGTGAACAGCTGTCTCCCCTGAGGCCCTGGCCCAAGACAGTGTGCGAGGAAGGCGTATCAATTTCTCTAGAAAGGTTACTGTTTTGCATAGAATAGTTAATAACATTGAGCAAACCTCTTGGTCTCCCATGGAGTTCTTTTTTTTTTTTTTTTTCTTTATTCTTAACATTATTTTTCTCATTATCTGTGCTTGGCTTTTATATCATAAACTGTTAGTAGTTTAGGGACTGGATCTAAAAACAGTGCTTATTTTCCTTGCGTATGCACCCTGATTCTACAGCTGAATCAAAGCTCTTACTCTCCACTAGATTTAAATTGGATTTTTATTCAACAGCCAAATAATTTAGAGGTTTCTCTAATCTCTGCTACTCTGGCTCATTAAGTGCAAAAGAATTGTCACTTCCGCTCACCCTCGTTGAAAAAACATCTTTTAGTAACTTTGCATATAGCTTGAAGGCTGCTTTTGTTCCCCAAAATTAGTTTATGTTTAGCCTATATTAGTTATTCCCCTAGATACTGTGTCCCAGGCAGCTCAGTGTTCAGGAGTCCTTGCAAATACAGAAGAATAACACCAAAGACTTGCTACAAAGACCTCATTGTAAAACTCAAAGGATTTCCTGTGAATAAGAGCTACACATGGTCTTAACGCTACTGGGAGCAAGAACATACAAGAAGAAACTAACTACATAGTGAAGCCAAGACATTACTGTTTTTAATGATTTCTTTGGAGATAGAGAGGTCTTTTCCCAAGGAGCTCATGATAATACAGCGTAGCCAAGAACACAAAGGAGAATGTTATATAGAAGGAAGAAAGGGAGCCTTGAAGGAAGAGAAGAAGCTCTGAGCCTTCTCCATCCTTCTGTTCTTTTCTACTCATTTAGATGAGGTGTGAATGTAACTGATAGGCAATGCACACTGATTCTTCTGCAGACAGGGATTTCAATGGGATATAAAGATTTCTCAGTCCTACATTATGGGGCCAGTTCAAAGGGGTATCAGAGCACAGCTTAAAGGGACATCATTCTCAAGGCATAAGCCATAGGACTGGTCACCACAGCGCACAATGGATCCCTGTAAGGAACCTCTAGTAATTATTGTCAGAACTGCATGGAAGGTGGTGTGTAATCTACACAAACTTCATCTTTAGGTATAAAGAAGTGATCATGGTATACGAAAACAGTAGAAACTCAGGGTGTTGATTTTGTTGAGCCAAACTTACAAATGTATTAAGAAATAAACAACAAAATAAAGCATTATTTCCTCAAAAGCGTTCTCCTACCTCGGATAGCTTAAAAAAAACCCTCCTGTATTAGGAGTGAACTTCATTGTTACCATACATGAGTGCAAGATAAGAGTAACTTCAGCCTGAAAATATGTAAGGGATGAGATTTGGGGGTCAATCTTTCTCATATTGAATTATAATACATTTATGCAATTTGAGAAATAATTAATATTCAGCTCAATGCATCTCAGATGGTAGAGGAAGGAGAGGAGAGGATGGAAATGCTCTTTCTGTAGTGTGTTAAACATGAAATAATAATTAGGATTGTATGTTCTGTGCAATCTGCTCTGAGTTTATTTTTTCAGTTGTATGACTAAGATTGGTCAAGGGATGGTTTCTTAACCAGAGAGAATCTAGGAACAGTCTTTTGGTCTTGGAGTATGACAGGATTTGATATTAATTTTGCTGAATACAGACACAGAGGAGTGGGCTTTTTTGTGCAACCCTCACCTTTTCTCTTTGCAACAAAATATAACATGGTTTTCCTGCAGACCAAGAGCTCACCTTGTGTCCTGTCTCTGACCACAAGCATTAGGGGATGATTAGGAGGAGAACAAATGCTCTGCACTCATTTTGATCTGTGTGTAGCTCAGAAGCTCCACAAAAGAGGACAGTGTCTACTAAACTGGATTTTGATCACATCTCCTTTGCTGTTCCACGTGATCCTCACCTCAGTTTTGTCTCTAGCACTGTTTGGTTGGAGATAACCCTGGATGTGGCATTAGAGCTTTTCTGCAGTATACAAAAGCCAACTTTGTGTCTGTACAAATTAATGAATACTGGGCTGTACTGCACCAGGTGAAGAAATTATCATGGTATTTAGAAAGGAAGAGAAGCTCTGAGGATGACTTCTCTGTCAGCTTAAGGGTGGAAGTGTCAGGCCATTTCATGCCTCTAGGTTCTTTTCTGTTTTGAGTAATGACACCATGCTCCTGTTTGCCCTTCCCTAAAGCTTTAGTGATGAATCTTGTAGCTGTTGGACCAATGTGATTACATGCTGAACCTCACTGATCTAATCTTTCTCTTTCTCTTTCTTTGACCTTTCCACCTCTTTCTGCCATTCATTCAGCCTCTCATTTTTATAAGGAAAACCAAAAGCTGCTCATACTCTAATCATAGTGACCTTGGAGTCTTAGTTGGTGAGAAGCTACCTCATTTTGCATTCTAAGCCATAATTAGTGTCAGTCAATGTCAATGGCATGAGAAACAGCTACAAGCAAGAAAGGTCAGAGACTGGCTGTTCCTGCGGCCGAGTGCACAACGGGATAGGTGGGTGTCCACTGACAGAAATTTGTGTCTATGAGTAATCTCACAGGATACTCAACCTCACCATGTAGTTGCCAGGTACAATTTCAGATCATAGTTTTTTCACGTTACAGTATTAGTTTTGATAACCATGCAGAGACAGATGGCATTTTGTCGGCTTTCCAAAGCAGAGGAATAATTTGCCGAGCTGTGTAATGCGAAGCCAAGTAAGTTGAAGATGAGGTAAAACCAAAGCATCTGTCGATCCTTGTGTGCCAGCTTTTAGATGCTGCATACAAACTAATATTTTCACACAAAAAAAAGTAGTGACTGTTACAGATTTGTGTAAAAAAGATGGCATTTGATAACAATGCCACAACAGATGTCGTTGAGTCCATGCTTGATTTTTACTACTGCTCTGTGCATTTTTGGAAGAGATACTAGCACTGCACAGCTTGTATGGAGTATGTTCATTATAAAATTTTATTTTTCAGGAAACAATGAGATGGAAATTTTGTAGCTAATCTGATATTGTCCTTCTTTATCATGCTTCCTTAGTGGCTAGGGAGGAAGAGTTTATTCTTGTTTGATTCCTTTCCAATCTCTTTTATATGAGAGAAGTGTATATACCTATATACTGTATATAATATAAAAATCTTAAAAGAGAACTCTCTATTAAAATACAATGAAAAATTTGAGGTTACTTGCATTATCTAATATTACATTTTTCAGCATGTGTCATGGAAAACGTGTAATTATATCTTCCCTATTCAAAGAAATCATTCTCTTCACCTTAATCCTATTCTTTCTCATCTTCTTTGATGAGAGAGAACAATGTTTCAAAAGTTCCCCTTTAAGAGCAGAGCTTGTAAAAAGAAACCCTTGGAATACTGAAGCCTACTTGACTCAATCGCCTCAGTAATAGATGTGGCAACTTAATAAAAGCAGCTTCTATCTAGGTCAAAATTATTTAAGGCATACATATTTCACCTGAAATATATATATTTTTACTAAATACCTACTGTGATGTGGTATCCTCTGCACAGTCTGCATTGAGTGTTGGGAGTCTGAGGGGCCCAGTGGGATTGAATAAAGATGGGCAAGTACTCCTCAAAGGTGTGAACCTGACAAGGGCCAAACATTTATGTCCAAGCCTTTCTCAGAAGCAGAAACAGTAGGTCCATGGGTCAGTGTGAGGAAGAGAGAGAAACAGCCCTTGGGAGAGAGAAGGGAAGGGAAGGCAGCTCCCCCAGGAGTGTGGCTGGGTGTAAGCTTCAAAGGGATGCAAAGCTAAAAAACTGCCTGTGTTTATTGTGCTTCTGCTGCGTTTTGTTTCTTGGTTGCAAATAGTGGTGCAAATGTTGCTTTGCTCGGTGCAGGGGTGGGGAGGAGGCAACACAGGTGTAGCTTTGTGTTCAGCTGGATTCTTGTTCCCAGGGAGCTGCACTGGCACGCCCCTGCCAAAGCCTATTGGTAGGACTGTGCCACAGCCAAGAGCTAGAAGTCCAGTTTGAGGCAAAAATGGCAACAGGTAAACTTGACAGGGGTTGAACCTGAGGTATAACATGTTGATTATATAACTTGTTGATTATAGAAAGACAGAGCAGTGGTTGATTTATTCTTTTTTGCTACCTGGAGCCCTGAAGCAAAGAAGAGTGTAACTCAGATTATAAAGTGCTTTCGCCATGGGTTAGCAGATGCTCTCAGCCAAGGGAGTACTATTAGACCTTGCCAATTCTTCAAAATACTTTCCTCTGCCAGCCAGCATTACCTCTGCCTTAGCCACACTGATCTGAAGTCTCACATCCAGTTTTTATCCAGTACCAGATTTTTGCCAAGTATTGTAAGAACCAACATTTTTTTGCAGTAGATTAAATTCACTGACTTTCTCTCATTTCATAGCATTCAAAGGGTGTTTACAACACAGAGTTAGAGGCTGAAATTGCCATATTTTGTACAATTATCATAGAGTTTAAATTGATTATCCTAATGGAGATCTGCTATTTTCAAAATGTTGCTCTCTCTCTGGCTTTATAGTGCTTATTATAGACTGCTGATGCCTTATAAGTCTTACACATTCTGTTTTCATTCTATTTGTTTCCTTATGAGTGTGAAACATTATCCAAAGGTTTGGGGTATTAAAGCCAAACCCTTTTAAGGACTGTATTCAGTAACAAATATTAGTGCATATGAAGTGGGCAAGAATGCAAGAATGGGCTAAATACACTTATGCTACATGAACAGTGAAAAACAGCATAATATTTTACTTCTGCACCTGTACAGGAAAATCAGGCTCATTCAATATTCTTTATTGTGCTTGAATGTTCATTTATTCAATACCATCTGCAAGAGCTTTGCTTCCTCCCAGATACTCCACATAAAACCCTTCATTTGATAAAATTAATGCTGATAATATCTTTGGATCTTATCCTCAGAGACAGTTTGGGTTTCTTTGTATGAAATAGTTTTAAATGTCTGTAAAAGGCTAGAAATCCCAATAGCTTGGAAGTTTGTGTCTTTGCAATGTGAAAACCAAAGTGAAATGGGAAGATGAGGAGGGATTTTCATGGGGGTATAGAGGAAGAAATGGTGCTGTGTTGAGACACAGCCCACTTGGGTTCTACTCGCAATCTGTCCAAGGACTTCTTGCAGAATGTTCAACCTTCTTTCCTCTTTGATCTCCCTATGTTGTGTGAGTCTGTGTATGTTTAATTGGGACGGGGTGTATCTTTTTCTTTATGGCACAATGAGAGGCTTAAAAAACCACTGAAGGTTCTGAAATACTTGGATCCAACAAGAAAGATCATGAGAGCACAATAGCAAAGTTCAGTATTCTTTCAGGAATTATCAACATTGCAATTTAGTTTTCAACATAAATAACTAAAGACATAAGGGCAAAGGCAGCCAGATTAACTTCTCATGCTGAAAATAAGTGGTAATAATTGGACTCTTGAATACAAAAATTGTAATAAATCAAAATACAGATTCAAAATTTGCAAGTTTAATTGGTATAGGAATATTTTTAGTAGATAAGAAGATGAGCACCAAATATCATACTTGAAACTTGGTATCATTAAAGATGATCCAAGAAGCTAATACATTTTTTTTTGGCATCACTTTCCTGAAGTACTATTTTGCTTTAATGCTGAGCATAATAGATTACTATGATTGTGGTATATCATTTGTTAGAATAACGTTCTGATGAGCCACTTGTACAGTGTCAGCTTGAAGTAGATTTAATCCTTTCTCTTGAACTATCTGTTATTCCTCTGCATGTTCTCTGTGCTGTCTTTTCCACTGACCCTTGTTTGCTAATTATACTTTTTATTAGTGCCAGTTAGAATAAATTGGTCTGGTAGGTTTACAGCAAAGATGTTAATAATGTTTTCAACATCAGTGCAATGAACATCCCACAAATCATTCAGCACACTTCAAAGTGCAGGGGCACTTCAGTTTTTGTAATTTGTGTGACTGGTACAATATTTTATAAAAATACTGTTCATGATACATTTTGGCACCAAGGATGCATTATTTCCTCTTTCAGGTGATGAATTTCAGTTAGAAGAGCATTTTTCGTACCTAGTTTGTACCTTTTTGGACTAGTTAAGAAAGAAACAAACAGCAAATAACCCAAAGATGATGGAACGAAGTCCAGTGGTCTCTTTGTTTCAACAGGTGTTTGTACTGTGACTAAAGCAAACACTGACACAAGGAAAGAGAGTCAAATCTGGTGCTCTCTATTCACATATTCATGAAGCTGAGCAGTAATATGAGAATGAGGACTGAGTCCACCTCTTGCATCACTCTACCAAACACAGCAGTTATTGTGTGTTGATACAAATTCATATATAGCATAAAAATTCTGCTCATATCTGGTATTTCTTTTCCCAGTAGACTAAACTGCTTTTATGGGCACTATGGGAAGTAGTAACAGCCAATCAGTTAATGATCTGAAGGACCAGAAGAAAACAATGGGCTATTTCAAAGCACTGGACCTGGTTGTCAGCTCTTGTAAATTGGCATTAGCTGAGTTGGGTTTTGTTTTTTTTTCCAGTGATATCTGATGTATAGGTTGCAGTTCTACTGTTTAGAAGTGTTTCCATTACCACTTTTTCCAGTTTGGTGTGTAGTTCATGGCTCTCAAATGAAATGTATTTAGCTGGGAAGGTGGCTACAGTCTGCCATCTCCTCTCTCCCTTATGTATCTCATTCTGGGAGTTGTGCTTGGTGTACTGTCTCTCTGGCTTGCCATTCTTTCTGTGATTCATCTCCCTTCCTGGTAGGACCATGATCTCCCAAACACAGAGGATACTTTTCAGATTTTCAGGGTTCTTTTAGGCCTAAGAATTGTATAGGTGTGCACTTTGTGTTCATTGCCCTGGGATGACCCAGAAACACGTCCTTGTCGCACGAAGGGCCAAGAGCAATGGCCTGGATTGCAAGAGGCAGAGCAATGACAGCAGCTCCAGGGAGATGATCTTCCCATCTACTCAGCTCTGGCAAGGCCACACCTGGAGTGCTGCATCCAGGTCTGGCCTTCCCTGTACAAGACATACTGGACTTACTGGAGAGAGGCCAGCAAATGACCATGAAGATGATTAAGGGATTGGAGCATCTGTCATAGCAGGGGAGGCCAGAAGAGCTGGTAATGCGTCTTGGAGAATAAGATCAGGAGGAGCTTACCAGTCTGTGGGAATACCTGATGGTGGAGTAAAGAAGCCAGAGACACACTTCTCAGTGATGGCCAGTGACAGGACAAGAGGCAATGGACACAAACAGAAATAAAAGATATTCTGTTTTACCATAAACAAAACCTTTTTTTATTGTGGAGGTGGTCAGACACACAGAACAGAATGCTCAGAGTGTCTGCAGAGTCTCCATCCTTGGAGATACTTGAACCCCAACTGGACTCAGTCTGCACTAGCTTATCCCACTCTGAACAGTGGATGGGACTGGCTCATCTCCCGAGGTGTCTTCCCACCTCAGGTGTCCTGTGATGAGACCTCAGACCTTGCTACTTTTAGCTTTTTGCAAATGCAGTACTGGGTCTCTGACATCTATCTGCTCTCTTGCCCATCTGCTAGAGTGGCGTTGTGCCCACTCAGAAGGTGCTATGCCAGTTTCAACAAGGCACAGGTGCCAACCAAACATAGATTTAGAAAGATACCCTGCATAAGATCCTCCTGGTAGTAAGTAATGCCAAATTAGGCCCACATGCTTCATTACGAGGGATCACATCTGTTGAGGCTTGTGGGCATTGTACCATCAATTACAGCCTTTATCCTCTCATTCTCTTTCCTGAAAGCTTTAGTGAATAGAAAGCAAAATTTATGAGCCAATCAAGTGCCTTGAGAAAATGTGGGCTTTTCCCTAGTGATCTCTGTCTTGAAATCTCAAAAATCAAACTGCTAGTGTTTATTTCCCTCTGTTAGACATAATTCAGTATACACTAGATTTGCTTGTGAAGGCAATATAAGAAAAAACACTGAAAAACATTCTTTCTTGTCACTTAATACCATGAGACAAGGATTGTGTGCAATTCATTTGCTACTTGTTAGACCCTAAAGAATTATTTGGACTGGTACATTCATTAAGTAGAAGGAAATGCATAAATTTAGTTGTTGTGCATTCTCAAGTTCACTTTGGCATGTAAAAGATCACAAGCCTATATCTCTGCTGGCCATTGTTCTGTCTCTGTAGTGTGAGAGCTGAAGTTGTTATATTGCTCAACATATGCTATAAGAAGAACTCATGACACAGGAAAAGCTATTAAAAACTATTAAGCCCTCTTGCTTCAAGAACATTGGGCCTGTGTGGAAAAAGGGGTGGCAGAGTGCTGACTGAGTGCTGCCTGCTCACTTGGGAGCAGTTCCTGTGGCAGTCAATGGGATATTAGTCCTTCACATCATGTGAGCTGGCTTTGGAGTTCGCTGTGCCAGGAAGAATCTTCTCATTGTTGACCCTCAGTTATCCTGACCTCTGCTCAAGGGGTTTCTTTCAAGATCTCCCTAAACTACAGCATGTAATTTCCTATCAGTGAAATATTTTAGGAAGGACTGAGAAATACCAGAGCACTAATAATGCCAGAGCAGGGGTAGAGAGCAATGCAAGAAACTGTCTAGGGAGGAACAGTCAAGGTAACTGAGTAGGACTGACATCCTGGACAATCCACAGTGTCTCATGATATTCCTTAGGCTGTAGCTGAGGGGAGGTGCTTTGTGCCTGCCTACATCTCATATCTACCCTAATGAGAATTGACTTGCATTAATTGGCCGTCAGTTTAATTTGAGTTACTCCAGCCTCAAAGCACAAGCCCCAACAGAGCCCTGTGATGTGTCGGTGTGTGCTTGTCCCTGGTTGAGTCAGGAAGACTGCAAGGTAAGGAAGCCTTGCCTCAGCTCTGGCAGCATGGGGAGCTGCAGAGGTTCAGATGCTGAGCTCTGACACGTTGTTCTATCCATGCCTCCTGCTGCTCCAGCTGATGGGCAAACCAGCTGTAGCACCCCCCGGGATATAAAGCATCATAATTCTGATGGTGTTTATCCCATTCTTATATTATTAAGAGAAATATATTCTAAAATGCTGGCGAGTTCTGCAGACTGGTTTTATTCTCATAATGATCCAAATATTGATATCCGAACAGTCCGTTATTTATGCACCATTAGATATTCAGCTCATGGCATTTTCCCACATCTTTCCATCCAAACCTGGAGAATATGTGCTGTCATATAGCTTGCCTATTCTTTAAGAGTTAAAACAATAAAAATAGCACAGCAGGATCTTGTCCATAAACAATGAAAACATTGCTCTAAATTCAGTACTATTTCTGTTTTTATTATGTGATTGCTTCTTTGTTGTTAATCACTTGCCCTACTTAATTCATTCATTATACTCAAAAGCTTTGAGATTAAACCCCCAGGCAGTATAGCTTCATATGAATCCTTTCTTTTTTATCTGTTCCAAGTTAGATTAAGTCTAGGTCCTGTTTAATGAGGTGCCACTTGCTGGCTTTTCATGCAAAGAATTCCTCATACTCAGCGGTATGTATATATCATATAAATTATAAAATATTTTACATTTTTTTGTGAATTTCTAACTAATATGTCCTGCAGAAAACACTGTTAATACAAGTTCCCTGGGATGTGGGTGGTTGGCTACTTCTGATTTGAATTTTCTTTTTTTTCTTTTAGTAATGAATCTTGCGGTTCATTTTTCAGGTTTTCAGGTTTTTATTTAAATTATGTCATTTCATAGCAATATTAATGTCAGTGATAAGACTTCTTTGCCTGTGTCTGCAGCCCACTAAGTCAATTATTGGAATGTCTTCACCTGCCATGCAAATGTTAACAACCTGCCCATGCCTGGCAATGCTTGGTGTTTATGGACTTATAGGGCCAAAGTGGTGTGAGGGTGGCAAGTTTATGGTCAGCAACAGCTCAGGGAGTAATAAGGGACTCTCACCTCACCGTCTGAGGGGTGAAGTATGTGGCCTTGTTGACAGGGGTTAGGCTTCATCATAGGACAGAGGTTGGAGTTGGTACCTCTTCATCTTTACTGAGCTGCCTTTATTTATTTGTTTATTCTGTCTTGTGGATAGCAAATCCATTCCATATTGGCAGACTCCTTATACTAATAACACTTCCTCCAGATTCATGGAACTGCTTGTTCTGATCCAATTTTGTCTGGTAATTCCATGCTGGACAAACATCTGTGGTTTTGACTTTTTCATATTCTTTCCAACACCAAAAAACTGTTTGGTTGAGAATGCCTCGTACATGTCAGCCTCTCTGTCTATGTTCTCACATGTTGCAGGTGGGAGGTTTCTTTATGCTAACCATGAGTGTTGATATATATGCATGTATAAAGAGGGTCTGGCTACACTGCCAAATTCCCCCTTTGTAAAATTTGGGATATACCTGTTTTCACCTGTTTTTATTTCAAGACAGGGAATGCACAAACAAAGCCGTAGTACAGATCTTTTTTTGAAAACCTGCTGCAGATAAGTGGTAGGTTATGTTAGTGGTGAAAGAACATCTTGATCCTGCTGAGAGAAAGCGATCACAAATAGTGTCTATCATGAAATGGATTCTAAAATCCTTTTTTCCAGAATTTAAGACTGAAAACTTCACAGAAATGGAAGGCAGCAACAATGTCCACCCAGAACAAATCATGGTCACTGGAAATTTTTTGTCCTCACTTTTGCCTGCTGAGTTTAGGGAGTTTGGTAATCTTGCTCCAAGATAAAGCTGCTCTGGAAATATTATTCCAGTTATATTAGTTAATTTGAACTAAGCATTATTTATGCTGAACTAGTTATATTAAACCAATTGAGGCACGGATTTTTTAATGCAGTTTCTAAATGTTTTTTCCCATTTATGGAGAAGACAAGCTGTAATCCTCAGCCTGGTTTTCTGGTGACTCTTGAATAGTTCACATGGACTAATGCAATCAGTCATTCAAGGTCTGCAGTTTAGGCCTTTCTCCAGTTAACTCTGCTCTGTTGTGAAGCTCTCGCAAGACCTTTCTCACACCCCATGTGAACGAAAATTGTGGTTTGCTCTGTATGTCCCTTCCACCTTGTCACACTCCCAGATGTAAAGGTTTTGATTATTTCACCTTAAGGACAAATGAGATTCCAGAGTTAAGGACTTTGTATACAGCAAAAATAGGAAGCAATGAGTGGATAACATTTTCTTTTAAATCTGATTCAGACTAGTTGTGTAGGTAGGAAATGTTTTTATTGTTAGCAGTACTGCCGCTGTTATTCAAAGCTACAATCAGCAAAGAGCTTCATATTAAAGATTAATATTCAGGAGAAAGAGGAAAAGGACTTTTTTTCTCCCCACCGTTCTGTGGGTGACCAATTTTGAGAACGGTGATGGATACCTAGATAGGAGAGAATGGAAGAAATAGAGATTAACTACACCTAAATATTTGGTGTAAGCAATGGCTTACAACTTATTCCTTTTTCTGAAGGAAGTCAAAAGAAGTCAACACTAATTACTGCAGAAAGGATATTTGACTCAGAGAGAATAGTATGTTTAAGCATTCTTTTGTTAATCCTTCACAGAATCTAATGTTAAATAACTCCTTAATAGTAATTTGTATATATATGAAAAAAATGCAGAAGAAGCAGATGACTCAACATAGGCTAAATGGATTAATTTTACATTTCTGAAATACCTATGAGTAGTCAAGAATTAGAAGGCAAGTACTGGTACATAAATACCATCTCTAATAGGTGATTGAGAGCCCTCCACCTTGTGAATCAATAAAAAAAATCCTCTATATTAATGCATTTTAAAAATACAAAGTAAAAAAGGAATTAACCACTTGTTTTCCTTGCTTCTGCTCTCTGTTGCTAGGCTGTACCACTTATCCTCTGTGAGACATCCCGATCTGGAACAGAAATAATAAAGGGAATTGCAACACTTCAGGTTCAAGGGACCAGTGGTGTTTCACAGTAGGCTTGCCCCCCACAGCCAGCTTTAGAGAGGAGATCTGTAGCTTTTCAACTGCATAGTGTGATGTTATCAAATATTTTGAACTGTAATCTTGCAATTACTATTAATGTTGCATTAAAAGATTATTTAATGAAGGAGATCATGCAGAGAACAAGCAATATAATGGCTCCAAGCAGCTTGCCTCCCACATACCTGGAAAAACTCCCTACTGCTACAGAAGGAGGAAGAACAGTTAGTGCCAGTTCTAAACAATAGGTTTCGCACTGTATCTGTTAAGACCTGTTGCTTTTGGCAACAAAAACTGACTCAAAGGCATAAATTTAAATTTTAAAAAGTGATGTTTGGTGATTAAAGACAAACACAGAATATTCTAGCTTCTGCTGTGCATTATTTAGCATTCAAAGGCAGTTGTGGAGGTGTTGGCTGTCTGGGTGTTCCTCTACACCATGTATTGTTTAACCTTTCTGGGCATTTCTGGACCAGGTCATGTTCTGACAAAATCGTGGGTGATCCAGAAACAGATGCACTTGCTCTGATGCAAAACTTGGAGTAACTTACATGAGCTGAGGCTTCAGCTGTGCTTCAGAATTGAAATGCATTTCATGTTGTAAATTTATGAGGCTGTTGCTGTGGTGCTCTGTTGGCAGGACCCTCATATAGCAGATCTGCCTGTGGTATCTCTGATGATGCTCCCTGGCACTTCCTTCAGGCTTCACTTCATGTGGCTGTTTTTCTCTTTGCCACACTGAAAGCTGAGGGAAGTGTGATGATGTTAATTTGTGGCTAAATCCTGACATGCCACTAGTTGCACAGCGAGTCTTAGATTACAAATACTTTCAGAAACTGGTCCACTTTAAAGAACATGTGAAACATAGGCACATTACACAAATTACAGCTATGATGGTTGGAGGACACAGGCACGGACAGATTTGGAGGAAAACAACTCTTTATTTTTAAATTTTTAAAAAGATACTCCAGCACAGGAAAACTGGTCAAGTTTTCCCTACAAAACCTTCTTTGTCTCATGCATTATAGAGGAACGAAAGGAAAATCCTTGGTCCTGTTCCATCCTCCAGTGGACCTGGAGTCAGAGCATACCACCACGTTTCTGGCTTAGCAATCACCTCACAGAGGTTGTGCCTGAAATAGTGTGTTGTGCTCTAACCTCAGGTGCCAGGGTGTTTTTTTCCATAAACTGAAGGACTAGGCTGTGACAATGTAGATGTGCTCACACACTGGTTGAATTCTTACCGGCTTGCTTTTCAGTACCTCACTCTATAAATTGTGACCAGATATCTGCAAAATGGTGCCAGTTGAGAGTCTACCCAGTTTTGGATACCCATGGTTTATGTTCTGCACCAGTCAGATTTTGGGTGATTAATAGCTGGAGTTTCTTCATCTTCACAATAGAAGGGCACTCTGTCCTGACTTTGTCTGTTCCCTTGCATTGCAGAATTTGGTCACAGGTTGTCTGAAATGGTAATTTTCAATCTGTTAATGAAAAAGGCCAGGGATTTAACTAGCCTTTTATTCTTCACCTAGAGGAAAGCTGGAGCTGCTGAAGTGCATACACCTAATAGTAGCTGTAACCCAAGACCTAGTCTGGACTTCACCCTCCCAAATCTTAGTGGGTTGCTGGTGAGCACTCATCCTGTACAGAATTAATAGGAAAGGTCAATAAAAATAAGCACCTTTACCTCTGTTTTTCACAGCATTTTTCTTGTTAATCTTGTCTTCTGTTCACTGTTCTTCTGTTCACTGTTCATGTGAAGGCCATGTGTGTAAAGCTATTTACACAAATTTATTACCATGACAAATAAAATCCTACCTCTGACAAAATCTGATTGTTGGACTGGAGATTTGAGTGTTCATTTCAATTTCTATACATCTTTAAAGTTCATTGTTTCCATCCAATTCATTAAACCATGAACCTGCTTTCCTCTCATCTTTATATGTGATTGCATTTACAAACCACGAATAATTACAAATAATATTTGAAACAAAAGCCTTTGGGGCTATATTAATCAAAGAGAAAAGTGCTACTCATGAAATTTTATGGGATAAGCGCAATTATCAATAGAAGATTATTCCTGTAGCACTAGTCTTTTTTATTATTTTTTTTATTTTAAGGACTTATGATTACATTAGAGATACAGTATTTTGTAGGAAGAGAACAATATTTTCTCATTGCACAATGTATTCCTAAAATTAAAGTAATATTGTGTTTAGCCTCATAATGTCTTTGGGGGAAAGATTGGTTTCATTCAACTCCTATTACACATGAGAAAGTTGCCTGAGTGATTTTCAGGGCATATGGCCTAGGAATGGAATTTGAATTAGTTCCAGCAAATGTCTTGAATGAGTTCCAGCAAATTTCATGTGCTCTTCTTTTACTGCATCTTTGTTGTTACAGAGGAAAAATTAATGCAGTCTTCCAAGAAAGAAACTCTGAGTAGATTGAAAAACTGCCTGTCTCCTCCTCTCCAGTCATGATTTTCCAGGGTATCTGCATTCCACTAGGCATTGAAGTCTTCAAAAATAGGCATAAATTCATGAGCACATGAGGGAGTTTTCCTGAGAAGTGCCCAAACCTTTGGAATACTTACAAGAGAAAGAAAAATATGATCATGAATTTCAATACTTTGAAAAATATTATTAGGAATTTCAATATATTGAAAAATATAACCTAATTTCTTTCTTGGTTATTCTCTTCTATGACACATTTTTCTCAACAAACCACTGCTGGTCATGTGTTGCCTTTTCTTGCCTTTATAGATTGAACAAATGGAACAGAATAAGTGGAAAGGAGCAGCTTACTGTAGAATAAAAAGAAATACATGTAGAAAGAGAAAATTGCAGAAGCAACCTGTTGCAGAACAACATTTTCACCATCTTTTTATCAATCCTCAAACTGAAGCACAACACATGAAGTACATAGGAAAGAGCGGAGAGGTCCTTTGTGGGAGATGCTACTGACTTTACTCAACAGCAGCCCTTCTAATGCAGTCATCTTTCTTAACATCCTGAGCTTTAGAAGGTAAACATTTGGGTTCACAGATCTACAACCAACATTTTAGGAGTGAATGATACTGCAGTATTTCTTCTACCTATCAGCTCAGCCAGGAGGAATAGCTGGGCTTTTCAAATGACTCTGTTCGCTGCATTCAGCTTCTGGACACTGATGTATTTTTGCCTTTGTTTCTAAGCACCATCCAGTCTCTTAAATGCTTTTACAAATTAAGCTTGAATGCAAGCTTTCACCACTATCTGAAGTGCAACTTGTTATTTCTAATGATCCATCCTCCTTTTGAAATGCCACTCAACTTCTCTTTACCGGAACCATTAAATATAGCTAAACTAAATAAATAAATGAGAAGACTATTTCTGGCACACAACCTTAACAGACTTATCTGTTATATTTCAACAATTTTTCAGTTGGTAATGAAATGCTCGTCTCTGTATCTCATTATGAAACTTTGTGAAGTTTCTTTTAACACTGTTGGTGGTGATGTTACTGGGAAGCTTTGTTAACTAATGACTGTTACATTTATAATTTATTCTAAGCAATCTAAGCTTGATGGGAAATAGTGTCTTCTGAAGCTTTACGAATATAGTTGCAGGTATATTAATAATTTGTAAGTATATATTCATGGATCAGACAAAAATAATGGAAGTCTTGATACTAGTTGTCATTGGAGTGACACCTGTTAAAAATCTCACTTTCTTTTTGAACTAGTTGTTATATAGACAGTAATTTTCCATGAGTGTTCAACAGAAATCCTGCTTCATAATAAAGTGCTTCTTCTCCAAATCCAAAAGAAGCCGTATGTAACCTCCCTTCCATTCCTTAAATGAAAGTATGCTAATCAGATGTTAATTAATTGCATTAAAATTTAAGAGGAAACATGTAATTACTGTACACAGGTGCAAAATTATTAGCCAAATTTTCAGTATTATCTAAAACTTGAACACTGAACCTCTCATCATTTATTATTGATGCCTATGCAGTACTTGGATGCTTCCAGTTTGTGTTAGGTAGTAATGAATAGAAGTTCTACCTTCTGCTGGTGTTTTAATCACCCTTCTGTATTTTAATCTCTGATCAGGCTGTGTCATTTGTTTTACACAGAGATTTTGTTCTGGTTTTATCCTGAAGATTTGTGGAGATACAATGTGTAATTTCCAGCTACTACAGCACAGAAAGTTAATTTCTCCAAGTTCTTGACTGTCTTGTTATACCAAAAGAAAGTATTTGGCACCATTAAATTCCACACCAATTCAGGAATATGATCTTTATACAGAATTTAGATAACAGGTTTAAGGGATGCTGCACTTGTTTCTCCAGGAAGTCCAAGGCCAGTAATCACAAATGCTCTACTTGGGTCACTAGTGTAATAATGAGATGGCACAGCGTGGGAAAGGTTTATGGGTGGTGTAAAACTAAGCACCACTGAAGTTTAGGAGCACATTGTTGCTCCTGCCCTCTGCCCATGTCTGTAGAAGATTCCAGTACATATGAGGACATGAATGGCATAGACACCTGAGCAGTCCCACTCCCTGCTTTTAGCATTCTCTGAAATCCGCAGATAGGGTTCTTTTGCAAACAGTGGAAATTATTTTCAGTACAGTAATTAAAAATTATATAAACCAGGTTTGCTTGAAAAAAACTCATCCACCTGAACTCAGCATAACCCTGATGTTATTTATTTGTGTTCTGAGGATTTTATACCCATACAGCAAAGTGGAGAATCACAGACAAGCTTATTTTTCTTGACTTAACATGTCTTACAATGTTCTGTAAAAGAGTGAACATCTGGAGCATCACTGTCTGTGAGTGTCACAAATTTGCAAATATACATATCTAAACCTGAAACTTTCATTTCTTCCAATATGGCTTTTGGGAAGATCTGCACACATCTAAGTGAAGCTTCTTGTAGTCTTTGTTTCGATGAAGTCAGTAAATTTGATTACAGTAATTTCACTATTATAAGCCGCACCATTTTGACCAAAAATTTTGGTCCGAACCCAGAAGTGCAGTTTATAATCAGGTGTGGCTTATATATGGACAAAGAACAAAAAGTTGCTGTTTTAGTTTGGAGGACAGGGGTCTGCTAAGAAAGGCAGGAACTTCTCTTTGAAATGGAGAATGTAAACCCCCTCCCTCCAAATTATTATAATTTTGAAATCAAGGGGCTTTCAGGCAAAGATATTGGAATTAAGAATAACAGTTCTTTTCTAGAGAAATTAAAATAGAAATACAATACTACAAAGAAACAAACTCCAAACCCTGAGAAAGTCAGAGTACAACCTGACACCCCGTCAGGCAGGGTGTTGATAGCAGTCCCATCAAATGGTGGCTGCATCCTCCTGCAGTGACAGATGTGGTTCAGTTGAAGCAGTGCTCCTGTAAAAGGAGAAGTTTCCCCCGGAGGTCCAGTGGTGATGTGGAGAAATCCGGTTTTCCTCTGGAGTCCAGTGGAGAAAGGGGCTACCTTAGTGTCCCAAAACCTCTGTTTTTATCTTGGTAAGAAATGCTGGGCTCTTCCCCCTGGCTGGAGCAACTCCCAATGGAATGAAGTAATTTTATCAGTCCCACAGTGGGACTCAATGGGCCATTAGCAGAAAACGACTGGCTGGAGGAAGGATGGGTTGTGAAAAGATAAAGAACAATGCCCCGCCTGGTTTCAATGGATGGCCCATTAGCAGAATATCTCCCGTGGAGATAAGGATCACTGCCCCCACCCTCAACAGATGGTGATAGAACAGATACCTTTTATCACACTCTGTATTGTAACCCAAGACAGTTGCTGACACCCAGAAGTGCCGCTTATAATCAGGTGCGGCTTATAATTGTGAAATTACTGTACTTTCCCTTTGTAAAGGGGTAAATAGCTGGAAGAGCCAGGAAATGCTGCTCAAGTGGTTCTTCTTTCCATTGACATGTTCTGTGCAACTTTTGCTTTCTGTGCAGACTTACCTGCTGGCCTCTGACTTTTACATGAGAGAGTATAGTCCTGGTGGTATTCAGACAGAATTGCCCTTTAAACAGATAAACTGTAATGAAACATTTAGTTTGCCTGAGAAAGTAAGTCAAATTATGCATGACAAGGGTTGTTACAGTATCAGCCTAAAACTGGACTTTGGTCTCTTCTCTGTGGTCCTAGAAGAAATTGTGAAAGTGCAGGTTAAACTTCTGTATATGATATTGACCAGTCTGTTTGCTGATGTTTAGTTTATTGCTTTATTATTTCAGAACCCGAGGCCTGCAATGTATCTGTATTTTCTGATCAACCTTGTTAAGTCTCTCATAAAAAATTAAGAGCTGCTTTTTGCCCCTTTCTAGCTCACTTGCAAGATTTCGTTTCTCCTACTCTTTCTTCACCACTTCAATAGCCCAAGGTGCATTTAATTGCAACCTAAGTACCTTGCATTCCCCTTGCACGCATTAAAGAGCAAATTCTGTGTGATTGGACATAACTAGTACTTACTGTAATAAATAGCATATTCATCTCTTCCACAGTCAGACAATTTCATACTGTGCAACTCCTCTGCTTTCTGAAATGTCGCCACTTAAACTGCAGCATGATTTTCCCATGAGGACACATTGAAAAGGCCTTTCCTGAAACACAGCTTGGAAATGTAACCTGTAATGTTATATTTAAACCAATTTTATAGCACTCAAAAATTGGATGAGCAGGTACTATACCCACACAGCAGAGACAATGTATTCTTTTTATTTTTTTCTTATAAACTGGGTTAAATAAATTTTGATTTTTATTTTGAAGTCACTTGCCTTCTTGGCGAAAACTTTTCTCTATTATTAGGCTTTGCAGCTGCAGAAATAGTTACATTCAGATATCTCTCTGAGATGATATGCATCACAGAAAAACTCAGGTTACTGCGCATGACATTTCCTAACATTGAACTAAACAGCACCAAAGTCATCCTGATGTTTTTTGGATCATGACTTTTCAGGGGAAAGTTGCTCTTACACTGGTGAAAGATGATGAGGAGTTTGTTTTACAAAGAACTGTGAAGATGGAGAAAGAGGAAAGTGAATAATCGTGTTTAATCTGAAATGCGTTTGATGCATTTGTCTCGGTTTTTAAGCAAACCACACAGTGATGTGTCTGCAGATACCCAATAGAGCAGAACTGTCCTGAAAAGCCTCCACTCATTCTTATTGCAGTATTTCATAAGTCCCAGAGAAACTATCGGAAACAGTTTGGGAAAACTCACTAGGAGGAAAACAAGACACAAATTCATTAAAAAACACATATTGGATTAAAAATACAAATTGGCCAATTTCTGTCAGCTTTGAACATGGTTATTAAAAGAATCAGCACCAGACCCCCCAACAGGGCCACTGATGTTCCTCGGGGACACCAGGGGAGAAGCAGGGACAACTTGGAAAAAATATGACATCAGCCCCTGCCAAGTGAGACTAGTGGGGAATTTTTCTTGAAATACCTGGAGAATGTCAGATCATGCCAATAAAAAAATTTTAGTCCAGAACTATTCATCATATGTAGTTCTTCTTAAAGGATTTTGGTATACTTCTCCTGCGTAATAAAATACAGAAAGCACACACCTTCAATTATTTTTATAATTAATGAAATGGAGCAACCATATTATTTTTCAATAGCATTAAAATGGAAGAATGAACTTGATTTCTCTGTGGTGCTTATAAAATTTCAATTGGATTCATGATTAGGACACAAAAATAGGATTAAGTTTGGGCTGCTCTGTCAGCTTGTTGGTTCAGGTTCTGAGGGTTGTTATCAGACAAAGGAAAATTGGCATTTTATAAAACTATGTGTGACATTGGTCTTGTTCCATATTTGAAGATGAGTACCATATCATGTTATACACAAGTAGTAAGAGAAAAAATTGTATGTTTGCCACACAAATTACATAAGTTACAAAGGCATGGCTAAATCACTAATAGTCTTTCATCAAGATTAAATTCTACCCAAAATGTGGATACCTACAAAGGACAAAACTGTTTGTATGTGGGTTAGTCTACCAGTATTCTCAAGCTGCTGTAGATCCACATGCCAGCACTGGCAGCTGGCTTGTACCTCCGAACCCAACAGTGCACAGAAAACCTGCCCTGGCAGCTGCTGCACCGAGCGGCTCTGAACCAGGGTCACTTGTGTGGCCTGACCCAAAGAGCCAACCACTGAAAGACCACTGCAGTGTCACCTTGGGGTGTAATTTGTGTCATACTGCATGCTACCAGTGCAGCACAGAGTCACTCATGTGAGCTTGAGAGGCTGAACATCCTGGAGGAGTGCCAGGATTGCCAGCTCTTGTTTTGCCTTTTTCCTTGAGTAGGTTGGAGTTCTTCATGCTTGACCTCTCACATTAAATT
Source organism: Catharus ustulatus (assembly GCF_009819885.2). Lineage (NCBI taxonomy): Eukaryota > Metazoa > Chordata > Aves > Passeriformes > Turdidae > Catharus > Catharus ustulatus. Next base: position 2,396,266 of record NC_046234.1, on the reverse strand, counting down.
TCTCTCTCCTCAATAAAACCGAGGGATAAGTCAGATTAATGACTTTGGTCTGTTTGTCCATTTTTGACAGGAAGCAATTATAGCTAGTGAATAACACATAGCGCCCTATGTGTGCTTTTACTCTGTGTTTATGGTTACCAAAGGAGATTTCCTCTCCACACACTTCCTTTCTCTGAAGGAAGAACAGCTTGACATGCAGTTAGTCCTTGCTGGTTTAGTCATTTAACTACTGCCATATAGCACTTACTTATCTGGATTTATTCCTTCTTTCCTCCGTTCTGATAGCTGAATACCTCCAGTTGTGTGGTTATGTTTCATTAAGTGGCATTCAAGCTGTAAGTGTTCATGGCTCTAATGGAGAATCCAGTACTGAAAACAAGAAGGGCCTGTGATCTCCTTCAGTCAGGTGCTGGGAGAATTCTGAGACATCAGAGAGCTTCATGCAGGAATTTGTAGGAATTGTTGTCTAGCCCAAGGGTTGGAAGTAGGTCTGTATGACCATGAAATAAAGATCAAGAGTGGGGTTCCAGAAACACTAAATCCTTCTCAAAGCAAGAGCTATTAATACTTTTAAGGATCTATCTGCCATTAAATCCATTAAGCTTTGGCAGCATGACATTGACCCAGAATTAGTGTGCCTTGAGCTGACACTGAACACCCACAGCTAAAAATCTTCTAAGCACCCATCAGTGGCTTGTCCACAAGAGGTTGTGATGGTGCATGGTGTGTTGTCTTGCACCTTTGTGAATCTTACAATCTCTTGTAAAGTCCATGGAAACTTTGCAACCCAAAATTTCCAAAGGTTCCTAGGACTGCCAAATTGTCCATACTCATACTCTCCTACATGCAGTCAGATGAGCACCATATTAGATTTTATTATCCACACGACTGGCACAATAATCCATAACCATCTTAGAAATTGGTGGTGCTGAGTTAATCCTTGGATGATCTGTACCTCCCCAAGCCCTTCCAGAGAGCATGTTCTCTATTGGGATGTGTGAGCTGCAGGTGGGTGCACGAACACACCTTTGTGCCGGTGTAAATGAGCACCTCAGTGTCACACAGGACACACATGAGTGTGTGTTAAACACACCAGCTGGTCTGGCAGTGCAAAGAGCCCAGCCAGAATCTCAGTGATTGCACCAGTGGCTGTAATTGAAACAGGCTCCAACCACTTCCGTCTCAACTGGATTTTTGTTTTCCTGCCTATGCATAGGTCAGCTAACCCATGATAAAAGCAGAGTTTGTTAATTCATCCACCCCACCCTGCCTTGTATGAGTGCTATAAACAGTGCTGGAAACAGCAGTAAGAGTTTAAATTACTCTGGTTGAAAATTCACTTCTGCAAATTACTGGGAGTCTTTTAAACAGATAAATAATGTTTTCCTAAGTGCGAATCTGTACTCCAGAGACAGAAAAGAAAGAGTAGAATTATGTAGGTCGGATTTTGTTTTCAGTGTCATCCTTAGCAAAATTTCCGTGGCAAAACTCTGAAGCATCTTGATACCAACAGTTTGCATCAAATGTGCTGTACTTGAAGCAATTGAGCTAATGTTCAAGATTGTGACAATCAGAAAAATAGGTTGGCATAATTATATTAAGATATCTGAGAGTGTCATGTACTTTGCAAGACTGAATTTTAAACTGTTGATTTAAATTAATGAAGATTCAAGAGTTTATAATTTGTTTATTTATTGAAATCAAATGCAGTCCATGTTTCTGACTAATTGAAAAGTATACTTGTGATAGAGAAAGTATTTAATTTGGGCAGGCAAGCTACCAGACTTCCAAATGAAGATGATAAATTGCAAATTCTCAATCTTAATCCCTGTAGGCTGACAGTTACCCCTCTAAAAGCAGGGTTTGAGTTATATACTATAGCTGGTAATAGCACACAGCTGCAGAGTAGGAAATCCCATTGATATTTTGCAAAGCCTTTGTTTTGCCTCATTCATTTATTTTTCAAAATGATACATTCCTTATTTAGAATAAAGAACTTTTTTTTTTTGCTATTTTGAGTGGACTAGACCTTTAAAAAGCTGCTAATTTTCCATATGTATAAATGCCTGGGATCAGCTCTGAATTTTTAACTTGCATGTAGCATTTTCAGAAGCACAAATGCATGTGTGATTTTGCAACCTCTCCCCCCTCCAAGAGTAAGTAACACATCTCTGTTATACATCTCAACATTCAGCATACAAGATCAAATGTAAAAAGGGATCTTTCATTCTCTAATGTGTAAAACATTTGTCCAACAGCAGCAGCAAAATGAGTGCCAGAAGAAGCAGTCGACAGGGAAGCAGTAATTTGTGTATCTGCACATTATTCTGTGTCTATGCACATATTAACCCTGGTATACAGTAAATTGTGTTACCATGGCAGCCCTCACATGGAAAGTTATATACTAGTAGGTTATCTCTAACAACCACCAACAGGGAATATGCATGTTCTGGCAAATGAAGAAGGGTGTTGCTTCTTCCTGTGAGGAAACAATACACAATAATTAAGGATGGAAAAAACAGGTTGCAGAAACAATGAAAAAATACAGCATTTGCCCCAAATGTAAAAAGTAAAATACAAAAATCCCTCAGAACTCCCTCTCCCCCTTTTCCCATGCATCAGCACCACCATGACTCTTAAGGGCTGGAACACTGTAGGCTTTACTTAGACAAAGCTCCCATTAAAATCTTGTCTTATGGTTTTCATTCTGTATACTTTTCATTGAGGCTTTTACAGGGCACTTTGCTTACATTAGTTTTTGTGTCCAATTTTGAGATTGATCTTCTTTCTTTATAATGAAGCTGGTTTCTCAAGGGTGAGCTGCTACAGTTCATCAACACTGCATGTTATCATATGCTGTGTTGTATTTTTAGTAGTATATACAACTTTGCCAAACTTCAACTTTATGGCTGACATTTTGAAGCAGATGCTATTTGCCTGAGCTGTTTCCTTTTTTAAATGCTTAAAAAAAAAAAAAAAAAAAAAAAAAAAAAAAAGGCTCAACCACTTAGAGGAGTCAGATTAGATGAAAAATATTTTTTAACCCCAACAGAAATTTGTTGACCATTCTCCTGGAACATTTCACATCTGCTGGTTTGAGTTGGAGTCTCAACACTAGTGATACATGGACGATAGCATCACTCAAAGAGAAAGTACAATGGAAATGAGAGCCCATGGCAGCATTTCGTGATGCAAAACTCAACACTGAGTAAAGGGTCAGCAGCTTGCATGAGTCATCAGTGGTTTAGAGAGAAGAAAAGAAAAAAGACATGACAAGATAGACACTCCCAAGAGCTACAGGCTTGTTGTATTGGCTGAAGTTTAATGGAAAAGCGGTGCTCCTGTCAGCTGGTGTATTACATAATAATGTTAACATCACTACAAACAGGTTGTGGTTTATTGCTTCAATTTCTTATGTACTGGCAAGAGAATTAGTAAGATTGATGCATTAGGATCTTAGATCTCAGTCAAATTAGGTGACTAAGAGGGTGATGAAAAAAATGCTTGTTCTTTGAAGGAGCACAACTCCATCAGAAACTTGTTACATCCTAGCATCAGGCCATTTGATGAGCTGCTGATTTAACAGCACACTTAGCAGGCAGCAGTTACATTGAAAGGGGCAACTACTTAATCAGTGCTTTAAAGATATTATGTTCAGAGTGATTTAAAGGGATATTGTGCTTTAGTAAAGTGTGCTATATGAGTATTTTCTACATTAAGTGAATGCAAAAATGAGGTTGCAAGTATCATTTGTATTGTCAGCTTTTTTATTTGGACATATGTCGAAAAAAGAAAAAAACAGTAAACACAAAACAAATACTAGCATTTTGGAAATATACTTACTGGAAGGAAATAGCCATGAGTGGAGGAGAACAAGTGAAGAAAATAGCAGCTATTATGTTCCATGGGTTTCCACAGTAGAGAAAGAGAGAAAATAAGGAAGTATTGTAAAATAGAGGAGAAATATTAGGAGTAAAGCAAACAAAGTGCATGGTTTCCATTGTTGGGGTCCTCTGGCCTTAAGATGAGACAGGGGAGATTCAGATTAGATATTAGAAAAAAAATTCACTGTTTTGGTTGTCAGGCATTGAATAGGTTGCCCAGATAGTTGTAGGGTCACCATTTTTGGAGGTGTTGCAGAGGTGTCTGGATCTGGCTCTAGGTGATGTGGTTTAGGGGTTACAGTGGTGGTGCTGGATGGATAACTGGACTGGATATCTTGAAGTTCTCTTCCAGCCTTGATGATCCTATGACTTGAGAGATTTCCCTCATCACCATGAATGTATCCAGGAATGCTGACTACCTCTCAATGCCTACCTTGTGCAACAAGTGGCTTGAGGAATAAACCCTGTTTACCTTCCCAAACAAGGGCAAACCAGCTTGGTATAGAGGGAGCTGTCAGTACTTTTTGATCTGATACTGCATTTTGTGTCTGATAAATATCTGTTAGGAATCAGCATGTGAACTCCTTCCTGAAGTCTCATGGACAATATTCAAAATAACAAATGGAACAAAGTGAGGCAGCATTATCAGTGTATTTGGAATATCTGACACTGCAGGATGTCTGAGGTAAAGGGTGTTTCATGACAAGTGAAAGATCCAAGTCTGACATGGCCATAGCTTTTACACACTTTAGTTTTGGGCTGATGACTACTCTGTAGCTCACCTGCCTCACTTTACCAGGGTGTGTAGATTGGAACGCCTTTGTACCCCAGGGCTTACATGTCCAAGGCTCTGATTAAAGTCCCCACAACATGCTACAATTATCCACCTTGGTGCTGCAATTCTCTACCTTTGTGCTGTAATACCTGGTCACTGCAGGGGCACTGTGGTGCCAGGAGCAGAGCTGGGCCCCAGCACCAGGGTCCCACAGCTAGCTGTGGTACTGTGACATGATGGAGTGGAGCTTTTCCTCAGCACTGAATTCACCAAATTTTGAAAACAGCTGTATCTTAAACATCCATCACAGAAAGCATAAATATAAAGGAGGGAAAATAAAAACAGCCTTTGGTTAGGGCAGGGGAGCTATTCATTTTGTTGGGGAGAAAATGAGGCAAGACCGAGTCATTAGCTGGGCTCCTTATGAAAGCAGGAGTTGCTTGGGAAATTGCAGTGCCATTGACTAGAATACGTGGAGCACAAAAGGGAGATATAATAAGAGGAAAGCAGTTATGCACCTAAGCCCTGAAATGTAGCATTACATCCATCCTGAGAGGTAATCATTCCTGTCATTACTAAGCTTTAAGATCACTCAGTCCTAGCATGGTAGAAATCCAGGAGCTCAACACATCAGTCAGGTAGTTTTTCCTAGCTCTCTGCTTCTGTGGCTCAGCTGGAGTTCAAAAAAAGCCTCAGATAGTGGCAATCACTCTTATGGCTGCTAACAAAGCTTGTAAGTAATAACTCATAAACCTTTGTAATTGAAATAAATTAAATTTTATCTTCATTACTGCTTTGCAGAATTATCTGAAATTGCATTGCTTCTTGCTCAGGAAATGATGCATTTGTACTTGCACATGTGGCTCTGGAACAAAAATTTTGGGAACAAATGATATATGTTATAAAACAGAGTTCTCCACTGCATGTCCCCCCCAGTTGCCACACTTGTGGTTTATAGTTTGTGTGTGTGTGATCTGTATTGCACAGCTGAACCACATGTGGGCAGCTTGTGTGATAGAGGCACAGGTGAGACACTGCCAGAGTGAGGTGACAACAGCGAGAGGAGATGGCAGCCTGAGCAGGGCACAAGGATGTGTCTGCACCAGAGATGGGCAGCAGAGCAGAAATCCTCAGGGTGGGTGTTTGACCACCATAGTGTCTAAGCACAGCCACTAATGACTTTGCCAGTCTTACTCTTTGAAATTGTCTTGTTCACTGCCATAGAAACCATTCAAATTATTCCTAGTACTGCCTTACAGGACCAGGACATGATCTACTGGCTTGGAGAAAAGGTCCTGCACTCTATCTGTGAAGCAGCCAGGAAAACAGGAAAGTAAATGTTTGAGTTATTTACCACAAAGTTTGACAAAATGCAGAACCTTATGACATCCTTAGAGGATAAAAAACTCTGGCAATCCCTGCCAAAAAGACAGTCTTGGAGAACAAGATGGAAAATCAGATGTTTTGCTGAAAGATTCAAAGTAAAACTTTGACTGAAAATTACTGCATAGTAGTGTAAATAATTGAGAATTTCTCCCAAAAGATGCATAGGTTCTTAAAAACAGCTTGAACTACTGAGATGACCTTAACATTACTGGCACAACAGAGCCATAGACTTGCCCCATTCATTTCTGTCTTTGCTATCATATTGTCCTAGAGAACATCCCAGAGAACAGATACACTAAAAGAATTCAGATGCTGTGGATATATAGCCGTATCTCTTCATTGTCACTATTTATTACCAAAAATAGAAAAACTTCTTTCCTCTCTACATGAAAACCTAATTTCTGTATTTCCTTAATAAGGAACTTTTTTCCCTAATAAGGATTATTCTTCCTACTTAGAGAGCATGAGTGAATCATCCGCTGACCTTTTGTGGCATGACCTAAACAGATGGATTTTCTGGATTATCCAACAGCAGGATGGGTTCTGCAGTCCTGAAATCTTTGCAAAGATGTTTCTGGATCATTTCCAGCTTGTCAACAAGCTCCTAAAATGTGTGGATTGAATACTTAGAACTTTATACTGTGTCAGAGGGCAAATTACTAATTTCCTATTTCCTAAATTCCTGTGTCATGTTCTCAGAGGAAGCATTAATGAATATCCCATCTGTATTTATCTTTATCTGCCATATATGCAGTACAGCTCAGTTACCAACCCCCAGAACAGGCAAGTCAGGCAGGGGTCTGCTTCAAACACCTGCACCCCAAAACATCTGCCCTAAGCAACCACATGTGCCTGTCCATCTGGTGACAGACACAGAGTGCGTGTTCTTGTTTGAGTGAGACTCCTGTCCATTAGGCCATATACTATGGAGAGAGAGATCATTTACATTTTCCTTTCTGATTTGTTGATTAAGAACAGTAAAATGATTGCTCACTTGGAGACAGAAATGGTACTGAACCTCATCCCTATAAATGTTTTCCATCTTGGATACTTGTCATCACTGCACATAGCTTGAGAGGGCCTGACCATCTGTGGAAGCTGGGAATGTGAACTGAAGTCTTAATTATGCTTTGTAAAGGCAAAGATGGGCACCTCAGAAGGGTGTTCACTGAGCAAAAGTTACTTATACCAGCCCTCAAATGAGATTGTCAAGAATGTGTCTGAGTTCCCCAAGGTGGTGGGAGGCACTCTGTGCTTCAAGCAAGTCCTATATAATTTTATTCTATCCTTTCCAAAGATAATCTAATGTAAAATGTCTGAAAATTGTTGGGAGTGCAGACTAAAAGCCCTGCCCTGTTTAGGGTATCTGAGTCACACATGCTTCAGTTTTCTTCCTTTGGAACAGGGAATTGGAAATGTTTTCCTGCACAAAGTTGCAAATTCAGTTTTACAAGTGGGAAGTCCCAGAGCCCAGAAGAGGCACTGGTACTATTGCAAGATAGGAGAGAGGGTTTTGAACTCCATTTCCTGAAAGACTGTTTAGCCTGGACCTCCTCTGTGCCGTGACAGAGGCTGAGCAGAGCCAGTGTGGGCAAGACAGACACCACCACCCAGCTGAAGGAAAGCTGCCCTCTCTGCCGGGCTTTTGTGTGCGACTCATTTGCATCTGCACGCTCAGCTTGGGTTAGGTGCTGGCTCCAGCTCCTGCAGTGATTTGGACTGTGTCTGACAAATTGGAGAGCCCTTGAGCAGATGAGGCACCAACTCACTGTACTATTCTGGGAGGGCAACACTTCTTGACAGGCAAGTTAAATGCCTACAGACTTTAGAGATGCAAATTTAGATATCTGGGGACTCCAACTAGGCTTTATGTAGGACGTTTTAGGAATTATGCTCTTCTACATAAATGCCTAAATTCCACCCATGTTCCACTTCAGACTTATTAGTCCCTCTGTGGATTTAGGCCTGGGAAAATAAAAGGCAGGATGCAAGAACCACTAGACTGTACTTAATAATGAATCTCTGAGCAGAGAACACACAGGCTTTGGTTTGAGGTCCAGCCAAAATTGGAGTAAAATAAGAAGAGAAAACACATGTCTTTTGGGATTGCAAATCAGCAAATTGGTGCTGAATAGAAAGAGAGAAATAGAAGAAGCAGCTGAGAGAGAGGAGAAACCAGGGACTTAAAGAAAATTGTCCATTCTCTCAAAATCATTACTAACATTTTCTACAAGTGGGGCTATTAAAATACACACACTCAAAGATGTTTCCTTTTGTTTGGTTGGGTAGTGATCTTGAAATTGCAATTTTTATGCATGATAAATGCCTAGTTAGAAACTGCCTTGTGATACTGAAATACTTAACACCTGGATTTCATATGTATGTCTTTATACAGCTGCTTTCCACCAGAACAGCTAACTAGGTGAAAATTTGGAAGCCCTCCTGTCCAGTTAGTTTTATATTGTGCAAGGAAGGGACCTTCCCAATTCAATGGAAAGAGGGGCCACGGTCCTGGCAAGGTGTTGGGGGTTTTTTTCCCTTTCCTCTCTGTGGAATTTCCCCTCATGGACATGCTAAGAAGCACTGATGGCTAGGCCCTGGCACTGATGGCTAGTGACAGGGAGAGGGAGGGACAGGGGTGAAAACCGAGAGAAGAGAAGCAGGTAAAGGAGAGGGGAGGCACTTGCTCGCCCCCTTGCTCGGAGCAGAAGAGGAGCAGGAGCAGGAGAGGAGCAGGAGAGGAGCAGGATGCTGCTGCTGCTGCATCTCCCCCTCCTGCCCTCCCAAGGCCATGAGCACCATCTGTGCTGCTGGACCCTGAACTGCTGCCTGCTCCCTTCAGCCTGCTGCAAGCATCCTGTTACAGCATCAGGACCTATGCTGTCAGCAAAGCCTCTCCTCCATCCCCTTCCCACCTGGGACACTGCTGCCATCACCCCAGTGCCCCTGCAGCTGCTGGGCTCTGCCCCTGCCCAGCAGCAGTCACTGCAGCACAGGGAAGGTGCCGGGGCCAAGGAGGACTGGAACTGGGTTACTGCTCTGTTTGGAGGTAATGTCATAGTTGTTGATGGTTTTGCTTGTCTTGTTAGGTCTGTTAGTAAAGAACTGTTATTCCTATCCCCGTATCTTTGCCTGAGAGCTCCTTAATTCCAAAATTATGCTAACTCAGGGAGGGATTTTTTAGCGGCATTTAAAGGGAAGGCCCTGCTCTTCCCTAGCACATTTGTCTTTTCAAACCAGGACACAAGGTCACAAGCAATGTTCACCCACTGTTTGGAACAAAGCAGTTATAAATAATACAAATATAAAAATACATGCCCAGCTAAAGTTTTCCATCTGGAAATGGTCATCTACAGTGCATTTTTAGCCAGTCTATACTGTTCCTGAACGTTGTTTCCTGAACTATAGCAGTAGACTGCTTGTGCTGAACTGGGGCTGGGAACATCCAAATCAAGGGTGACCTTCCCACCAATCCCCATCTCCCTTAGTCTTTTAAATCTAGTGGAATATTATTAATAATAAGAAGAAGAACAACATCAGTAATAATATTAGTAATAATGCAATCACCAAACTGAGAGCTTTGTTCTCAGTTTGTAGAAGTTCAGGCTGATGTTCTAGTTCATGCTGAACAATGCTTTAAGCTACAAATGAACTTGAATGAAGGTAATTGAAGAGAAAGTGATTACTCAGAAACCCTGTGGGACAGCCACCATCTCTGTGCTGTGTTTGCATAACACTTAGAGGCGCCAAGGTCCAAGGCTCCTCTGGGGGATCGCCATCTGCGCTGAGAGAAACTCTAACTAATCTCTGAGGCTTAATGCCATCAGCACTGTGTAGTCTGTTTTCTTTCTTGATTTCTCTTCCTCTATTTATTCAAAGATCTTCAGCAAAAGCAGAGAGAGTGACAAACACAAGGTTATACAGGAGAATTCTCTGTGGTTTTTTGGGGGTGTTGATGAAAAGGAGGGGATCATCTTTAGCTCTATGCTTTCAATCCTCATAATTTTTTTTTTGCCATTGGCAGAAACCCTAGAGAACTTAAGATCTCTGGGCAGCTCTTTTCCTTCATGACCCTGAAATTTAAGAGATCAGAAAAAAATATTAGCGAAATTGTTTCATCACTAGGTTCTTAGAAACAAGTAGAAATGTCAAAGAAGTTTCAGGAAATAAAATGCTAGTTGTCCTGATCACTGGAGAATAATTTAAAATCTGTTTTGTTTTATGGTGGCTTACTGTTATGTGGCTTTCTGTGACTGATTGAATGGATTTTTATGAGAAAGACTGCATTTTTTTCCAACAACAATGCCACATTTTAATTCCTTTTAACTAATAACTAATAACTAATAACTAATATTCATACTGGAGTATGAATATTAGAGGCATCGAATCCTTTCAGTGTCCAGCATATTCCTACCATTTGCTTTGAAATTCTTCTCTCATGGTCATTTATCCACAGATGCCATAATGCCAGGATACAGTGAAATTCAAAAATCATAGGAATTCTATTGTCCTCAGAAATTTGAGTTAAGGCAGTATGTACATGTTCTAGGGAGGACTGGAACTGAATTGCTTGGGGAGCTGAACAAATGTGGGAAAGGCGGTTCCTTACCCTTTCACTACAGGAGTATCTAAAGAGGAAAGAGAAACTTTCTTGTGATTAAAATGACCAACAGACCAACAAAGTTTAAATCTCAGATACTGTGTTTTTGCAGCTGATCCTCAAAATAAAAAAAATTGTAACAAGTTAATATATACACATACTGTCAAGTTAATTCAATTGAATAATTGGAGAAAATCAGTCTGTTTTCATATGCTCTATGAACAGAAAGTGAAGCTGTATTAAATCATGTAAATTATTCTCTGTGAGCTGTTTGCTCTTTTCCACTAATGATGTTATTTGTCACCCCAAGCCCCTGTATGTGGATGTAAACCAAAGCACATGTTAGAAAAAGGAAATAACTATACACCACATGAGTTTTTCCTCTCTGAAGAAGTCTAGTGCTGCACATTTACTTTGTAGCTTTAATTAAACAGTGATTGATGCTTATTTGGAGAGCTAAAGATAATTACTACCTTTTCAAATGTGAACTGGCTATCCCTTTGACCCCAGTATTTTAGCCAAAAAGCATTGCAGGGAGTACAGTTCTTTTTTTAATGCAAAAGGAAAAGTGCTCTTTTCTGTTCTTGTCTTGGGTAAGTTTTGCTCCCGAGGACAAGACTCCTTCCCCCTGCCAGGAGGGTTTCCTGCCTCCAGAAAAGGTGAAAACAGAAAACGGGCTTCAGGATGATACCTTCTTAAGATGAAGGAAGATCTGCACAGAGACTGTTCCCCTTTCAAGAAGGGAGAGAAGGAACACCCCAGTTGTTATCTGGTGCTTCTGCTGTGTGTTTGGTTGGCTATCAGGGCAGACAGACTGCACACGGAATGTCCTTACAAGTGGCTTTCAAATTCTTTAAAAGTTGATTACTATCAATTCCTTCAAAGAAACCTCATTAAGCCTCTTCTCCATTTCCATTGTTGGATTTTTTTTTCCATGAATGCACAGGTGTTTTAATGCCTCAATTTTATGGCAACAAGGAATAAGAAAAAGATTAGGAGCAAACTTTCTGCCACCATGTCTGCCTACCTGTCTGCCTGCTGTTGGCAAGAAAACAAACTTCTTTCAAATACAGTTCTGTTTTCCTCATTCTTTTCCTTTGTTGTTTTCCATATTGGCATGATGTGAAGCTCTGCATTGGCTATCTCCAAAACTATTGAGCTCCCTGCCTTCTCTTGATTTACATCACATGCAGCTAGATGGGCTTTATTTTAAAACAGCTGTCTGGAGAGATTTAGCCACCTCCAGCTGGCCTCATGCTTCAAATAAAATATGGCAGATAGCTGGGCCAATGATCTGATGACACATTTTATCATTCCAATGGGCATTTCTCATTCTGATAATGGACAACTTCACAAGTGCCATCATGTCAACGAGAGTGATGAAAAAATTAATTTGATTCTAATAAAAAACAATGGATTGGGCTTTTGTATGACAAGCTATAAGCATGTTAATTGACTTCTGGGTATCTTAGAGAGTCATGAGAAATCTTTGTGCTTGATATTTTACTCCAGTGTATGGTTTGTGTGCTCCCCTCCGCAGCACCTGCTTGCATTCCTGAAGTGCTGTGCTGACAGTCTAAGAAAACACCTCTTTTAAAAAGCACCTTGGGAGATTTCAAACTCTGTGATAAAACAACTGTGGGATAGAAATTAGAAATCATACCCTAAGTACACAACTAGGGGTGCTTGAAAAAACCTTGGAGGTCTGTGTGTATGTACATGGTATCATTAGAAACTATTTTGATACCTTCCTGATATTTTTTTTTGAAGTTCTGCTTTCCACATTGTATTCTGAAACAAACAAATGGGAGCAAGAGCATCAGACCCCATCCACAGTTAGGGAAATGCCAGTTGCAGCCCCATAAGCAGGGGATGGTAATTGCATTTTACAAGCAATTAGAGGAACTTCTGGAGTTTCCACGTGCCTCTATGATTTGGCAGCATGGCAGAATGGGAGAAATTTTAATGTTAGTGCTGAAAGATTGTAAAATCATGCCTTGCGATGTAGAAAATGGAAGTTCCTTTGAAAGCTGCATTAATGAGCTCATTTTACTAAACTTCATTAAACCAGCCATATAATTTGTGCAAACTTAGTCTACTTCTCAATTACATGGAAATGGAGTGTGCTCTGATGAGTTAGGAGCTAGTGGTCATTACTGACTGTGTCATGCCAGGTAGGCTAAGCTATTGCAGATGTCTTCTTTTATGATTTTTTTTTCAGCTGTAGGTGAAAAATTTGGGTGAGAAAGATGGCACGTGGCTGTGGGTGGATAAAAGACCTGTGGGACATGGGGCTGTTGCATGTGTGGGCTGTGAGGCTGAGGCAGGCACAGCAGCACCAGGTTTGGGTTGGTTGAGCTGGCTCACAGGGCACAGTCTTTGAGGTAAAGGTGCAAATGTGCCATGTGCAGGGATATTTCCAGTTCTCGTTAGAAATTAGCTTAAACCTATAAAGGGAAGATCCTCAGAGAGAGTGGGCATGAGTCAATATATCACCTTAAAAAGTATGCAGGCAAAACTATTTAGCTGAACACTCTGCTGTTTATCTCCCTCCTACCCTGTAGCCTCTGCTATTGTCTCCTGATGTTTTGGGCAAGGGAAGGAGTGGTGTCTGCACTGTGCACCCCTGTGCAGGAGGATCGAGGCCCCACAGTTGCTATTCTCTTCTTTATGGGGGACTGTATGGGGTAGAGGATTTGCAGGAAGGGTTTTATTTCATTTCACAGCTTTGAGAGACACCAATCTATCAAATCCAAAATGTTTTGGAAAGAAATCCAGTTTTATGGAATTTCAGAACTCAAAACATTCCTACCACAATGTACACCTACTACTGACAACTTTCTATTGTGAAATTTGGGGGATTGACTTAAACTGAAGTAGAATGGAGTAACAGAAAAAGACCGAAATCAAAATATTGAATTAACCTTAACCTTTATGGTTTTCTGATTTCAGTAAGCAAAAAATTCTGGCAATTAAAATTTTCATCCCATTCAAGGGATTTATTTGAATCCTGTGACATGGGAAATATTGGAAAGAAAGCACTGAAAAAATCAGGTGCCTTGTGATGTGTTCCAGCCCTATCCCTGTTGGTTAGCCAGACTAAATTTGTATCTTGCACTTTTGGGTGGACTATTGTTCAATTACCTGTTTATTCAAACTCTGTTCCAGACCTATTTTATGTATTAACCACTAATCAGCTAATCCAAATATCAGGAGCAGATGTGGCTCACTTGCCTGCTTTCCCTTTTATTGTATCAAAATGTCCTTCAAGTGTCCTGGTGTTTTTCTTTTCATTATGTACAATTGTGCCTCATTCTGTCTTGTGGGACACAGTGTACTGCAACAATTAACACCAGAACATCAAAGCTGACTCAGCTTTTATTGGCAAGGGGACCATAACGTAAGTGGCAAAACAGCACTTTTGGGATACCAAGATCTACTCCAGCCACAGTCAGTGACATTAAGGGACATAAAAGAGAGCTGGTGACTGGTCCCTTTTCTCAACGTCTTTTAATGTGACTTAAATAAAAATTGTAAATCTGATACAAGTGCTACAAAATACATAAAATTTTAAAATTACTCAATGGGCATAAAGTGTTTGAAGTATCTAAACCAAGCTACTGGTTTAGAGATCCTAACCTCAGACACTCAAAAAAGAGGCAGTTTTTAGAGAGAGTTGAGCTCTGTCCATCAAAAACTTTTCTGTCACTACAGTGCTGAAATGATCTGTGCCCTGACCATTGCAGACAATGTCTGCAGATATTGCAGAGTGGCTGATGACTGACAGGTCGGGTGGCTACCCCTACACCAAACCATGAGCAGATTTACCAGAACACCTCTAGTCAAAACAAATTACAAATTTGGGTACAGCCAGTGTAGCAATGCAGCCTCCCTAGAGAGGATTATAGCTCCTATGCTGCATATGGTCTGATTATATCTTAAAAATATGCTGTACATGGAATTTGGTCTGATGCAAATGTTGGGGAGAGAGCTTGTGCTGAGATTATGTAAATGAACTGGCTATGCCTGTTCCTGTTCTGCCTGCATGGAGGGTGAGTGGTTCAAGGCGTTATTTCCAGAGGAAAGGTCATGTCTGAGAGTTTGCACATAAGATGCATTAAAGAATTATCTGCAAAGCTCTGTGTGTCATTCTATAAGCCCACCAGTATAGTCACATGTTGTGGCATTATTCATAGCATTAATGTTAGGACAGTGACAACACAACTGGCTTTGGAAACACCTCAAGGCCACCAGGACAAGGGGAAACACACAGTATTTGCATTGGGACATTTTAAAATCCTTTTAAAACCAGGTTCCTGCACCTGGTTCTACATACACAAGAGATTTAGGAAGACTTTGGGGAAAATGGATGGAACAGAAAGACTGTGAGCTGACTCTCAGAGTAGGGTGGCAGAAATGAGGCAACAGCAACTCTTTCTCAAATTGTTCCAAGATTGCTCTGGGCTTGGCACAGACCGGTGTATGAAATGGGGAAACTGTAACTGGTTTGTGCTATTCCTCCAGGCCTCCAGGCTGAGCAAATCTTGTTCAGAAAAGGTTCTCATTGAAGGCAGTAATTATCTGGTAATTAAAGGATACTGTTGTATATGGTAGATTTCCAAAGCTGGACTGTCCTGGATTAATGTAAGCTTGTATATGAAGAAGGTGAGTGTAATCTTGCAATAAAATTTCCAAGCACTTTTTTCTATGTGCCTTCTGTAATATAAAGCCAATGTTAAATCAAACTATAAAGTGAAACTATCAGCTATTTGGCAGTGGTTCCAGCAAGAAATACTTTTCAAGACTAAATTATATTATAAACATGAAACACCTTTTCTGAGTGTCTGTGTTCAAGAAAAAACAATAGCTGTAAAGCTAATAGCAATTGCATAAGAGGCAAAACAGCATGTTCAGTGAGAGTAAGCTTCAGAAGCCAATGTGTTTGATACATGTACAGTGCTTGAGGAGTGTCAATAAGATATTAAGATCCATCAGGAAACTGCTTCTCCATCTGCAATTTTTCCAGAGCCCTCCTGGAATTTATTTTTTGCTTTTGCAGCAGCAATAGCAGAAGCACTTGCATAGATTAGTCTACAGACCAAGACATGTTAAGATCCAGGCTAGCAATTATTTTTGAACACAAAATGTAAATTTTCTCAAGGCAATGAGATGTTCAAAGACTGGCCTCAACCTGCCATTAGAGCATTTTTGGGTGGTTTCAAATTTTTACTTACTGCAGAAAGCAAGTACAATTTACATTAAGAATCCATATTATATTTCCTTTTCTGTCCTTCCTGGTAAATAGTGCATCCAACTGAATCTTCCAAAATTTTTTCTTTCATTTTACCTTTTCAATTATTAATTTTTTTTTTTACTATTTTAAACTTTCTCCACTCTGAAATATTGACATGATTTCCAACATAATTTTCCAATGGATCATAATTTTGAAAAAAATCTGTACGCAAATATCAAGCACAGTTCTGAAGGTTCTGAAATTCTGATATAAAGTACTGAGGGTCTGAATCAGTGGAAAACTCTGTTCCAGTCCAAGGACTGAGATGAAATGTTTTCCCCGAGGCCTGAGGCCTCTCAGTGATGGGTCAGTTCTAGAGATGAGTCACTGAGGTTGAGCACAGGCTGTCCAAAGTGCAGCCAAATCATGCTGTTGATGTAAAAGTGTGTAGGGAACTGATGACAATTTGGGTTAAGAAATGAAAAATGAACTATTCTCTATTCCAATTTTATTCACAAAGAGCAACACTAAATATAACCCAAAACTTTCTCAAGAGGCTTATTCTGCTGTTCCTATCCAAAACAAAGCAGATATGTTGCTACTGAATAAAACCTCTCTTTTTCCTACATTCTTCATTGCAGTTTTAGTTTCCCAATCAATACACCCCTTGTTCAGAAAATGTGTAATTTCTTCAGGTGTTGGCCACAGCTGTTTTGTTCCTTATCATCTGTGGAGCACAATCCTACTTGAAAGAGGCTAAAAGGTTCTCTGCAAGACATGGGGTGCATTCCTGCAGTTTCCCCTCTGTCATCATGCACAATTTATGAAGGTCTGGGTTTTCTGCAGCCTGATGTGATGGAATGTGGTTTATGGTTAGGTTTCCAGAGTATTCAGGAAAGCCAGTGCCATGGCCCCCAGCCTCAAAGGCACCTGTTGATAACCCACACTGACTGCACCAAGTGGGGAAATGGGGAGAGGGCAGAAGGGCTGAACTCTGCTCCTATTGATTGCAAAACTCTATCAAAAGTCTAAAATCAAATTAAATGCGCTTTCCTTCTATATTCAAATTGTTGTCTACTCTGATTGCAATGGCAATAGATTGGTTCCCACTGAAAGCCTTCACTTCTTTTACTCAAAGGTCTTGTTAAAGGCCAAAATGCTTCTCTTATGGATCAGACCACTTGAAGGCAGATACTCCTGAAAACATTCTTACACAGCACTGGTAGGAGCAGAGGTCAGAGGACTTCAGAAGAGCTTCCCTGACCATCCAGAGGAGTGGATGGGAGTGGAGGAGTGGAGTGGAGTGGAGGGTGGGATGTGGATTTTAAAGAGGAGGGACATTGGAGTCATGCTCAGCCGTCTGGCAGTGAAACTATGTTTTCCCTGGAGATTTAGGGAGATGCATTAAACTCTCTGTTCCTTTCTTCGTTTTAAGACTATTTCCTGGTAGTCTATTTTGGTTTGAAGAGTGAATCTGTACAATTAATTCTGCTGCAATATTTTTCGTTGTTCTATTTTCACTAGTGTAGCTTAAAAAATCTAGCCCTGCAATAAATAACAGCTCAGTAAGCCCTGAGCTCTCTGTCAGTGAATCTCTTTTAGTGCCATCTAATTCATTTCTAAGGCTCCAGTTTCTCATTGTGGCTTATTATTACATTTTACTGTTCTGAAAAATGATGCAGGTAATTGTATTGGTCCCTTACCTAACTATAGATTCTTTTTAATTTCTTAATAATAATGAAATTGCCATAGATGCCTTATAATGTTTTTCTTCAGAAATAAACATTTAAGTAGAAGTTCACACAAAGCAATCCTGGGCCGCCCTATGGCAACAATTATAATTAAAATATAACTGTTTGATTATATAATTGAAATTTATTCCCTTTGATTTGCATGGATCCTTTCCATGGCCATACCCCTGATTTTGAAGAACTCAGCCTTTATACACACTGCTGCAGGAAATTTACTGCAGTAATGGGCTCAAAAATACTTTCCTGTTTCAACCTACAAATAAAGAAAACACTTGAATGTATGAAGAATTGAATAAAATCTGGTTTGTTTGTAATTAGATGGCTGCACAGCTGTGCTAGAAATACCAGGCCAGTGTTTAAAAAACCAAAAAGATGAAGAGCAGATCTTGGTTCTCTCCACCCCACAAATGATCAATCCAGCAACATGCTCAGGGAGTTATGCTCACCTTGCTCATGGATGCTTTTACTCCTATAGAGACTCAATAGATGTCTAGAGGTAACCCTCAGAGTTCCTCTTGTCCATTATCTCGCCCAAATGGCAGAAAATATGGACTGCCTGGACTCCTTTCAGACCTGCCCCAAGAACGCTAGTATGATGGTCTATGGCATGGCATGGCATGGGATGTTCCCTGCAAGAGAACCAGAGAGAAGCATCTGCTTTGTGCACCCCAGGGAGCTTTAGGGAATGGAGAAACACAAATTCATTCACCTCTGGGAAGACTGAGTGGAGAGTTTGGTAGTGGAGAGTTTTCTCACTGGAGCCCAAGTGGACATTACATTCCCCTTCAACAGCCGTGTGGTGACAGCATGTAAGGTTTAGATTTAGGGGCCTGGATATAATTCACCCCAAATCACCCCTGATAGTGGCACCAAAGAGAAATTGGTGCTCTTTTACCACAGTACAAGTGAGCTCAGAAACTGTGAAAGGACACAGCATGTAGAGAGTCACTGATTATTTAATTTACACAGTTTGCAATCAAATCAGGTTTATCTGGTAGTAGAAACATAGAGCAGCTCTAAATATTACTAAACATGCACAGAAGGAATAAAAGAAATTTGACAGTATAATTACAGCTTCTCTTTAAGATTCCATCAAAATTATTTAAATGCATATAAACCTATGCTTTTACAAAAAAAGCTTTCTAAAAATCCCAAATTGTATTGAATTTTGGAAGAAAAAGAGAAGAAAAGTCAAATTCTATGTTTTGATCATTTTATAGTGAATACAGACAGTCTGATCATAGTGCACTGCATACAAAGCATGACAATTAAAGCACTGGTTAATGATTGCTTCATTTAGTGACAATCATGTAAACAGAAAAGTTGGAACTTAATAAATTAAGTAAAGAAGCATGAATTGAAATGCCAAGTCAATCATTTAAAAAAATAGAATTCAATAATTTAAAATCATTTAATCATTTCTGTAATTATTTTGTGACAAGGAAGGAATAAAGAGTCAAAATATAAAACTACAAGCATATTTTGGCTAATGTCAATATTGGAATCACATTATTCCAATATTAGGGTTAAGGTTTGGGTTAGGGATTACAGTGTGGGTTAGGGTAAGGGTTGGGGTTAGGGTTATGGTTAGGGTTAGGGTAAGGATTTGGATTTGGGTTAGGATTAGGTTTAGGGTTAGGGGTCAGGCTATTTGCATTTCACCTGTAGTACATTAGCAACTTTCACAATGATTATTTTTCTTACTTTCAAGGAAATTAAATAATTAACCAGCCAAGACAGTTCTAAAATAAGCCATTCACCCATCACAGTATAGAAGGATTGATCATTATACATTCTTCATTTCACTTCATTAAATACACACCGTACTGACCAGCAAGTCTAAAGGTTCACTCAGATGTTTTGAGCCCCAGCCTCAAGGCTGTGAGTATATTTATCTCCCAGTGGACTTTATAAAGGTGAACTGGAGATGTTGAGACACCAACCTTTACTCACCTCTAGACAATGGGTAGTACGTGGCATAGCTGTCCCCAGTGGGTTGGGACAGGAAAATGTGTCAGGAGCCCTCAAGTCCTTCACTTTGGAAACACAAATATTAACAGCCTTGCTAGAAAGTACAGAAATGTGAAATGGCTGCAAGAGTCACCAGGTTGCTTGTTTTGTGGTTACTATCTTCTAAATATGAGAGGTGGTTTATGGAGGAATGAAAGGGTTGGCTAATCTCCAGTGCAGAGTTTGGAAGGAACACCATGCCAGCAGGCTGGGCAGCTCTCAGGTCCTGATGGCTTCCTGGTGTTCCACTCAGTAAGAGATGAAGCTTTATTTTTAGAGAGGACATTGATACCACTGCAAAACTTCTGGAAGTTTATTTGTGCTTTAACAAAATCATGGGGGTAATATAGTCTTGGTAGGTGACTGTACAAGGAGAGAGAGTAAGCCACGGAGGGATTTGCTTGGTCTGTGCTCTGTATGTAGAACATCCCGGGAATTTGCAGAGAGGTCTGTGAGGGGCAGCTGAGCTTTTTGCTTGTTAGGGCTCTCTGTGTCCTCCAGTATTTAGGGAACAAACACTAGAGAACATCAAAACCATGCTTTGGTTTTGTTCTGTGTTGGGTTTTTTAGGAAAAAGAAAATGAAATTGTTTCCTAAGTAATATAATTTCTGACTGCAGTGCTTAGTGCTGGTGGTGATATGGGGTTTTGTTAATAGTGGACAGCAGAGAAAATAGCATGCTTGCTTCCTGTATGATATAATTAAGGATACAACCACACAGAATAATTGTTTTGAAGTTGACTGGGTAAAGCCAGACTGGTAGCATCAGTACCCAAGCACAGAAAAGCAGAAATGACCACCTGAGATAGCAAATAAGATGAACAATATGAAAAAGTCTATCAGGTATCATTCCACGTGACATCCCCCATCCCACAACAGTCTCCAAGGCCACAGATGAAAATTAAATTCTATTGTACAAACCCACACTGACCAGTAGTCCCAGAACTGCTTGCATTTGTCTTGCTGTGGTTAGTTTTGGTAATTCGTGTATCCTCCACAAGTGCTTATGCTATGTGACAGTTTACAGATTGCACCCAGGAATGACAGAAATTACAGATGGAAAGGAACTGTTAACCTTGGCCCCACAGGACTGCTCTCCACTTCATATTTTAATGAAATGTGCGGTTGGCCCATTCCAGATGATCTGATATAGATATTTTTGCCACTTTCCCTCTTACTTAGAAGAGCTCATCAATGACAATGGGATGGATTATGTTGCTGCCAACAGCAGCAGCAATAGGAAAAATGCCTCCTGAAAATCTGCACCACGACTCCATGGGTTCTTTTCAAGGAAAACGACTTAATTATAGGGCTAGAAAATTACCATGCAATAATTAATAGGCTTGGTATTTGCACTTAGGAAAGTGATTGTAACGCATAAAATACAGTATTAAATTGGAATTAGCTACACTTATTTCAGTTACTAATATAGTGCCCTCCACACCACCTCTTGTGCAACCTCTCCAACATCTGTTTGAAAAAATGAAACCAAATCAGCCCACAGTTTCTGCATGACCTAATTGTAAATCTCCAGTAACTTCTTGGGTTCTATCCAAAACAACATGAGTTTCAATTTTTTCCAGTTTTTTCTTATGCTGGGAAGTCAACCACCCATGTTATTACTGGGAAACATGACCCTATGTTATGTTCCCTCACTGAGGTCCTTGAGTCAATAATCCCAGCAGTGCCTCAGTGTTTTTAGAAGTCCAGTTCTCTTCTTTCAACATGCCTTACTCTCAACACAGTGCCAAATATTACAAGTTTTTAGAGGTGCCAGAGTTATGATAATTAATGCTAAGAGAGTCGTAGGAAGCTTGTAAAAGCTCAAACCTCGAAGTTTCAAACACTTTCCCAGTCTTAGAAATTAAGATGAACCCATGGGGGGGGTGTGTGCTAAATTATTCTCTTTTTGAAAGAACTGAGATTTCTTATGCCTTTATCCAAGGGATCTGGTGCTGGCTTCTATCAGACAGGAAACTGGACTAGGTGGACTCTGGCTCTGATCTCATCTGGCAATTCAGATGCTGGGAAATAAAAAAAAAGTGAGGGGAACAGGCTTCTTCTGTCTCTCACTTGTGGTTTTCATTCACTCCAGCACAGAAATGGCCATGACAGCTGCTTCCACGGAAGGGAAAGGCAAGGCTGTACCAGGCCATTGAGATTTCCAACCCAAAACTTTCAGTTTCACTTCAAAGCATGCAGACCAGTACTTCTGAACTCCTCTTTTAGCCACATGTTTTGCATGTTTAAAAGGTTTTGCTCAGAAGACAGCAACGAGAAGAAATTCCTTGAGAAAACAAACACTGACTGCATTTTGCGCAAATCAAGATCCTGAGCCCCTTTTCCTCACCTGTAGCTGTGCTGCTCTTTCTCTGAAACCCCTGGAGTCTGCCAGCATGGGAGTTAGAGAAACATTCTTTCACCAGGAGTTTGCTGCGTTCAGAAATGGGCTTAACACACATTTCATGTTTGTGTTTACCTTTGTATCTGTCTTGCCCTTCATCAAGCCCCAGAGCAGGTCCTGGTGATGATGCTGCCCTTCTCAGGGCCTCTTCCAATGTGAAAGCGCCCAACATGTACCAGCCTCAGACAGCATCAGTGTGGAGAGACCCTCCATCATAGGCTAAGGGGAAAGTCTTTGGAAGACTTTCGTTTTATTACAGGGTGAGTTCCAACAGTTTTTCAGCATTGAGAAAGAGGTTGTGACCCCCTGACAAAATTTTGGCTGCAAAATGAAATTTCCTCTCCATGCAGGAAACCACTGGAGAGAGTATTTCTATAATACTTCCATTCAAATAAATCCAGGTATTCCAGTAATTGTATAGTCTCCAGTAAAAATATCAAATAAACCTGTCATAGGCTTTTCTCCCAGATGCTCAGATACAGTCTCCTTTCACTGTGTAGCACAGCCTGCAGTGCCCACAGACATCCAAGGTTACGCTTCTGCGGTTCAGGCTCCATGGCTTGTCCTGGAAGGAGACAATGGTTTCACTATGCTCCAGGGGCTGCATCTCAGCACTGCTCCTGCCTGCCCACTAAACGAGGTCAGAGCAGCTCTCTCTGCTAATATCTTGGGTAACACAGCCTCTGGGAGAGAGCAGTTTGAAAGTGAAGCAATCAAAGCTCATCACTATATAATTTATTAACTTGCTTTGTAAGGCAAAACCAGCACGGCATAGAAAAGGTGTGCTCTGGAAGGAACATACAGCAACCACAATGGTGTAACTGTGTAATAAAATGTTTGTGCTGTTGGAAAGGTTTGCTGCAGAGGAAGATAAAAGACAAAGATCAATGAAATGTAAAAACCTTTACTGGGAAGCCTTCTGTCTTAAGAGGAGACAAGTCTGCTTAGCCAGGGTGCAGAGGGCACGTGTTCTTGTGGCTGCCTTTGTACTGAGCCTCAGATCTGGCTGCCTTTGCTTCCTTCAAGTCCACAAAACCTTGACTTCACCCATGCCAAGGTCTTCCAGTATCACACCCCGATAGAGCTCTCTTTCACAGAGAAACATTTAACTGACTGTTGGTCATTTACTTCAATTTGCCTCCAAAGCAGACCTCTCCACTCACCACCCAAATGTAGAAGGGCATTTTCAGCCTTTTACATGCAGCTCACAGCCTCAGCACAGCACTGCAGTCTCAAGCCCCCCAAACATTTTAAACAAACCACAGATGAAACACTAACACAAGTAGTAAATCTTGAAGACAGCTCAGTGATAGAATGTGCTGCTTTAGCTATGACATACAGTAGCTTAAAAAATTAGAATTAGTTACGAATAGTAGATTTCTCACACTGCCAGACTGTATCATTTATCTTACATAATTTACTATATAATTTTTTCTTATAAACAGCTCAGAAGCCAAGACTCGGTTAAAAACAAAACAAAACAAAAACCAGAAATGGATTTAATATTTAACTGTTCCCTGGGGACCAAACTCATTTCTGATAGAAGAGAATGAGTTTGACCTACTCTGGGCAGTTCCCATCAGCTTTAATAAACTTTCCTTAGGGCTGGGCTCCACCCAATCTGTTTTTCAGCTCCTCTCTGGATGACATCCTGTTAAAATTAGAGTACCTTGACCTCCACTGGCAAGAGACAAAAGCCCAGTGTATTTTTTTTACTAATTGGCATAGCCATAATGACTTTCATTTCAATGCAAGCACTTTGGAAATATGAATTGATGGGTAGCAAAGTTCATTGATTAGCACTTGCGTACCGGCACCTTTCCTCTTGGTACAGGTTTTGCACATAATCACTCAGTGGTAACCAGCATTTACTTATCAAAGAGAAATCCAGAAACATATGGCTGAACATCTACATGCAGGAAACATTTATCCAACCACATACTTGAGCATTAATTTTACATACAGGAAGAGGGATTCCCTTTTTGATGAAGATAGTTCCTGTAACAAAGAGATGGAATGGTCGGAACAGTTTATACTATTTATTATTATGAAATGGGCAGGAGAAATTGAGTGACCTTCTGGGTTAATAAGAATTTTGAGCAATGGTTTCATTGAGATATAATTCAGTGTTCTAGAGGCATAAGTCTTACACCTTAATTAATAATACATAGATATTGTAAAATAACATTTTAGGAGTATTAAATCTATTATCACAATAAGACACTTCAGTGTGTGAACCAGTGTGAATTAATTCACACCTAGTTGTATGGATGGCTCTTAGCCCTTTGGCCCCATACTTGACAATATGTTAGGCTTGAATTAATGCACTGTAATTCACAGCTTGTCATGTCTTTCTGCTGAAGCATATCCCTGAAGTGGCTTCACTGGCTTCACACTTTCTCGTAGAAGAATGGCTTCAGCTCCTCCCAGTCACAGCTACTCCCCAAAGCTGTGGCCTCTGAGACAGGCGTCAGCAGCCCCACTGCCATCAGCAGCCGTTCCCCATTCACAGAACTGCTGCTCCTGCCTCAGTGCTCAGGAGCAGGGCCTCCTGCAAAAAAGAGAAAACGCATTACATTCTGCTTCCTTGCTTCCAGCATGGATAGGCTGATTGGAAAACTACAGACTCATTGAGACATCAGACTGTACCTGGTGTGGGGCTGCAGAATGTATTGCATCAGCACAGGTCTGGCAAATCTGAGGGCTCACAGACAGGGGAGATTAAGATTTCTCCTCCATTCTTGGTGAACAGAAATAATAATTCTGAATAAACCAGCCAAGACAGACAGTGACTCATCTACTGCAGAAATTGCTCAAGAGAACTTCATTTTATTGTGTGGGAAAATACTAACCCTCTAATACTGTTACAGACTGCAGCATCTTGATTTATCCTCATTCTAGAAGCACAAGTGTTATTTTCTGCATTCACCTCAATGGTGGCCTCACAAAACCTGCTTAGTTTTTTGCTTATTCAATTGTTCGGTCAGCTGGCTGGTTATGTTTCAGATGCAGTTGATTCCATTTGACATTTGCAATTTGGAGCTTTATATGGAAATAGCAGAGTTGCTCCTGCACTCCAAAAGGGCAGAAAAGGCCCCAGTTTTGTAGTAAGCACTCAGAAAAACAGCTGAGGCAGTGAAGTTTGAGAAGGGAAAAAAATGAGAGAAAAGAAACATGTAAAAGCAATGAGCTTGATAGGTGTGGTGATAAATATGAATAAATAAATGAGAGTTGCTGCAAGACACGGAGGTAGCAGTTTTGCTGAGCTATGTTGGAAGAAAGCCCTGATTGTGTGCCAAAGCAAGAGAGCAGCTGTGAAATGCTGGGTGTGGATGCTCAGCAGTAATCTGGTTTAACCCTGTACATAATGACATAATGCAGTGTCCAGTGCTAAAGCTCACTAAGTAGGTGCCACACAGGTATAAAATACACATAACCTGTTTATTTCCTTCTGCAGTAATCCACATGAAGGCAATATTCATTCTTCTGTGCATCTTGGGAACCATGGGAAGACAAGGCTGAAGCCTTGGTGTGATCAGATCCTCTCTCCACACCAGGTCACAGGGCTGTGCTCTTTCCTGGTGCTCTCCTCAACATTTCCATCTCATGAATCACCAAAGCTACCCTTCAGTAACAGAGTGAAGATATCTAGAAAGTTGTAAAATATAACTACAACAACAGAGTTTCTTGAGCTGCAAATTCTACAGAAATAAGCATTTTACCAGGAAAAAAAAATCACAGTGGAATGATTCAAATATAAGGGCATTTCCAAGGTTTTCAGTTCTGGTTTTGTTGTTGTACAGTTGTTAAGATGTGTTTTTAAATGTTCATCTCCGAAATAATTTATCAGCACCTTAATATAAATGGTTTTATTTTTCCTCAGCTGCCATTGATGCCATCTGTTCAGAAAATAAAGACCCATTTTGTTAACAAAATTAAGTACATATTTAGAAAGATAGTATTAGGTATTTTGCTTTGAAAATGTTGTCAACATTGTTCTTTTTTCAAGGCACACGTCTGCTAATGCAGCATGCATATACAAAAGCTGGTAAGTGACTACATACATCATGTCTGAATATATACACAAGTTCAATATTTCTATTTACAGGGTAAAGTAATGGAGTCAGTCTGATCTGAGAGAGGTTCTGCATGTAATTTCAGGGAATCTATGTTTAATTTAATAGGTCATGTATCTGTCTCAAGTGGGGATTACAGTATCTGGTTTAAAGTGATCTACAGTATCAGGCTTATTATGTAGCTTTTATTTTTAGCAAGGAATAGATTTAACAGTTGACAGTCCTACTTAAGTATGAAATACATCAAATTTACAGCCCAGGCCAGCCTGCTGGCTGTATTACACACACCAGCTTACAAACAACCTTGGGACTTCCACTCACTGGGTAGTTAGGGGCAGTGGGAAGTGGCAGGCTGGAGGCATAAAACCATCATGATCCTGCAGCAACCTGGGCTGATCTATGGAGCAGTATTTTTGGTGAGGTTGTAAAGCCGATTGGAGGACGGGTTGATCACTGCACTGGGAAAAGTTATGGAGCAAAACAGGGCAGAGGGATTCCAGAGTGAAAAATAGTTCATGCTTGAATGCCTTGAAGATGTGTATCGTGCATTCTGCTTTATATGATACAGCCAGAGCTGAGCTGCAGTGAAGGAAAGAAAAACAAACAAGCAATAAAGAAATAACATGGGCATAAGACTTCTGAGGGCTGAAGGGAAACATAAAAATGGTTGCAAGGCACATCAGGGCAGAGTGAGAGTTTTCATATGATAGAGTTGGTCCCAGTTGCAATGTTTAAATGATTTGGATACAGTAAGAGATCAAAAGATTATAATATTTCCTGTGATGACTGGCCACTCCCTGGATCTCTCCTTGTCTGTACCTGTCTATTCTTCATTACATCCATCAATGTAGCTGGTTTCCAGCTAGAAACCAGTAGCAGGAAGCTGAGTGCTGGTACAGTTTTAGCATAATGAGATGACTTTCATTTTGCTTTTGTAATAAGAGTGGCAAAACAGAGGTAAGTCATAAAGTGCTCATCTGTATTCTAATTAACTCAACTTTTGCTTCTGGCCTGGTCTGAAGGTTTTGTTGGCACAGGAATGAATCCTCACAGGTGCAGAGAGAGAGGAGTGTAATATCTAGTCATCATAATTGCACCACTGAAAGCTGCTATATAAACAGAATAATTCTGCTAAAATTGCACTTCTTCTAGGAAGCCTATCCTATTCTACTTCTACAAGTGACTTCACTGGAGTGATATGAAATTTTGTTTGTGTGGCCTGGCCACATGAAGACTGCTGTGACAGGGCTGAACAATTCCAACTTGTCTGTATGAGCAAAAGGCTTCTATAGCAGATATCACTTTGGTCACTAGGATAAAGTTTAGGATTTTTTTCCCCTTTATTTTAACTCGTTTATATCTAGCTGAAAAATCAATATCTCATAATGAGAAACAGAGCTATAAAATTTCTAATAAATCCATTTTCAAGTGCAAGATCCACTCCTGAAAATTACTCTGTAACAGAGTCATCACACAGTTCCATGTCTATCACTGAACAAATATTCTTCATTTGCAATTAAAATTTAGCTTTTCTAGTTACCAGCTGTAGCAGCTCTCTACCCAGCCCAGCCAGGGTCAACCTTCTTCACACATCCTTTCCAGCCAGAATGAATTTCCAAGTAGCATTCTGCCCTGCCTTAAATGGATTCTCACACAGATGCACTGAAATAGTGAGAATGGATGGGGCATAATTTCAGCTTTCACACCAGTTTTGTACAAAAGGGAGTAAAACCTGCTTCAGGTGCTTCACTTCTTTGGCTTGTAAGATTTATTCACTTACATGTTTACTCAGGCCCACTCTCTCTTTGGCATTGATCCTCTGGAAAGGTGGCCTGACTATTTCCATGGGATGGTTAGTCTTCTTGTGCTCTCTGAAAGAATACAGCCCTAATCTAAACTCGTTTCCCAGGCAAGGGGCTATATTGGTGGCAGGAGGACACTGCCAAGCAGATGATGTCCAGGAAAGTTTAATTGGCTTCCCATAGGTCCTATACTTCCAATATCACTTTTGTAATAAATCCAAAATGTCACTTGTTAAATAATCTGAGACCTTTCTTGTAATCACACAGGATTACATTAGAACATTAAATCAGACTTAATTGGACTGTCCCATTTAGACATAATTTTAAGGTAAAAATAAAAAAAAAATAATCAGACAGTAGTGCATTACATGTAATGAGAAATTTATTGCAGTTCCAAAAATATCTTCACTGAAAGTATAAAAGAATTTATGGGCTAATTTTTTCCTGAATATAAAAAGAACTAACTAGAGTGTTTTAATCTACAGCCACTGAAGTAAGCGCTCTTTCTGACACAAAGGGTTTGTTTTTACTAACAGAAATTAGATCTTTAGTCACCTCTAGAAGATAATATTCAAATGTTCTGTTCTTCATTAGTCTTACACTTACTAACTTACACTTTCCACTTGTTCTTGAAATAGGATCAACATTAAAGAATCACAGAATCACAGAATGGCCTAGGTTGGAAAAGACCTTTGAGATCATCAAGTCCAACTTAACCCAACATCTCCTCATCAAATAAACCATGGCACTGAGTGCCCTGTCCAGTCTTTTTTTGAACACATCCAGGGACAGTGACTCCACCACCTCTCTGGGCAGACTATTCATTGACTTGGATATTTTGACATATAATCAACCTCACAACTGATTTCTCAAATGAAGGGCTTAGAATTAAAGTGGAGCCTGTTGAACTAAGAAGTATAAAAATATTAATTTCCTTTCAGGAAATTTTATTGTTATTTATAGTCAGATGCATTCACTATTAGACTTCTCTGCTGCAAAAGAGGTTGAGAAAGGGCAGAACGACTAACAGCATTACCACTTTCCTGAAAATTTATGTTTGTGTTCAGAGAAGATTTTTACAGCAATATCCCACCTGAGGGAGTGAGGAGAATGATTAGGTGATAGGGAAGTACCCTGGGGACAGACCCTGTGCCCCAGGGCACCCTGAGAGCCATGTGTGCAGATGTGGGGGGCACAGAAGCCGTGCAGGATGCCCGGAGCTGTGCCCGAGTGGCACCGGGACACTGGCTGGGACACCCTCCTCAGCAGGACTGGCTGTGTCCCAGGGGGTCATGCCTTCTCACAACTGTTATAACTGAGAAACAAAAAGTCTCCATATTCAGCAAAATTCAGATTGCTTTATTTTATACAGACAGAGCAAAGCAGCACTGGGGAGATGTGAGGGGTCACTGCCCACTCCACACTCCGTTGAACCTTGGTTTGCAGCCTCTTCTTATAGCATGGTCCGTCGTTTGTAATCAATAATTTTTGGTTTTTTGCTGTCATAATTTTGCGAGGCAAGCAGTGGTGGCCGAAATAAACATCTGTGTAAAGTCTCTGGGAGTTAGTCTCATAGATAACCACCTGGTCTTGGTAGATAAAACTGGCAGAAATGGGGAAGTTCTGGTCTTGTAGATAGGCAGTCATTGATAAAACAAAGGCAGGAAGTTTGATTTTACAAAATCTATCGGACTATTGGAAAGTCTGATTTTACAAACTGGTAGTAGCTACAAATTATTTAGAAAACATAACATTTATAACAGGGGGATTTAAGACAGAATGATTTAATTATATATTTTCCTCTATCAAGTGTCCATGCTCCACTTCAGACCTTAGTATTCTGGTTCACATAAACCCCAATACTTTTATAATTAACATGAATCTTTTATCAATTATCACACAACCATAAAACGAATCTGTCTGCAGGAGGCCTTGCTCAAGATCTGATGAAAATTAAACAGAAGCTTGATGTTTTTGTATTCTGGCCAGTCTCTGCCTACCAACAGGTTTGTGCTAACATGGCTTGAAGAGAAAATTTGTGCTTCGGGGAGAGTACTGACACTTTGAGTCTTTTTCTCATGCTTTCTCTTTTTTGTGTGCTTTGCATAAGTTTAAATGAGGTGGTTTGAAACTTATGGATGTATTTCCATCTGTGTTTTACAGTCTGAAGGTTACTAAATGCATACACTTCATATTTATATAATAAAAAAATCTAATAACCTTGTGTTATTATCATTTATTCCAGCTTGACATAAATCAGGAACCAGACAAAAGGGAGGACAGATTTTTTTAGTGTGTAACTAGGTTGCTTGACATTCTCCATGACTTTATTTAAAAGCTTCCTTCCAGCTTTGACAGGCAGCAGTTTAATATAAACGTGCACACACACATATGTATGTGTGTATTCATTTGAATTTGGGCTCTTTCCCTCCAGTCTCTGATAATTATGATTTGTGTCTGCAGAGATGAACTGTCCAAAAAGTAATAAATAAGCGGCCATGAGAACCAGGTACATCTAGAAAGAAATTAAGAAAATCAAGTTCAGGTTTATAAAGAGAAGCAATTTACTCTGGGGTCTCCGCACACTGGACTGACTTGGCAAATTTAATTTTTTTGCAAGTTCCTGCCCTTCTAGTGAAAATTGCGCCACTTTTACTACAGCCACCTGGGGAGGTGACAATGAGGTTATCAGGCAGTCTAGAAGTGCTGCAATAGCTCCTTAAGCACACTGAGCCGGGGAGGGCTCCTCGAGCTAATGACACCTCCCTATACCCACAAATTAAAGCCCAGCTGGCCATTAACCATTCCATCAGTGACTGAAAGCCTCAGCCTTTCCCGACTGTGACAGGGAGGGAGGGAAGTGCTTCCTGAATGGATAAAGGCAGGAGAGGTGGCTGCAGGCCAGCAGTGGGACAAGCTGTGGATCACTCAAGATTTGCTTTCCAAGAGGTGGTGGGGCCAGTGCTGCCTGCTCCCAACGCTGTGCCTGCTGCTCTGCTAGGCTGGGAATGCCCTGTTCCCAGAGCTATGCAAAGGAGATGACTCAACACTGCTCTGATCATGATCCTACAAGCAGCTTGGGGATTTGGTCTTGATGGTGAGCTGATTATTATTTTATCTCTTACCAACCTGCATAATTCACAGCAGTCTAATATTTGCATGTTTTCCTTGTAAGCCACCCTTGCAATTTCATTAGTAGCTGTGCTAAAAGAGAAAAATGCCTTTCCCCCACAAAACTATTTACTCTCTTTCATGCAGACCACTCCCAACCTTTCTACCTCTCCACAGAACCCCAAGCCCTCTTGAAGGGCTGTATTTCTGTAATCTCTAAACAATCCATTCCAGCTGGATGCAGAAAACCATCTTTGATTTAAATTCCCCCTGAAGTGACTTAACTAGGCTTCCAGTTGAGAAAACACTCTGAGAGATGTCTGGAGTGGTTTTCTGAACTCAGCCACCCAGATGAGAAAGCCAAGTATAAAGATGTTTGTGAGTGTGCACAATGTGCCCTCACAAGCCCATAGTCACCAGTTGTGGTGAGGGGTTGATTGCCAACCTCTGCATGTCTGTGTGTCTCTACTGTGTGCTTTGAAGCTCTGCAGCACCTTCCCCACTGCCTGCTGAGGTTTTGACCTTGCTTTTGCCAAGAATTTGACTGAAGTAAATATGTAATATATAAATTATTGATGCAGCAGGTCTTTGCACAGTTATCTGGAGTGAAATGAGGATTCTGATTATTTAAGGGTTTGATTGTGATACAGATTTTTGTGTTTTCAAATTGTGATCCAATGTGTTACCTGAAGCGATGCAAACATAGCCACTCAGCTAGTGACCCTCTTACCTTGCTTCAAGGAGGCAAAGGGATCAGACAAGGTGTGAACCTGTGTGTTCTCAGGCTGTCCCAGCAGCACTGTCATTGTTGGTTAGTGATGCTGATAGTATAAGGACATTTTCTGTGAGTGTCCACACTGATAAATAGCACTTGGTAGTTATTTTGGCAATATTTACCAGCATCCAAGGCCAGGTAATACTCAGCAGCAATGTCCCTGTCCTGCCCCATGCTTGGTCTAAGGCAGAGGGGTTTTTTTGCTGCAGTTGTTGCCTGTTTTGTCAGTTCTGCAGCACAAGCAATAGCAGTTCACAACTTTACATCTGAAAGCAGGCTCAGAATCTTCCAGCTGAAGTGCAGTTGATAGGGTCTGTACAAAAGGAAGAATGGTAAAGAAGCATGACCACCGAATTTTGCTGGTCAATACACATCTCGTAGAGCCAGGCTTTGAGCACAACTTTTGGATCACATTTGTTTTGGTGGGGTTTTCAGACTCTCAGGATGCACTAGGACACTGCATATTTTGTGGGCAGAACTGTACTCTTCTTAGCATGCCTGGAATTTTAGATGTTAAGGTCACTTTGTAAAAGCATGCAAAAACTCTCAGCCAGCCTATCCAAAGGTAATTTAATCTGCTTTTATGAGCATATATGTAGAAATACTTTTTCTGAAGGAGAGTGGTAGTGTCTAGGCAGAACCAGCAGTTTCAAAGGACCTTAAGTATCTTAGGAAAGTCCTCAAAATTCTGTTTCCATTGTAGAATAGAAGCTACCTTCAGCTCAGGGCTTCTATTTTGGCAAACCATGGAGTGTGCTGTTAAGCCCAGTTGAAGTCTGGAATTTGAAGAGACTCACCCACATCTGCACAGTGGGAGCTGTCCAGGTACAATCTCAGAGGAGGGTGAGCAGGTTTGCCAGGTTTGCAGGTGGATTAACAGGGCTGTTCATTTTGGGCCTGAGCACTAGGTGCAGCAAAATGAGGACTCTTGGCCTAGAGAACGTTGCTGTTGCCAGCAGTGATAATCCATCATACTGTCCTGAGGACAGGCCAAATCCTGCTTGCCCTCATCCTGTGATGAGAAACAATAATTGACAGCTGAGAAAAAGGCATGGTATGTGCTGCTTTCTTAATGGGAACATCATCTGGCTGAATGACACTCAGCTGCTGCTGAAGGATTTGGAGAGCAATGCTGTGAATGTGCTGACTGCCAGGAAACGAGAAAGAGGAAGCTCCTTCTGAAAACTGGGCTCCTCTTTGCCACCATCTTCAAATGGCTGACTCGCATTTCATTTGGTTTTTGAGGAGTATTTCTGCCTTTGCTTCTTTATAAGTAAAACCACAAAAGTAGTAAAATACTTGTATCTCATCAGTAAAAGCCATGTTCTGCTCAATTTGCTCTTGTAAGTCCCTTAAACTTAGTATTTACTGTATGCCCTATAAAATGTCTTTAAACTGTTCCCTTGGTTTTGGAGGGGTTTTTGTTCTGAACATTGCATATTTTTACAGCCACAGCTTGTGCCAGTTACTAGGCGTTCCTACTTTACTCACAAATGAGACTTTCACTTTCAAATTCTTTACCAAATTGTGCAATACACATTCTTTGAGACACTGAGTTAGCATTTTAAAAAAAACTGGCAGTGGAAAGACTGTTACAGTTGTATGACAAAATTCAGAGTGGAAGGAAATAGCTCACAAAAGCATGAATTAAACATCTAATTAAAAGTGTTAAGTCTCATTTTATTTTTTTTTAAATACCAAAGACGGAAAAGCAGCTGGTTTCCTGAAGAATGTGGTATGATAGGAGCCAGTTAAGTATGAACACAGAACTGATGCAGAGTGCTCAAGGAAACATTTATGGAAAATGTGGGGTTTTGGGATCCTCAAAAAATATGATTTATCACACGGTAGATGTTTGTAAGGACTTTTTATGGAATGGAATCTGAAATAGGAGTGGCAGAATGATGTTTTTTCCTAACTTGTGGTGAACAAATACATATTTAATTAGCTTAATTTTTTTTCAATTAGCAATGACACTCATGCATAATCTTATGCCATGCCTCTAGTTGTAGACTAATGGGTTCATAGGGGTCTGGCATAAATACAAAAATATTAAGTGACTGCTTTGAAGATATATGGTTGTCTTAGCTCAGGGTTGCAGTGTCCTGAAAGCAGTGGTTTGAAAATGTTGAGGGAAAAATTGGCTTATTCTCCTGTTAGAACTACAGCTTGAAGCCAGAATAAAAAAAAAATATTTAAATGCCTGTAATTTTAGAAGAACATTTTTTAGTATTTATTATGTCTTCTTAAAAAGAACATACAGTGTGACCTAGGGTGGTAATCTATTGTTCAATAATGTAACTGGACAATCTAATATTTGCTCTATGAATATAAAAATTAGAATACTAAATTGCTTGGGCCATTTTATGTGATTATGGGGAAAAAATCTCCTTGCTTAATTACAAGTGTAATTCAAAATGTATTTTAAAATATATTAAAAAGTTATCTGTACGTGCAAGACTCACTCAAACCAGAAAAAAAAGTGTACTTGTAACCCTCCCTGAGGGCTGTGTTCTGTCAGGTTCAGAGAGATGAGCAGCGGTACTGTGTGAAATGCAGCTCTCTCCTTGTTTCAGTTCCAAACTGCAAAAAACCCAACCAGTCCAACCTGGATGGAGTCCAGGTGCTTCTGCAAGTTGAAAGACTAGACTTGGATCTGCTCTCTAAAGTGGTTTTACACTGGAGCAACTGTAATGGAGCCCCTGATTTACACCAGTTGCTAAGAATTAAGAAATGGGCTGTTGAAATCAAAGAATCTTTCTTTTCAAGCCCACTCTGATGTAGGGATGGCCCCTGTGCAGAGTCTCCTGGTGAAATAACCACTGCTTCTGAGCACCAACAAAGGGCTGTGCAGAGCTTTGGTGAGAGCCAAAGCACACACTTACATGGGTGCTGCTGTAATTGTCTGTGGCCTCTTCTGCAGTAGGAAGTATTTTATTTTATTATTTGAAAATGCTGTGTTTTCTTGTTTCTGTGTTGGAGAGACTGAAGAAGTTTGTCACTAAAATGCTGGGCAGGTTGTTGGCACATCTGGGAGACAGAGTTTGATCTCAGTTTGGAGGAAGGCATAAGCTCTTTTTTGCTTTTATGCATTGAGAACTTGTAAGGCTTTGCATTTTACTTTTGGAAAATAGCTGAGGTCTGATTAACTGTGCATCACTTGGTACACAATCGCCACAGCAGCTCTAGGTGAATTTTACTCTGTGTTTGTAGGCACTGAAACCCAACAGGCCAGGTTCTTGGATTATGCCTTGCATGTCTGAAAAGCTGTGATTAACAGTGAAACCACCCAGTGGAACTGTTCTGCCTCAGTTCCTCCTTCTCCCTGAGACAGTGATGCAGCTGCCTATGGCTGAGTGTTCCCATGTGTGGCTTGGGGAATCAAGCAGAGCCATACATGAATTTCAGTAAGTGTGTCCCCCCTTTCATGTACAGTCCTGCATGCCTTTCTCAATTTTGTTTCTGGTTGCAGCAATTAATGTGCATGAAGAGTGTGAAGCCATGGGCAGCCAGAATATGGGTGTGATTTAGCACTGCAGACACAGCTCCTGTAGACAGGCCTGTCAGGCAGAGAATAAAATCCAGTTTTTCTGTTATGAAGTTTCTGGGCAATAGACTATATGGGTAGAATATGTGCATTAAAATGCATTCAACATTACTGTGGGTCATTCTTTATAAACGTGCTGATCTGGTCTAGATCTATAAAGGTTGTCTTATACCTAAAGGTATAGCCAGGGAATTATCATGCATGCCTTGGAGAGAGAGGAGGGAGCATGGTGTTCTAAGAAAAATCAATGAAATATTTAAGTAGGAAAAAGTAATTTTGTCTCTTTGATTTCATCTAGTAGAAACTGAAAATACACTTTAGAAGCCTTTAAAGTACATCCAATTTCTCATTCACTGTCAAAAAAGAAAAGTCTCTGGCTATTCATAAATACAAGAACAGTATGAAGTGGTTATTCATTTATTCAATATGCTATTGCACAACAATGTTCTAAAGTAAGTGGTTTAAAGGGACTGGAAATAAAAAGCATTGAAACACAGCAATGGTAATATTAATTTGCAGAGGGCACCTGTATATGACTTTAACAACTGAAAATGGGATGGAGTTGGAGAACAAGATCATAAGCTTATAAACTGAACTTTCCTCCCCTTTTCCTTTACTCCCTCGAAAGAAAACACAACCAAAAATCTTCAATGAACCAGAAACTTTTGAAATTAAAGTATCAAACCATAACCAAGAGAGGGGAGGGAGAGAATTGGCTAAGACAGGGCTGGAGAAAAGGGTAACACTTATTTCTGGCAGAATGATCATGTGCTGTTTGTATAACCGTCATCAGCAATACAATTAAATGGCTGATAAAATGAGACTTCTGCAACAGTTCATAAAATTATGATTTCTGGGAACAGATTGTATTTGATGAAGTTTACCTATATATTTTTCTGTTCCTGAAGTAAGAAGACCCTGATAATCTGGCCTTTTCTTGCCCCATTTATACAAAAATCAATGATTAGTCACAGTTATTAAAGCCACACAGAATTAAAAAGAAAAAGAAAAAAACAAACAAAAAACCCCAAACCAAAGTTCCTCAACCAAAACCCTAGAATCAAATTTAGGCCAATCTGCTTTAACTTCTCATGTGTCTGTAACTCTGCATGGTCTTGGTCATTACCCAGAGGACACTACTCATAAATTGCATAGCATTTGTGAGTAGGGTATTAGTTTTGTTAAGACTTTCATACCTCATCAGAATTTAATTTGTTTCATTTGAAGTCCCACTTGTAATTAAGACGAGTGAGAGGCAAACTCAGAGACACTGGAAACAGCATCAGGGCAGGCACTACTGTTTAGGAAACAACCAAATCTTTACAGTGCTCTCCAAGAATTTGGTATCTGTTCAAAAAAGGTGGCACATAAGATTAGGTACCATTTAGCCCTCTTATTATGTAAATGAGTGTATTTGAGGATTGTAGCTATAAATACATTTTTAATTGACTAACATTTTTTTATGTTGACTAAGCAAGAAGAGCGAGGTTTGCAGAAATGCTGTGAGCAGTCTTGTCTCCCAGAGAGCATAGACTGGGAAAAGAGAAAAATTGGCAGCATAACAGTTTCATGACTTAGATACTTTTTGAAGTAGAACATCATAAAAGCAGATGTTTCTTTTGCATTGTCTTGCATGGGCTGTCCCAAGGAGAGCAGTTTAAGCCCTGGCCTAGCATGGAGAGGAAATTCCTGCCTAGAAGAATTTTCCATCACTGTTTTCTTTTGTCATAGTGCTTTTTTTGTTTGTTCCCTAGCAGTAGCAGCTTGTGCTGGCCCCTGCCTTCAGGAACACAGAAATATGAATATCCATAAAATGGTGTATGGAGAGCAAGAGCAACTTAAATTAACCCTGATCCAAAAGCATGTGGAGTCACAGGGCCAAACCCACCCCCAGTTCCAGCAGTGAAATACCAGCCCCATGGGGCTGTCTGCCAGAGTGCTTTGCCACAGCCAATAAACCTTAGTGAGCACTGATGAGACACCTCACACATGTGGCTCATCCCCCTGGATCTGGGTTCCTGTGCCAGTCAGGGCTCCTCTGCTTTGATGTGCATTGCACAGTGCAAGTACCTCTGAGGTCAGGCTTTACCCCAGTGAATAAATTTGTGAAGGATTTCTCTCTAGACATTCTACTTAAGGACCTCTTTCCATCTGCTTAGAGAGAGTTAAATGTGTTGCATATTTAACTTTTGTATCAATATATATGACAATAAAATCATGATAACCACTTGTTGTCTATGTTCTAGGTCTCATACAGCACGAGGACATTACTGTTGTTTTTTAAAGTGTATTTTATTTTTGTAACTACTTGACTGAGTAATTTTGGTTTTTAAACCATGGGAATTTTATATGATAATATTTTCCAGCTTAGAAAAAAGAGATTCAGTTATCACACACAGTATAAAATAAAGTTACAGATAGGGCTATCCCAGAACATTGGCTCTCATGTTTGCTATGGATTGTAGGTAAAGCAGAATTCCTGGCGAGGGGAATTTCTGGGTATGGGGGATTTCCCGTGTGTCAGATGGAGGGAGAAGATTGCTAGGTGGAAGGTGTTTGTACCACAAAAACTGAAAGATAAACAAGGAAATGCTCTCCCTCTTCAGTGAAATAAGAATTCACCTTAATACTTTAAAAATTAGGCTGCAAGTATGGAAAGAAAGTCTAAGTGCCCATGGCAGAGTCTGAAGCTTTGAGGATGTAATTGTGACAGATACACCACAAGAGCAGGGAAAGTGATGATAGACAGAACAAAAACTCCATGGCTTTTCCTCATAAAATTTATTCCTGAACCCTTTCACAGTAATACTGGGAACATCATACGTTGATGTAGTTTCCTAAATGGATGGACTTGCATTCTGGATAAGGAAGTGGCAATAAAGGCAAGTTTCAAACTAGAACTAGTCCTATGATTCTTAGGAAATCCACCTTAAAACAAATGAAGCTGTGGATTAAATCTCAGCATAGGTGAATAAATGTCCTCCCTCAGTGTTTGGGTGGCTGCCTCCAAAATGCTGCAAATTTTGGAAGCAGTTTCATCTAGGAAGTTGGTGCTAGCTCTGCAAGGAGAAGACAAGTGTGGTAAATCAGCC
Source organism: Catharus ustulatus (assembly GCF_009819885.2). Lineage (NCBI taxonomy): Eukaryota > Metazoa > Chordata > Aves > Passeriformes > Turdidae > Catharus > Catharus ustulatus. The sequence continues at coordinate 2,357,820 of NC_046234.1, read as the reverse complement.
CATATCATTCTCACATGGGAAGAGTTTATCCAAAGGATAACTTCTATGTTTCACTGCTGGAGAAACTGGTCATGTGGAGAAGTACTGATCCAGCTACAAAGGGCGTCAGGTGGAGTGATTGGTTGTGTTCAACATTGAATATATGATAAAACTGAAAATTAATGCTTTGCTATGAGTAGTACAGCGCAAAATCAGAATAAGAGGGAAATAGTGGTACTTAGGGGATACAGAAGTGGGACTTGAAAGGAAGCAGAAAACTCCATCAATGAAATAAAACAGAATTAAGTAGAAGAGTGCTGTGTCAATATGAAGAATAATTTCTAAATTGCCACAATATTTTGTTAAGTGAGAACAAAAAACATCCTGGGAAAAAAAATCGTGGTTTACCATTAATTCCTGAACTATGGGATTTTTTTATGAGGAGGGGAAAAAACGGGACTGAACTTCAAGAGGGAAGGAAGATAAGGAAGGAAAGTACTTTTATCACTGTGGAACTGCTCTGTATCTACAGCAGAAAAGTAGTTTCAATTTTATACCATTTGCTGTTTGTTTCCTGGGCAGTAGTGGTTCATATGTGCACTTTATTGGCCTTTTATAAAGTGTTAGCATTTCAACTGACGATTCTGATCTTAAAGAAAGTTTTGTTACTTTTTCTCAGTTCAGACTCTTGGTCCTTCTGGAGCTGATTTGTCCCCTCTGATTCTATAGTGTTAGATATGAATTTTCTGCATATCACTTGTGGCCTTTAATTACCTCAGGGATAATCTACTTTGTGAAGGGAGGCCATATCTGTCACCCAGACCAGTCTGCACGGATCAGAAAATCTGTATGACTGATCCCTGGGGACACTGCAGGCAGGAGGTGCATGAGCAGTGCTGCTGAGGGTCTGTCCCACAGGACACAGGAATCTGCAGCAGCAGAAGCTCTGCTGCCTGGCTCCCCCCACTCTGCCTGTCCCAGGGAGATGTGCATCCATGCACCGTCACCACCACTAGCACGTTACTGCTCTGTGCCTCTGCTCTCATCTCCAATGGCAAAAAGCAAGCTAAATGGCTTGTTAATTTTATCCTATGCTATGTGACTGTGCAGCTAAAGAGTTTCTTCACTGAAGATACCATGAGCTAAAGGTCCTTCTGGGATCCATCTTTCCTGTGACCTGATTTTTAACACTATGCATAGGGTTTTTTTTTTAAATCTGTGCAATAACTGATGGATTGGTTCTGGATAAGGCTATGTGGGGAGAAACCACTTGCTATTAAAAAACTTCAAGATGTTGCCATGATGAAAAGAGGTCACCTTGCAAAAGACTGGTTTTCTTCTCTACAGTTCTAATCTGGAAAACATTGCCTGGGTTTGGTTTTCATATATTTATCCATTAATTAATTTTTCAATGTAATATTCCTAAAGCAATGTCTTATTCCTAAAACAGTAAGCTGGTAAAGTTGTGCAATTAACAATAGAAACATAGGAAGTAACAAAGCAGTGTTTGTCAGAGTGGTTAAATTCAGTTTGGCATCTCTGATGTTGCTGTACTCTATGATGGGTAAGGGTAGACATGAAGTTATAAAAACAGTAAGCTGATTTGCACTTTATCATAAAAGCTTTTTCTTTGTAAGTGTGGCATCTTACAAGTGGAGTTATGAAAACTACACATTTCATACCGTGAGAATGGTGACTGTGACTTTATTTGGCCACCAGTCATGTCAGTAGCTTCATCTCCCTGGAAGCAAAGAATTAAGCAGGATACTTGTAAAGTCAATCAAAATTAATTAACAAATTACAAATCAATCAATAACACCTCAAAAAGTCTTGTTATGACCTCAGTTACTTGTTTAAGCATAAACAAGCTAATTGGCTACATTTCCTGTCTAGGAATAAGATCATTGCCAATTAACTTAGGACTTAATTAACTCTCTAAGGTACTGAACTTTAGATACATCATAAACTGTGTCTTAATGTTATTGTAAGTTATTGCAGTGACTCTAGTACATTCTTGATTTATTGTTATTGTTATATAACCATTACATTTACACTTATGACACTATTAAAAAAAAACCCAAAGCCTTCAATATTACATTAAAGTTAATGCCACATAAAGGACAGAGGCATTAAATAAAAGTGGAATTAAGCAGGATGCCATAAGTTTACATTGGAAACCCAACAGTCCAGCTCCTATTCTTTGCTGGGAGGCACCAGCATAAGAGATTATACATTTAAAGGTATCAATTTTCTTTAGACCAGCTACAATTGCTCTTTATTTCTGGTCATAAGCTGTTGGATTTGCCATCCCTTTGGCAGCTGGGAGATGTTACAGTATTAGCACTGGAATGTAATCCTTACCTTCTTTTGAAGATACTTCCTGCATGTCTCTTCTATAACAAAACTTGGGACAATCTTGATTTTTTTTTTTTCTTCCTTCTTTTATGATATCCAAGCAATTTCTTTTTTCCCCTGACATCTCAGTGACCCAATTTTGTTCTTTTGCTTCTCTTTCTGTCTTAATAACTACAAGCTTCTTGTTTTCCAAGGCTGAGAAGAATTTGTTCCATGTCTGCCAGGAATAAACAGTCCAGCAGAACAAGTAATGTGTCTGCTGAACAGAAGAGGGAAAAGTTGGATCAGCAGAAACATTTAAATCTGTTCCTTTACTCAAAGTGGATGTTAATGTTAGTTTGGTGGCATTTGATAAATGCCTCCAGAACACAGAGTGTTGGGAAATAAACCTGCACTGGAAGGGATATGCAAGTGTTGCTATTGCCTCACAGGCTGGCAGTAACACCAGCAGCATGCATCCTTGGTAAATGGGCATTTTGTCTTCTTTACAACCCTAAAAAAGTCACCACAAAAATATTCCAATCTTTTATTTCAGAAATACTGTCACCTTGTCTATAAGTCAAATCCTTTTTCGGTGCCTTTATTCACTCTTTGCACCAGAAGGACAGTACAATCTAGTCTGCACCTGTGGCTTTGCCACAGTTTTAACTGACATCTAGGCTTCGGCTTCTTTACCATTTTATGACTAAGCTGGACAAATGAAGCTAGGAAAGCTAATGTACTTGTTGGCACTGATTACATTTACAACAAGAGTAGGCAAACAGAAATATTTTGTTTTATGAAAGAATCATTTCAGCTTTAAGAAAAGCTCACACCTCCCATGTGTATTTCTTGTTGGTCTGGGGTTTTTGTTTGTTTATTATGTCCAAAATTAGGAAGTAAAACAATCCGGTATCTGCTACAAATCTGGCAACCTAGTCATAGGTGGATTTAGGATTTGGAGGGCTTGTTTTGAGAAAAACAGGCTCACAGAGACCCCTTCGATAGGATTGACCCCACTTCTTTGCAGTTTCTGAGGATCAGGAACTTCCTTGTCTGAAAATATCCTGGGGTACCTGTTTTGTGACTGACACGGGCATACTCATGGCAATGTTGCTACAACTGAACTGAAGCTTCTGCACCTTTCCATCCACTCATCCCAGGCTGGAGCTACAGATAAGATCAAGAACTCCACAGCATCCCTGACAGGCGTTGTATATATTAAACACTTCATGCACATGTTTTCTTTAATTCATGCAGAGATTGATCACATAATATTTTGCCTGGATCTAAGAATATACTCCTTACAATAAAGAGGATTTGGCACAATCTGCCAAATATAACAGGTGAGCTATTGTTTCTAAAAAGACTAAAGAAATCCAAAATGAGGTATTTTTGTCCTAGAATAGAAATAGCCATGCTGGGAGTATCCTTTCTGGAAGTGAGCCAGAAATAACTCCCTGGAATAATGCTCTGAGGGGTTCATCCCTTTCTGCTGTCTCATAGATTTTTCCTACAAAATGTGAAGCAGTCACCACAAACCTAGTGCTGCACACAGAGACATGCTTGATTATCTTAGCATACAATCTCTTCTCAGTTTCTCTGAATTGCTATTAAACACTGTTTCACAAAACTCCTGGTGTTAGCCAAATTCATTTACTGAGTGTGCTTTCCACAGAAACCATGCTGTTATTTCTTTGTAGGAAAAGAACAGGCAAAGAAGAATGTATTTTTCTTTTCAGATGTAGTTCTAAGTGCCATAGATAAATGGCTAATTTGAGTAACATTATTGTGGGACAAATGGATCACTTCTCACATGCATGTCTGCCTTGGTTTGTGTGTGTGGGCTTGTTAGCAGAAACAGGCCTGGGAGAAGACTAACTGATGGTGCCCAGGCAGAACACATTCTTTAGTACCATGACTCTTTCTTCTAGGTCCTTTGCCCTTTCCCCGTCTAACTCTGAGGTAACTGTGTCCATTGCTAATGTCCAGGATCCCACCAGCCTCTGTTCTTGCACTCTGTGATTCCACTGCTGTTTTGCCTCCCCTTTGCCCCAACAATGGGCTGAGCAGGGAAGCAGCTTCTGGATAGGTTTGCCCATGGTTCCTGATGTACAGAGAGAAAATGTCGATGTTACTGCTGTTGCCCGGGTAGTGCAGAAGTGCAAATACCTTTACAGGCATGAAAGAATTGAGTTATACCCAGGCATTTACAATGTAGGTATTTGTTCACAGTCCTGCAAACAGCTAGTTCAGAGATGGAACAGGGTACATCTATTTATTTGGCCTCCCATTCCTGTGATTTAAAGGACACTCCTAATCATGACTTTTGCATGCCTGCCACACACGCTTATATGTCTGAAAGGAGCTCGGCTGAGAGTACTGACATTTCTTAATCATATTTTGATCATTTTTCTGTAAATTATACTGTTAGGAAACATGCCATGAGGAATAGAGGAAAAGGAAGGGAGAATTTCACTTTCAGCCAAGCGTAGGTGGGTAAACTTAGCCACAGGCCTGGATGCATAAGGTCCTTCCAAGATGTGCTGAAGATATTAGGGGCCACATTTGAAACTTCTACTGAATTTAAATAAACTTTGGGTTAGATCCTTGAAAATCTAACTTTTTTTTTTTTTTTTTTTACTAGACTGTCACCATACTATTTTTTTAGTCTTCAGCTCACCATGTTCTCATAGTTTCATGAGTAAAATGGTGTCACCACTGCTGCAGCTCAGAAACCATTATTGTGCTGGGTACAGCAGCACAGAATTTGGAGATTAACCTCTCCATGCCAAGCAGCTCTGATGGGAAGTCAGGCTGGTGGCAATTTTCATCATATTCATGTATTTTGGTCTATTCTGGTAGCTGGTATCTTAGGCAGGAGAGATTAAATTTCTGGGAGATAAAATATAAGGGAGGGAGAAGAAAACAGGAGGCAAAATATGAGATGTGTGACATATTGCATTGATGCAGTTCTCTTGGCAGTTCATGAATGACACAGCAAATCCCAGACACCGTGGTGCTGATTCTGTGGGTTGTGATACAACTCCTCATGTTCAGCCTACCCAGATCAGAGGATTTATCATCAGTAACTGTCACAGACAGAAGCCAAATCTGTTAAAAACAATCTAACATCAATGGAAGGTAGGACTGGAGCTTGCAGCAGTTTTGGAAGGTTTGTTTTATTTGTATTTTGTTCCATGATGTGTGAAACTGCATGGACCTGAATCTGGGGGTCTGTTCAGATTCACCTCTCCTACCCAGTGGTATTTAATCATGGTGAAAAGGGACTTTTCTCTGAAGGGAGAGAAATCCTCACTGACAGAAACAGCTTTGCAAGTTGGAAAGAAAGTCCTTTATCAATAACACATACTGGATGTTTGCAAAACCACAAACCTATCTGAAATAAGTCAAGATAATCTTTCGAAACCTCCTTCAGCATCCCCCTGAGACTGGGATTTTATTACTAACTTAATAAAATGGTCTTTTGTTTTCATGACATGATTTACAGGGGAGACTGCACAACCTCACTAGGTTTTTGGTTGCAGCCTGCATAGCCAAGTTCTCATTGCTTCCAGCCTTTGGTAAGCAGGCACAGCCTGATCAAACATATTGGCGCATCCTAGAGCTCCACTTCTGGTTACAAGATGGATCACCACTTAGAATAGTAAAAAGTTTGTTTTACCTAGTGTGTTCCTATATAAAGCAGGAAAAAGGTAATTCTTGACATTTAAGTTCTACTTCCAGATGCTTTTATTGAACTATCCAGCCCAGACAATCTTTTCAAAGTCATATCTACTTAAGGGCATTTAATTTAGGCACTTTTCCCCCCTCCATCAGAAAATACTGAACTTCTCCATTTCTCCCATGAGCCATTTTCAAGTTCAATTCCAAACTAAAAACCACAAAAAGCTATAGCCAACTGCAAATCTAAGGATAAGCTGGGAAATACAAAATAACTTCTGAATTTCCTGAAGGATAACATAAGCAGGGGTATCACACCTGCAATTTTTCTGTCCCAAGTCAATGTACCTATTGCCCTTTGCAAGTAGTAGTTCAGCCCTTCTGATCCAAAACTCTTTAGTCAAGCTGACCACATGTGCATAAATTGAGGTTACAGGAAACAAATATTACCTCTCCATTTTTACCCCTCTAAAACCTTTAAATATTTCAGGTACATTTAAAATGGAGCTTAGCAGAATTCATACCATTATTGGTGACTAGAGCCAAGCAATCAATCTTAGAATAATCCCTGGAGTCCACTAGCGTTTCCTTGCACATGGGTACTTTCAGAAAGCAAGTAAATTACCTGTTTAATAATATTAAAGTGAATTGATGTACTTACCTGCAAACTATAATTTAAAGAGTCAAAAGCCTTTCTCTTCCCACCCCCTTCCACAGAAATTAACAACTCCAGTAGCATAATTTTTTTTGTACTGCTGCTCTCTCTCCAGTAAAATATACTTTATTACTATTTGGAGGCTTTATCTCTATAAGACAACCAGTATCAAGAATAATATTATGCCAATAACTTGGTTTGCTAAGTATTAATACAAGGAAAATTATGCTAAGAGCACCGTGTGAGTTTAATTGCAATTCACACTTTAATATTTTGATGCAGCTGTAAAAATGTAGAGTGAGAAACATTAAAATTCTATTAGATACTAATAAATTGTGTTGTGGAGGAGGATATGAGCTGTACTTACCTTAATGAAGCACATTCTATTTCCCATCTCTCTGTTTTGATGCTGCATGTGCATGATTTCATAGAGAGGTTCCAAAAAAGTTCTATAGAACAAGTCAGAAATCAATGCAGGATTGTATATTTTTATATCAAATAATAAGAAACAAAGTTCAAATCATGTAAATCTTCTTGCTTATGAAGTTTTTATGTCAAACACTTAATTTTCTTTATGTAGAATGTGTGATTGTTTAGAATGGATCCTATTAGTTTTATTTTTTCTTCTTTTCTAGGCTTAAAATTTCCAGGTTTAGATGCATTTAATAAAATAGCATTCTGAGGAATATTCAGAGATTCATCCTCTTTCATTGTTTTCCTAATAGAAATGACATTTTTAAACTGCTGTGCTTTCTATTCAGAAATGCAGTGTGGTAGCAATGCTTCCATGTAGCTGAATCATAGATTTGTTTAGGTTGGAAAAGACCTTTAGGATCATCAAGTCCAAATGTTACCCAAACACTGCCAAGCTCATCACTAAACCATGTCCCTAAGGACCACATCTACACATCTAGTAAATACCTCCAGTGACTCCACCACTTCCCTGGGCAGCCTGTTCAATGTTTGACAGCCTTTTCAGTGAAGAAATTTTTCCCAATACCCAATCTTAAACCTCACCTGGTACAACTTGAGGCTCTTTCTTCTTGCCCTATTGCTTGATCTGCCATTCAGACTGAAATATGTAGGACTTTGTGATTTCAGGTATGTCGCTCACACTCTTCTCAGCTCTTGTTTCAGTATCTAGGAGTTAGAAATAAAAATTTTTCACCATCCCCAGCTATTTTTCTGATTAGATAAGGACATTACCTATATCCATTTTCCTCCTTGATTACTCTTTTCAGAGAAGTGCATGTACAGGTGGGAATGACTCTACTTCCACTTACTCAGAGTAGTGTAGAAGTAACAGTAGTGTACAGTAGTAACACCTTCCTTAATTTATCAGTCACAAGGACAAGATAGCCACAAGTTATTTTGGTGTCAGCACTTTGTCAGCACTGCTGAGAGCACTACCAGGCTTCATGGAAGTCTAATGCCCCAGCTCGTATCTCCACAGATGCCATTGGAACACCACTAGAAGAGATCTGTTCATCAGCTGATATTAAATAGCGGTTTCCTCTTTTTCCTTTAAATGTATGTGAATCATGAGCAGGCAAGGGATGATGCAAGAGTGTAGGCTAATTTGTTTTCCTTTATGAAATACATATCCAGAGTGAAACCAGGGCTGTCGTAGCCATGTTTACCTTTTCTTATCAGGTTTGACTTTCAAAGGGCAGTGTAGTTTTCCACTGGCCTCAGTGCATTTTTTTGTTTCAGGGGGTGAGACAATTTAAGCAAACGCGTATTTGTACGCCACACTTCCAGCCTGAGTATTCTTACTTATAAATTGCATCCTTTAACATCTTGTGGCTTGCAACACCTTACCTTTTCCTCTCCAGATTCTCCAGCCCCTCCTGATCTGGGTACTTTGTTGTACCTGGTTCTCTGCTTTCTGCTTGCAGTCTCAGGCTGAGCACAGCTGACTGCACATTTCTCTCATTCACAGATCTAAATCCATCCATGTGTCTTGAATGAGCAACTTACACAGGGATCTTCTCAATTAAAATGTTCACAGAGTCATTAAACTAACTAATGGTGGAAACTTCAGTAGGAATGATGCTGTAGCGAGGCAAGCTTTCATCGTCTTGCTGAGGAAAACATTTCACTTGATTCAGATAAATTATATGCCCCCACATATTATGATCAATATTTTAGCAAGAGTTAGCATTTAACTATGTCACTTCTGAGTAATGAATAATCATTTCAAGTATATGAACAATGAGTAATGACAGATATCACTGGACTGGTACGTTTTCTGCTTCCCAAAATGATGTTTGAATTTTTACAAAAATGTTGTATAAAGGATTCAATGACTCCAACTTGTTCATTCTAATGGGAATCTATCCTTTAACACTGTGACTGCTCTTGAAGTACAGGTTAGCATAACAAATTTTAAAATATGTTCAAATAATTTTATATTGTGACAGAGGAAAATGAAACCCAGATGTGAGGAAATGTATATGATAAAACTGGATGTCAGAAATTGAAGTCCTGAACCAACGTCTGAAGTGACTCTTCTTGCATAGTGGCAGTAGTACTCAGGAGCTTCTGGCTTTGCTACTTATAGGAAAAGTGAAAGGTATAAAGTACAATTATCAGGAAAAAGATGTAAAATAAATAAAGATTTAAAAAGTAACAGACAGAAAACTACAGCAGCTGTCCTGAGCCAAGCATGCTTTCATTTGTTTAGTTACTTGCATCTGCTAACTGTATTGAGTCTCTTTTGTGTACAACCTTCCCAAAGGCTCCTGCCCTAATTTTTAAAATTTTTATACTTGAAACTACATTCTTGAAACTACATTCACAAACCAGGAACAAAAGAAGTGTTTTGATTTTTCTCTAAAAATGCCAATGCGGTTTCAAGCACCTACTTAAGAAAATCTTTGCCTCTTGTAAGGGCTGTTGAATGAACCATCAGCAAATATGTGCAGGTCTTAGAAAGATCAGGAAGCATTTGTCACTGTAAGCCAAAAAGAAACCTCGCTATGCTTAGTATACTAATTTTTTCCTCAGTCAAATTGTCAGCCTCTTGATTACATTGGTCTGTGGTTGACTTTTTTTCTCCCAACAATGATCTGTTATGCAATTTTAAGGTTGCAATTGGGATGATACATACTGTTCTATATTTTTAATACCCATATGCTGATAGTTGGGAGTTCTGCTCTTGATTGACTTATTTTTTGGGGTCTACCAGATACCTGAAACTAATTTGCAAGTATGACCATTGACTTGGTGACTTGCTCTTGTAACTTGGTGTCGTAGTGCAATATTTTTTTCTACCTTTTAAAAAACACATAAATATGGTATACTCATGAACATGATATTTCTGTTCCTTTAAAGAAATACATCATTGGCCTCAATTTTTATTTATGGGTCTTTAAAATTCAGACAGTGAACAAGTAAGGGTCTGTGATCACTTAGGTCAATTCATCCACCAGCTACTCCTTGGTGACTTGCAGTATTACCTGTAATAAACTCTATTTGGTTTTAGTCACCTGCAATGTACAAAGAGTTATCTATTCCTAGCAGAGTGGACAACAGGCTTTTCAGGTGTTGCCTCAGTGTAGCTGGCTGTAAGGTTTACTTTCAATATTTAGCTATTTCAGCATAGTTCAGATACATTTCTAATGTTTCCATCATTTGATGGAAGAATAACGCCAAGGAGATCAGCAATAATCTCATTATATTTACATAAATACTATTCTGCTTTTAAACTCCTTGCCAAGTGTGGCTTTCCACTCAAATTCTCTCTTTGTCAGTATCAGTGTCTTCCTTAGGGATGAAACAGCTAATAATCTATGCCCTATAATGGGAAAATTCACATTAATATGGTGAGTCAGGATGATGATCACTGACTCTTACGGCATCAGTTTTCAACACTGTCAGAATGACATTCTAAAATGAATTTTCCTAAATTAAGTAATTTGAATCAGTTCAATATGTAAGTCACGGTGACAAATTTTTCACTTTGCAGTTCTTCATTATGTAGCTTTGATTAATTCTGATTGAAGAATTCTGTTTGGTTATTCACTTTTTTCCCTCAGAATTTAATTTTCAATAAATGTGGTGACATCCCAAAACGGTAAAACATCATTTGGTGCCTCCCCCCTCTTCTAGCTGTGGAGATAATTTCATGAGGCACAGTCACTAAAAGCAGTAGAGTCACAAGTGAACCAGGTAAGTGACTAGGCAGTAATTTTTTCACCAGGAATCAGGAAAAAAAAGTCAAGTGGGAGTGGAATTGCACCCCAGACCCAATGAGGGGAGTAAATGGAAGTTATACTACTCACTTTTGGAAATAGATTTTAAGAGCATAAGTCATTTAATCACTTTTAAAGACTTTACTCTGGGGTGCCTCAGTGCTAGAGCTGTGCAAACACATGGTAAAAGACAGTCCATGCCCCAGTGAGCTTAATAGCCTTCTTGGTTTCCCTGCAGCAATGCCACTATGCTCCAGCCCTCTTCTCTTGTGCAGGATGAAGGCCTTGCCTCCTCCTCCTGATTATTTTAGCAGACCTCTGGTTAGCACATGGAATGAGCCCTCCAGACTCTGCCGTCAGCACTACAATTCTTTCAAAGCTCGCCTGGCAGGTTTCCCAGAAAATCAAGACATGGTCATTTAAACTGGTTGCCAGGAAAAAGACTGAATAATATTCATTCTAGCTATTTGTTTGGGATACTGGTTCTCACTTTATGAAATAAATATGCCAAACATTCATCTCTTGAATGAAAAGGAATTGCTGCAATGATCTTGCACTGTTCTAAGCAGAACCTTTCCAAGACCTCTCAAAGGCCTTTGATGGACCATCTCAGATGCTGAAATCCTGATGCTGTTTCTGTGCTGAGTACCAGTTAAACCAGGTCCTCCAGGGTTCAGAAGGAGTGCAAATGGGGAGTTCTCTGCTCTTGTCTTCTAAGTGGGCCTGCATATCTTCTTAAGTCAGAACTGGCTTTTGTTTCTTATAAGAAGCTGGGAGGGTATGAACACCCGCACCCACTGATGGTCATGCAATGCTTGAGTTTGTCAAATGGATATGTGGGCAGGTAGCCCAAAGTTTTATTCTACACCATAACATTTGTCACATCACAACAAACCAGGACGTAGCACGTCCGTAGGATCCGTCTATTAGTGGCTGAAGTGTTTGGAGGATTGGCTGTGTCTGCCCATGAAAAGCTGACACTGTTTTCTTGCAACTGACTCAAGTCTATTACCTCCCCTCCACTCCCCGCTATGCACCTGTAAAAAAATACTGTAAATTGATCAGTTTTGTGAACAAAAACAGCAATTACCTTCACTGGCAATGTATTTGTGAAAACACAAGGATCCTGCAATTAATTTGACATAATTCATTTATTTTTACAAGAAAAGAATCAGTAAGTATTTATCAATCTCATCTTGGGAGAAAGTCTTATGAGTTCAGTTTTGTTATGTATTTATCATCAACTTCCTTTGTTTGATATTAAACATGCAGACAAATATCCAAACTGTTGCTTGAATTATGTTGGTCCCTCATGGTTAATCCTGAATAGCTACAGGATCTGCTCTAAATATGTTTGAGATATCATGTTCTAATGTTAGTAGAAGACAGGAAAGTCTTATTTTCCTAACACAGGATGACCAGAAAATTGAGTTTGAAAGGGATGAACATAACAGAGTGATCTTATCAGAATAAAAGAAGAAAGGGGGGAAAGAAAAAGGAAACAAGATCGGCTTTTGTTGTCTGATATTCCGCCTCCATGCTAATGCTATGTGCCATATATTACAGTAATTTCACGAATACAAGCCGCACCAATTTGACCAAAATTTTGGTGGAAACCCGGAAGTGCGGCTAATATTCCGGGGCGGCTAATCTATTAACAAAATTCTAAAAGCTGCCAACACGGAAGTGAGAGCCCGCGGCAGCCCCAAGCCAAGCTGGAGCCCGGCCGGCCCCGGCAGAGGTGGGAAAGCCTGGCAGAGGCGGGGCCAGCAGTGTCGGGGGCGGGCGGCAGAGCCTGAGCCAGCAGGGCGGGGGAGCCCGGGAGAACTGGGGTTAGCAGTGCAGGGGAGCATGGCAGAAGCAGGAAGGCCGGCGGGTGGGGCTGCCTGGCAGCGGGGGAAGCCCAGCAGAATCGGGGCCAGCAGCGTGGGGGAGCCCGGCGGTGCGGGGGCCTGCAGTGCCGGCCAGGGCGAGGAAACGCGGCGGCGGTGCAGACGGGAGGGGGCGGCCAGCGAGCCTGGCAGGGGCGGCAGCGGCTAGCCCGCCGGCACGGCGAGTACGTGAACGCAGCAGCGAGGCGGCCGGCATGCCTGCCAGCGGCGGCGGCGGCAGCCCGCCGGCAGGGCTAGGGAACGCGGCGGCGGCCGGCCGCCGACAGGGCTAGGGAACGCGGCGGCGGCCAGCGAGCCGGGCGGCGGCAGGCCGCCGGCAGGGCTAGGGAACGCGGCGGCGGCCGGCCGCCGACAGGGCTAGGGAACGCGGCGGCGGCCGGCCGCCGACAGGGCTAGGGAACGCGGCGGCGGCCAGCGAGCCGGGCGGCGGCAGGCCGCCGGCAGGGCTAGGGAACGCGGCGGCGGCCGGCCGCCGACAGGGCTAGGGAACGCGGCGGCGGCCGGCCGCCGACAGGGCTAGGGAACGCGGCGGCGGCCGGCCGCCGACAGGGCTAGGGAACGCGGCGGCGGCCGGCCGCCAACAGGGCTAGGGAACGCGGCGGCGGCCGGCCGCCGACAGGGCTAGGGAACGCGGCGGCGGCCAGCGAGCCGGGCGGCGGCAGGCCGCCGACAGGGCTAGGGAACGCGGCGGCGGCCGGCCGCCGACAGGGCTAGGGAACGCGGCGGCGGCCGGCCGCCGACAGGGCTAGGGAACGCGGCGGCGGCCGGCCGCCGACAGGGCTAGGGAACGCGGCGGCGGCCAGCGAGCCGGGCGGCGGCGGCGGCAGGCCGCCGGCAGGGCTAGGGAACGCGGCGGCGGCCAGCGAGCCGGGCGGCGGCAGGCCGCCGGCAGGGCTAGGGAACGCGGCAGCGGGGCGGTGCTGACGGGAGAGGGGGGCCAGCGAGCCCGGCGGCGGCGGCAGCACCACCCGGCCAGCCCCGCCGAGCCGTGGCGCTGAGCTGGGCTACCCGGCCCCGTCGGCAACCATGAGCGGGCCGAGCCTTCCTTGCCCCGCCCCGAGCCAGTAAAGCCCGCTATGCCGCGATCCTGTTACTAATTGGCCAATTTGTGAAAGCTGCGCCCGGATTCTCGCGACGAACGAAAGTGCGGCTAATATTCGGGGTGCGGCTTATCTATTGACAAAGACAGCAACATTGTCGAGGCACCGGGGGTGCGGCTTATAATCCGTGCGGCTTGTATTCGTGAAACTACTGTACTCTTTTTGTTTCCTTCAGAAAAATGAAGCTTTGTCTACTGTTATGTTTCTGTGAAGTGCATTAGAGAATATAATAAAAATCACTAAAGACAAGACAGTACTTCAGCAGCTTATGTGTAGACATCATTGCTGTAAAGTGCTTCTGCCTTTTGAAAGCAACATGGCAGAAAGAAAAAAACTTGATGTGAAAAGGTTTTTTACCATGCTTTTGCACTCCACTTTTCTGGCTATGTTTGTGTTTCAAAGTTGGTTTGGTAGGTTTTTTTTTACGCTGTGTATGACGTTTAGTTCCACTCATAAGGATCATGCGATTGGTAAAAGCTACTACAGGGATTGTTTCTGTGTGCCAGGCTAGGAGACAGAGCCATGCTAAAGCTCTAAGCAATTGGTTTGGTTGAAGGGAAGGATTGCAATACATGGCCAATTCTTCAACAACTCCCTATGACCCATTGTTCACAATAAGTAAGTTTTGTTCCTTAACTCTTAGAAGAAGGTAGCCAGCTGCTTTAAATCCTGGGAAACAAAGCATTGGTCATAAATGTCAAAACAAGTAAAAAAGAAACAAAAAGGTAGGGGGGTGGATGGCAGAGAAAGATCAAACTGTGATGATTCTAATTCATTGATGAAATGTCTACTTGAAAGTCAAGTTGGTTTTGATTTTTTTCTCAAAGTCTCTGTACCTTTTGCCAGTGGTGCCCTCCAAATTCCTAGTTCTGTGAGTCTCCCATTTGCTTTTCACAGCTGATTTGCATCTGTTTTCCAGTAGATCTTTTTGGTTACTTATTTCTGAAGTTATGTTACTGCAGTGTTTGACTACAGTCTCTATCTTGCCTAGTTTTGAAAGTTTAGACTATTCTGAGAGTGTTTTAAGAGCTGCCTGGCTAATGTGCTGTTTGATGGTAATACGTAGGAATCTTATTGCTGCTGTCTTTTTTCCTCTTCATTTTTTCTGACAGTGGCAAAACATCAAGTGGAGCTGTGCCTTGGTCAAGCAGGGTCACACAGTGTCACAATCTTAGCACCACAACACTTCTAGCACAACTGCTGAGTTATCAATGTGTATCTCTTGAAAGCGTTAGTTTGCAACCTGTATCGGGGAGGACTTTCTCACCACCTGAATGACATTCCTGGGTGACGTGGTCAGCACACAGAGGTACCAAAAGAGGGAGCTGAGAACCCCCATGACCAATTCACTTACAATCATTGTGGACCTTATGATATCGACTGTGAGCCTTACAGGATCAGAGTGCGATGAAACTCAGTATGTCATGGCAGGTAGCAGTGGACACATCCAAACATAAGACATGTAAGAGCTTGCCATTATGAACTCCACTGTAACAAAAATGTCAAAATGCCAAGTTTCCTAAAGGAGTCTGGAGAAATATACTGAAGAAATGATTATTCAAAAGGACATGAAAACATTCCCCCTTCTTACCATAAGAACACATTATCAAGACATTTCTAGAAGTGATTATTGTTTTAGATTACAGTAATTTCCCGATTATAAGCCGCACCATTTTGACTAAAATGGTGGTCCGAACCCAGAAGTGCGGCTTATAATCAGGTGCGGTTTATATATTGTCCTAGTTTGGAGGACAGGTGTCTACTAAGAAAGGCAGGAACTTCTCTTTGAAATGCAGAATGTAAACCCCCTCCCTTCAAATTATTATAAATTTGAAATCAAGGGGCTCTCAGGCAAAGATATGGGAATTAGGAATAACAGTTCTTTTCTAAGGAAATTAAAATAGAAGTACAGTACTACAAAGAAACAAACTCCAAACCCTGAGAAAGTCAGAGTACAACCTGACACCCTGTCAGGCAGGGCGTTGGCAGCAGTCCCATTAAATGGTGGTTGCATCCTCCTGCAGTGACAGATGTGCCTCAGTTGGAGCAGTGCTCCTGTAAAAGGAGAAGTTTCCCCCGGAGGTCCAGTGGTGATGTGGAGAAATCCAGTTTTCCTCTGGAGTCCAGTGGAGAAAGGGGCTCCCTTAGTGTCTCAAAACCTCTGTTTTTATCTTGGTAAGAAATGTTGGGCTCTTCCCCCTGGCTGGAGCAACTTCCAATGGGATGAAGTAATTTTATCAGTCACACAGTGGGACTCAATGGGCCATTAGCAGAAAATGATTCTCTGGAGGAAGGATGGGTGAAAAGGTAAAGAACAATGCCCTGCCTGGTTTCAATGGATGGCCCATTAGCAGAATATCTCCCACAGAGATAAGGATCACTTTCCCCATCCTCAACAGATAGTGATAGAATAGACACCTTTTATCACATCCTATATTGTAACCCCAGACATATATGGACAAAAAACGAAAAGTTGCCAATACCCGGAAATGCGGCTTATAGTCAGGTGCGGCTTATAATCGTGAAATTACTGTAATCTTGTTTCATAAAATAGGAGTAGCAACTCTAAGAAGAATAGTTCTGCGCAGTTCAATGAATCAACTCATTCAGGCAGTGCAGAGTTGATAATTACAATTACAATGGTAGGAAAATAAAGATTGCCTATACATACACACTTGAAATTGAGTAACAACATGCTTTCAGTAACTAAAATCCTTACATACTTCCAAAGAGGAAATTTAGCCACAGAGGCAGATCATGATGGATTCCTACTTTATGTACACACATCTCAATGGTGATTTTTTTTGTGATATAGCAGCTTTAGAATACCTAAGATTTATGCCAACTCCTGCCTCTTCTCATAGAGTTGAGCTAAATGTTCTTGTGCCTACCTTCAAAGAGATGCTAATATTAACTTAATTTTCAATGTATTAATGTAATCTGTGTGCTTTGTCTAAGGTATAAGTTTGTTCTCTACATGTTTAGTACTGTATGAATGAGGCACAGAAAGAAAAATCAATCATTGCTTCATGGAGAAATATGAACTCTGTTAGCTTCATTTTTCACACTGTGAAAATGACTTGACCTTCCTTTCCTCAGAAATCCAAATATCTCCAATCTGTATTCATAGCTGGGCACAAATTTTCCATTAACATTTTCTGGATAGAAAACTGTGATTTCATTATTCTTGTTTTGGTGGAAAATAAGCTTTTCTTTGGATAAAATGGAGTGTTCTCAGCAGAAAAGGTTTCCACGCTGCATCCCAAGGAGTGCAGTTCAGTTACCTTTTGCCTCTGTGGCTGTGGAGAGCTGGCCTCAGACTGTCTTACCTGACCCACCATGGGCAGTCTTGTCTCTCCTCCTTCAGGAACAGAGACATTGGGGCAGGTGGTGGCAGCTGCACCCCGGCCTTTGGAGCACTACACAGGCCCTTGTTCATAGTTCACTCTTTTCTCATTGCCTTTCTATGTTCCTTTGCATACAGACTACAAATGTACTTTGGGTAAGGAGATTATCAAGGGATGTAGGTAGGTTTGAAAGAGAAAAGATGAGGCTGGGATGTCCCTTCCCTGCTTCAAACTCTCTTCTCCACTGTTTGCTGCTAAACCTGAGGAAGGAGGTGGGAAGTTTGACTGTTTTGGTGCAACCCCAACAGCTCCAAAAATGTTTTCGGCTTGTGAGTCCACCCATGCCTCAGCCACAGCAGCCACCAGAGGTAAATAGGCATTCTCCTCTATAAGTGGAGACTACCACCCAAGCCACCCACGAGGAGCATCTCGCTGGGAAGCTGGCTCTGGGCTTGTTGAGCAGGCTGGGCAGGGGCAGGGCGGCTGGCCCAGGGCAGGGCCGGGCCGGAGGGATGGCAGCAGGGCTCCTGCCTGCAGCCTCGTCGGCAAAAGCACGGCCTGACCCGTGCTGAGCCAGCGTTCCCCTTTGTAGCAGGCTGTGGGGCTGGGCTGCAGTGCACAGGGCCAGGAGGCCTTGCTGATCTTATTATCCCCGTTCTGAGCTGTTGCAGGTGCTGCGAACCGCAGTTGTATTTTCCACTATAACTGTAAAAGAGGTCATGCCGAGGGCAGCTGAATTTTCTATTCCTGGCAGTTTGGGTAAATGAACCCTTCGCTGTGTGGAACCGGAGGTGGGACAGCCTCATGCTTCTGCTTGCCCCTGAGCTGGGGCCTTGTAGAGGCGCTGGATCCTCGTGCCAGCAGCCAGGCCCTGGGCGAACGGCTACAGCCCAACATGTCCCAGCAGCCTTTGCTCCCATGGGCCAGGTCTCGGTGCACTGGTTTGTGTCCCCGTTATGTGTAGCCAAGTGTGGCTGCTGGCAGCAGGGCTGCTGTGTCCCTGGGGAGAGGGCTGGGCAAAGCACCATCCCTCCACCCCCGTGGTAGCAGATGTGTGCCCAGCGCAGGGCTCCATGGAGCATGGGTTGGGTGTCTGCAGTGGTGACACTCAGGTGCATCCTTGGGGTTGAAACTGACTGCAAAATGCTGTTTGAAACTGAGTAAAAAGCTGCTTCACTCACAAACTTTGTCTCAGACCTGAGGGCACAGGGTGCTTGGGGAGCTCCAGGTGCCAAACACGCAACTTCTGAGGAGATAGATTACCTCTGCTATTGAAATCATGGGGACAGCAGCTTTGCCTGATGATGAACCCACCCCTCTGCTGGAATGAGTTCTGAAAGCCTTTTCAGGACCTGTTCTGTTCATCTTTGCTAGTTTCTAAAGACCTGAAAAGGGTTTGCTTTAAGAAAGTGAGGGTGCTTAGAGCTGGGAAGTGGTTTTTCTTTCTATTGGATAAAAGCCCTTGGCCTCTTGCACACTGCGCTGGTGCAGGGCTGCACTGGCTTTTGGCTGACCTGCTGGCAGCCAAAAGACCCTCTGAGAAAACAGCAGAACTGCCACCTTTTGCAAGTCCCAGTGCTTTTAGTAAGTTGTTCGAGTTTAATGGTTGAAGTTCAATGTACTGAAAATAGGCAAGATATTGAATGTGATTAGGTGACACACTAGGGTTTTAGTTTTATTATTAGTAATTGTTTTTTTAAAAAGTCTCTCTCTACCTGCATCTGGAGAAATGTTTTGAAAGTGTGACTCCACCTCCCATGTTGGTCTAAAGTATTAGCCACAAATTGTGATTTTGAATGGGATCTTTAAAACCAACGATGACGCTAAAATAAGAAACAGCAGAGAAAGGGGCCCAACTCACGATATTTTAAAACTTGAGGGCCAGAGTAGTGTGTTTGAGTCAAGTGGTGAAAATGCATGCACGAAAGGAAATGCTGCATGCACCTGCCTGCCCTGGCAGGGAGAGGAGCAGCGCTTTAGGGTTTGCTGGGTGTGAGCGTGGACTTTCAGCAGCTTTCAGCAGCGCAGCCTTGCCTGAGGTCCCTCCCTTTGGGGAACCACAAGACACATGATACAAATGTGAATCTTGCAGTGAAGCCCAAGTTAAGATGAACTCTGTCATGTTTGACTTCCACTGATAACAGTGCTACAGCTTTTGTTCAGCAATATTTTTAACACAATAGCACTTATAAAACAATTGTGTACTCCTCAGGAAAGCAAAAAACTGTGGATTACATTAGCTGCTCTGCTAGTGATGTAATTTATAATCTTAGATTTGTTTCTTAATTCTCAGGAAGCCCATAAAGATGTTTCTGCCAGAGGGTTCATTGGAGCTTTGCCTGTGGTGGCAGTTGGCTGCTATGACCAGCTGTGTTGAGTCTCCTGAGGCTGGGACACGGCTGTGGAGATGGGACCTCACCAAAATAAGGGTAATTTCAAACTTCACCAAATCTTCAAGATTTGCTGGCATGCAGGGAAGTTCACAGTGATTGGTTCTGAGGAAGACTGGAGTAAAAATGAAGATGGCTTTGGTCTTGTCTTTGCAAAACCAATTTATGCACTTGTTTGCTCAGTGGGTATATATATTTGAAGTATTATAAATGTAAAATGGATGTGAAAAGTCATAAGATATTGGTTACTGTTAAGAAAGCAATTCAGATATGAAAGTGTGAATCTGGGTAGAGAATAATTTCATTTAGAGGACAGAGGGAGCAGTGGGCCCCTTTCTACTTCTGGGACTTGTGCATGGCTTCTCCCTGGGATTGGTGGGGGCAGTGGGGTGGGCTCTGCAGGGGTCTCTGGGATGCCCCTGTCCTGACTGATGCCTGCAGGTGAGCTATGCCACCGTCCATCACAGGGCAGGAGGGAAGGGTCATCATCCCAGCGGGAGAGCAGGGTGCTCCCCTGGATCCAGGCCTCATGAGGCTCACCAGAGCCTTTTTCATCCAGCCGTGCCGGGCTGCCCGGGCCTGAGTCTGCTCTGACCCTTCCCTGCGATCCTGCATCTCCCCGTGCAGCTGACCCGGGACTCTGGCCTTGCCATGTCCTTGCAGGCGGGTTTGTCCAAACGCAGGAGCTTTGGCAATTGAATGATAGGATTATAGATGCCTGGTTTTGTGTGTGATGGTTTTATATATATATATATATATATTTTTTTTTTTAATTCTTTCCCCTATTCCCCCTTCACTCTCCCCCTCTCTACACCCCAGCCAGGCCTCTCCAGGTCTCTCGCAGGCGAGGGGACGCGCCGCTCCACGCGTGCCCGCAGTTCCTCCTTGCAGCTAAACTTCCCCGCGCTCCCGGCGGAGGCTCGCGGCTCCGCCGGATCCCAGCGGTGCTGCCGCGGCGGCTCCATGCCGCGGCTTCGGGCCGCCCCGGCTCCTCCCCTCGCGGTGTGCGAGGCAGCCTGCCCGCCCGTCTGTGTGTGTGTGCGCCGGGCCGCCGCCGCCGCCGCTGTGCTGCCTCTCCCAGCCGGGCACAGCCGCGCCGCGCTGCTGGCGGCGGCGGCGGCGCTCCGCCACCCCGGGCGGCTCCGCGCGGCCCCGCGGCGGCCGCCGCTCCTCGCGGCGCCGCTGCCCATGCGGGCCGGGCAGCAATAGCCGCGCCGGCTCGGCTCGGCTCGGCTCTGCGGGGCGGGGAGGGGGCACCACTTCTCTGAGTCTCCCCACCACATCGTTATGGACCTATTCGACTTTTTCAGGGACTGGGACTTAGAGCAGCAGTGGTAGGTTTTTTCGGGTGTTTTTTTTTCTTTTTTTTCTTTTTTTTTTTTGGTTTTGGTTTCTCCCCCCCATCACCACCTCCCTTCCCCGTCTCTCCACCCCTCTCGTTCTTTCAGCTGTCTCCTTCCTACCCTTCCCTGCTCCCTCCCCCGGTGCCGTAGCCTTTGTTGAGGGGCGAAGCCCCCGGTGCCAGCGGGGAGCGGGTCCGCGCTGCGCCCGCGGGCAGCGGGTCCGGCCGGGGGAGCCGGGTCCGGCCGGGGAAGCCGGTGCCAGCCAGGGGAGCCGGTGCCGGCCCGGAGAGCCGGGGCCGGCCGGCTCCAGCCACGCTCCGCGGCGGCGGCCCCGGCTGGGGAGCAGCGCTCGGAGCGCGGCGGCGGGGGGCGAAGTTGGCCCGCAGGGCAGCGCCGAGAGGTGCCGGGTGCCGGCTGCGATCGGCGGTGCAGCCCCCTCCCGAGCAGGGGCGGCGATGTTCCCCGGGATCGCCGCTTTGCTAATGTTGTGTTTACTGCTGTCACTGACAATGTTCTTTTCACGGGGAGAACCGCAACTGTAGTTTCGCTGTGGCACAGTTCGGCTGTAGCCCTGATCGGTGTGGGGGCTTCTGTTGCTGGTTTTGCTGGTTTCCTATTCTAGATGAAGCGTTATTGAAGTTAGTTTTGGAAGTGGGAAGATCGGTACCCGTGGTATTATAACAGGTCTTTTTTTCCCTGCCCGTCTCTGCCTCATTTTTCTTTTCTTTCTTTCCATTTATTTTAAGAATGGAATTTTAGGTTTATACTGCTCTGTAAATAGGTGCACACCTTAAAAAGGTCGGTACATCTGTTTAAGTACATTGTAAACTTGTTATCAACGTGAGTGTTAAGGAATTTTTGATGGGTGACAAGTAGCTGAGAAAGTTAGAATTTGGGTAGGTATTTAGTCACTTCCGTGGCTGATTAATGAGATGCTTATTCTTTGGCTGGTTTTATTGGTTCTTTCTTTACTTTTCAATTTAGCGAATATAATTCCTTAACTATGCATAGGGAATTTCAGGGTTTGGGTACTGCTTTGTTACATGCCTTCAAACTGGAGTGCAGTCTCCCAGGGAAGAGACTAAAACACTGTATTTTGTGATCCTAATCGCAAAATGCCAACAGATTATGTATGTATGTATGTGCATTTGGACCTCGTATTTTGCAGAGGGTTTACTTTACTTTTTTAATAATATATAGAGCATGTCTAGGAAAAAGGTAATTTATCTTGTTAATAACTATCATTTTACCAAACATAGTCTAACAACTATACTTGCAAATCCATAGTAATCAGAACCAAATACCTGTCACATTCCATTTTACAGCAATTGGGAGTAAATCCTTGCAACCATAAATTACACTATATCAATATTAATCTGTAAGCAGGCATTTTAGATCATATGCATGTTTTATCAGCATAACCCACTGTATTACATCTTTTTAATAATCATGCTGTTGTTATTTAAAAATAATAATCTCAATAAAATTAGTGCTCAATTAAATATTATGCTTCTACTACACTATCTTTACCCTGCTACACTAATTTATTTTGCAGGCAACTGATAACCACTGTATGTATTACCACTCAAATAATATTTGCATACGATTTGCCTAATTTATAATGTGGGTAACATTAATTTAATAGAAGCTGTTACAACCCAATATGTGGGTGTAGTTCAAATACTAGGCATTTATAGGTATTGAGTTTTAGTGTTTGCCTAATAACTTACTTTCATTTGACTATGGTTTTATGTGGATTTAGAGATGCGCATCAGAAAGAAGGGAACTCTTGTGCCTCAGTTTTTCCATAAAATATGAATATATTGCCCCTCATTCCAAAGTTCTAGTTACTGTTTTTGTACTGTGATATGTATTTTTTTAGGATTCATGAGGAAAGAACATTTTTACTTTGACTGTTTCAAACAGTTTGCTATCTGCTCAAACTCTATTGAGGCACAGGCATTCACACACACTTACTGCAGAGATTAAATTGCATTTAGCTATTAATAATCCAGTTAGTGCATGTAAGTGCATATATAATACATGCATACATAATCTACATGTCTGCACAAATGTGACATGTATTTTATTATGCATGTAAATATTTTTATCTCTGACAAGTAGTTGAGTAGCTTACAGAAAGTTAAATTTAGCTCCTCTGTCTTCAAACATGTGTATTTATGTAATACGCTACACATACATCATCACTACACACCCAAGGGTATGCACGCATATCCATCAAGATTTATTAATTTTGTCTGTGTATCCAGTATGGTGTGGTTGCTTTGGAATACTTGCAAATAAGTACATATAACATGATGTGTGAATTTCTACTTCTTATATTGAAGCTGCCCTCCTGCCTGTGAGCTGGCCTTTGTAAAACATGTTTCACAAGCATTTATAAGGCAATTAGGTACCTTCTTCTGCATTCCTTGCAAACCCAAAACTTCTAATCTGCGCTGCAATCATCCAAGACGGCAAGCTCGGGCCTACTGTGTGTGGGTGTTTGTATTATCTGTATGCAAAGTACAACAGAAACATCATTAGCCTGAGAAATATATTAAAAAAATATTTATAGCTTTAGCAGATTTTTTTTAAAATCTGATTAAAAGATGTAAACTTTCCCTGCCTTGCTTTTATACCGGGAAATGACTTTGTGAAAGTTACTCATTGGTGGGAAAGATACAGTTAATTTCCCCCCACCTCCAATGGGGGTACGTTTTTGTGTCACTTCTTGAAACATATTTTATCAAGAACTATGATTGTTACAGCGTGCAGTGCCGCTACACATGTGCTGAAATTCTCACCTGGTCTTTTGGATGATTAGTGGGAGCTTTGTCTTGATGATACAAACTGCAGAATCAGCCCTTTAGTTTCCCATATTGGGAGAGATCACAGTAGAACAAGAATGAGATATTTCATTGACCCTTCATCAAGAATGTGATTAGGAAGGTTGCTGAGAGTTGGTGTGGGGGTTTTTGTTAACACTGGGGTAAAATATGTAAAATAAGGCTACAAATATCCTCATGGATGTTTTGCCAGACTTGAAAAAACTGAAAAATACCCAAAACAATTTAAATAAATGTAAACTCAGGATGAGATGAAAGGGCCAAAGCTGAAGTCTGCTATGATTTCTGGAAGAATAAGAAGTGTTCACCTGGGCTTGCATTTTATACAAACCATTCTATGAGGGAGAAAAGAAGGGAGATGAATATAATGAAAAGCTTGAATGCCTGTGTGCACCAAGGGGACCACTTGCTGTTAAAAATCAAATTTCATCTTTTAAATCACTTTCCATGCTTGTCTGTGGTAACCAAGTAAATGAAATCTTGCTGTGGTCTGGGACCATGTGGCTAGATTTGAACCTGCTTACAGGGTAAGGTGGTGTCATTAATCAGCAGCTGGGAAACAACACAACCCGAAAAAGACCCAACCACCCTGGAATATATGCTCCTCACTAGCACAAACAAAGGCAGAAAAATTCTTGCTTTATGTTATATTTATGTCATAGGTATTAATATTTTTAAGTCCTCCAATCTTTAATAAAGTGGAAGTTGAGAAAATACTTAGCAGAAAAATGCATATTAAGGTATGTAAATCAAAACCTGACAAGGTAAGGTAAGATGAGCAGGTAACAGTGTCAGCTGTGTGGTTGCAAGGAGGAAGACTTCCCCCTGCAGAGAAACAAGCTTCTTGTTTTTTTTCCTATTTTATATTATGTATCACAAGTAGCCTAATTACAGCAAAACCAGCAAACTGACAGTTATACAGGAAGACGCTTAAACTCACTAAACTGTTATATAAATAGAAAGTTCAAAGGTCTGTTTGTGGCTGACAAAGCTGAGAACAGGCCATCTGTGGGCCAGGTTCCTCTCATGTGTGCGTGGGGAAGCACACTGCATGCCACAGCAGCGCACGCTTTCAGCACAGTCCTCCCAACCTGGAGGCAGTGATCCTGCTCTCCAGACAAAGGTGAACTGTTTCAGTCCCAGCCCTGGCTAATTCCCCCTCTTTACCCACCTTCCTGTTTCCCTCTTTGCCTTGTGTCCCTGCAGAAGACCACCTCAGTTACTGTTCATTCACCGGGGTTTGTAATAACTCACTTCTGAACGTGGAAAAAACTATGTTGTGTTTCTGATGGGAATGTGTGAACTAGAGTAGATAAGCTCTTTGGGAGTTAGATTTAATTTTTTTTTTTTTTTTAATTTTTATGAGGTGATGGTGAGAGCATTAGTGTAGAAAAAAGTCACATTTTGAATGGATTTCTGTAAGATTTTTCTCCCTGTCCCTTTCTTCTCATTAAGAAATATTACAGCTAAATTGCAGTTACTTTTTGGATTTGTATAACAGACATCCGCGAGTAATTATTTGAGAATGTTTCATTTTCAATTTGTTTTGAAAGTGTAAATGGATAGATTGTGTGGCTGCTGGTGGGTGTGTGAGGGGGATTAGATGCTGTCAAAACAAACAGTTAAAGAAGACCAAAAATAGTCTTGGGCCAAAACCTCTACTTGAAGTATATCCTGATTTAGTAATTCTTCCCTGGCTGGTATTGAACTTCATGGAGTGTAAATCTTAAAAGAATTTGGCTGTTTGCAAACATTAAGCTCGCATCTGTCCTATGAGGCAAAATTACTATCAGTTTAACAGCATTTGAATTGTTTTCCTAATGATTCATTCAAGAATTTAATGTCTTTTAAAATATACAAATTGGGGTGGAGAGTAGATACTTCAGGTACTGTTCAGCTATTCTGAAGCCAGGCAGAACTTAAGAGCATTTAAGCAGTTTGTACATGAATGCCAGTTATATTGTTTGAGGTTTTCTTTTTTAGTAAAAGATTCTACTATGATACAGGTCCTTCAGTAAAGCAAAGTTATTTCTTTTGTCGGACAGGAGTACTTTGGCAACGTGGAATTTTCTAAATAATTTAGAATGGAAAATGCGACATTCTGTAAAGTATTAACTTAACTATACTAAATGGTCTTTGAAAAAATGGATGGTTCCTGCTGGTCTTTTTATACTTCTTAGGACTGAGACAATATGCTCCAGCATTGTGGAAGGAATGCTTTTTGTGTTATGAGGCCCAAATTCTGTTGTTATCTGGGTAAAGAAGCCATGCTCAACATGGTGAGATGGGATAAAATTTGCTCTAAACTTTGAAAAAGGGTGTGGGCCTGAATTTAACAGGGCCCACAGACAGGTATGTAGTTTTAAGCACAGAAAAGATCCTATTAGAACAACTCTGACTTCAAGTTAAGTTTCACCAAACTGGGTTCTTGATCACTCCCAAAATGCTCAATGTGTTTTACTAATGATTAAATCCCAGGTTTTGATGTATTTGGTAGGGAAAGCTGATGTTATTTTTGACTGTACATACCCATCCATTTCCCTGAAATCTACAACAGCTTTACGTGATTTCACAAATAACTGGGCTGGCAGAAAGAATGCAAATATTAAATCTCATTTTTAAAAAAAACTAGAGGGATTGTAGAAACATTTTATACCTTAAACCCATGAAGCATTTGGAATAAGCATTTAAACACATAGACCCTATCCTGTATTTTCCGCGTGCCTTTAGTTTGAAGCAATGAAATTATTTTTGTGTCAAGGACTTGAGGGATTTGGTTCTTGAATGTTTGTTAAATGTATATAGTCAATAAATACCATAAAGAACACGTGTCTTCCTCCAGCCTTGGCCTGAGTCAATGGTCAGTGATGCCAGTGAAGGTGCTCCCAGTTGAGAGGGCCCTTGATTTTCCCATTTTGGCCAAAAGGCAGACTTCTTTAAATGTGGAGCAGCTCTCTAATGACCGGGATCAGTAAGGCACTCTGCGCATGCCTAATACTATGCATGTGGAAAAACTCCTCAGTGCCCAATTCTGAACCTGTCCAATTCAAATTTACTGCCTTGCTTTTATGGAAAGAAAAGAAAAATGGAGGGGGAAAGCTTGAATCTTTTCTCTTGATTGCAGTTAACAGAATGGATTTTCTAAGGCCATCAAACATCTATTAACACTGAAAACTGAAAACGTGCCACAATTCTGGGTTTTGGAATGTTGCAAATTCGTTCTTAAGCACTGAAAAAGAAGATAGTAAACCAAGTAAGATGTTAAGTTAGTATAACCTTCCGTAACATAACACAGTCAGGAAGTCTCAGCAGTGACTCTAAAAGACAGCTCTTTCATCCTTTTATTGTTACTGAATATTCTGTGTTGATGCTTTGTAACCAAAATATTTGTTTAAATTGTTCTAATAGCTTTGGTCAGAGGTCAGAAGGTACATTACTCCTGACTAATGGGCAATTGTAGAGATTAAAAAAATGAGGAGGATGGCAGCATGTATGTCAGTAACTTTTAAGCTCCATCTTGAATAACTTCTAATGAGACAGTTGTTTGACCAGAGATTCTCATGAAGGGCAAATATGTTAAATCTTTATTTGTGAGGAAATTGTGTGGGAATGAGCTGAAGGGCTTGTTTTCAAATACACTGTACTGGAGTCCAGTCTCAAAGAAAATTTATAAAAGTTGTATATTGGTCCTGAATTTCAACAGGACTGGTATTGAGTGCAGTCAGTTTGATGGGTTTACAAGGTTGGGCTCATAGTGCTGAAAAAGTAATGTGGAGCAGGAGACCTGAGGTAAGGGAATAACCCAAAACTTCCTGCAGTTAACTTCCCAGCTGTTAGAAACTGTTTTATCATGAAGAGACTTTTTTTCAACTTGTACGTAGCAGATCAACAACATAAATTGTTACGACTTTTAAGCAAAGGTCTTGTCAGTAGTTTCTTTAGTAAAACTGTATATCATGTTTTAATAGCATTTTATGAATGTATTCAAATCAAACTATTGAGAGAAGAAAACTCACTTGAAAAATGTTTTCATTGTGACTTCAGCTGTTGATCTGCATCTTTTTACTGGAGATTATAATTGAGTCCTTATTTCTTGTGATTTGGGATGGTGATTTTTAAGGAGAGTTGGAGATGATACCACAACGAGAAGCTGATTTTCCTTGTAGGTGGAGCAGAGAATAGGGAATGCCATTTACTATGTATGGTGTGTAAGACTTGTTTAGTGAGGAGCTGTAGTCAGCAGTTCAGATTCCTGACTCACATGCTGCATGGTGCTACCAGTTATAGTAAGACATGAATAGCCCACTCATAATTATATGTAGTTATAGGGGTGGGGTATTAACAACCTGCAAAGATGAAAAAAAGATAGAGCACCAAGTTAAAAATCACTGAGTTGTTCCTTTGACAAGTATTATAATAGCTATTTTTGTATGCTGTGGGTGTACATGATGTTGTGGAATGAGTAAATTCTGTAGCTCTACATTGCCAGTGCCTGAGGCTCAAACCTGCAGAAGACTTACTACTGAGACTAGTGCTTTTTCCATTTGGCACTTTATTTACATGGACTGTTGGCAGGATTCAACTAGCTCAAAAGTTTTCTTGGACATCCAAGTGTAGGCTCTTTTGATAGGTGATAGTATCTGCATCCTGAGACACCTGAAAATGACACTGGGTAAAAGCAGAGCAGTCTTTGCTGGCCTATGACCTGTGCTGAGAAGGTGGCTTCATAATGGAATGTGGGTTTTTTAAAATGTTTTTATGTCTGAAGGTAACAGTATGTTACGTAAGTCTACTTGTTTTTTTGTTCTTTATTACTGGTTTAGGTCAAGATTTCTCTTGTGAGGAAAAAGAACATACAAGAGAAAGCAAATGCAAAGCTTTAAATATAAACCATCATTAAGGTCTTCAGTTCCCATTTATTTCAGTCTCATGTTATGAGGGAAACTGAGGTCCTGCAGTGATGCAGTGTTTAGGTGAGTCTGTTTCTATGCTGCTGTCAGTAACCTCACTTGTATTTGAGAATACTGTCTTGGAACATTGTATGTGTGTTGGTTAGGGATCTCTTTGTCTTCAGAGATGCCAGAGGAAGAGATGTTTTCAGAAGGTTTCACATGCTTTAGGTCCCCATCCTGAGCTCTCAGGTGAGACCCCCATAGCTTGGGGGACAGTCAGTTCACATATGAAAACTTTGGGCTGCTCTTTTGAGTGTGGGCGTGATTTTTCTTCCAGTTTCTTTCCAGTAGAACAATGGGAGTGACATTCTTCCTGGTGTTTTCTATGAAGAATAATGATGAAAAATTATCTTTTCAGTCTACAAGTGTTTAAAAACGCATTAGTTAGGCTCCCTGAAAGAGTTCCAGTACAAGTCAGTGGGTGTGGTGAAGCCAGTTGTAATGGGAAATGGACTGAGCCCTGGGGCTGGTGGTCAGCAGAGAGGCAGAGCTGTGAAGAATACTGTGCATATGCTATAGTAAGCGTTTTCATAGATCTGCTATGTGGGAGAGGACAATGGCTTTGGAGCTCATATTTACTCAAAAAGCAGCACTTTGATTTTCATTGCTTTCTGCTTGGTTGGATATTGGAAAGACCATTTGTCTTCACCAAGCCTTTGAAGAGGGATAGGTGAAGGAATTGAGGCATTGGCCAGTGACTGAGGACTAGTGGTTGCTTGGAGAAGGAACTAAGTTGCATTGCTTTTTTTTTGGTAATTTGAAAGCTCATTGTCATTTTTAAGTTTGTGAAATAAAGGTGACTATGTATTTTTAGGAACAGAACGTGTATTCTCTCACGGGTACTGTGGGCTAGCTGCTTTACTGCCTTTGGAAAGTCACTTGGTATCTGGCAAAGGGAGGCAATGATATTTACTTCTGTGGTGATTTGCCTTTTTTGGATCTTTTTTTGGTTGTTTTTTTGTTTGTTTGTTTGTTTTGTTTTGTTCAGGTGCAAAGCATGGGAGAGAAGGGCCAGCTGTGTAGTTGTAGTTACCTTTTTACCTTTATCTAGTCTTTCTGCTCATTTTTTCATCTTTCTGGATGTCAGCGGGGAGCTGCTTTTGACGTTTTCTCTACTCTGAACTTCACTCTAGCTATATGATCCTTCACTGGCACAACATTACCTACAAGAAAAGCAAATGGTGTTGATTGTCTATGGCATAGTTGATGCACAGAGATCCTTGTGTTGGATGCAACATTTGTGCTGATGATATCAGACAACGTGTTTAGAAAAATGAAGTGATATTTCTAGCCACAGACCCTTCAACCAATATTGATTTGTGTCTCTGCTTTGCCTCCTTTTGTGAAGTGGAAAGTATCTCCAGTTTTTACTGGTAGACTTTCAGAGAAGTCATTGTCATCACCCCTTCTTATACAGGGGAACGGGAAGGGAAAAGTGACTTGCAGGACTTGTCTTTGGTAGGGAATGCAACTGAGTTCCACTTCACTGCTTGCCAAGTCTGATGGGTATATTTTCCTATTCCGTGGGGGTGTGATGAGGTTAAGTCCCTTAATGTTTATGAATGTTTACGGTGATAGAGGAAGACAGAAACCTAGGCAGATATATTAGTAGGGGGAAGGCAAGGCTGTAAAGAGAAACGGTGGGATTTGGGCAGAGCATGTGAGCAAGAGAAGATAATCAAAGCAGAGAACTCTTCTAAACGGCAGAATTTATTTACAGTCTGTATACTTAATGTAATTTTCCCTGCTAGTGTAGCTGGACAGTGAAAGCTAGGAACCTTTTGAAGACAGAACCATCTTGTTGCTCCAGAAGACTTGTCATTTACCAGAACTTATAGCAAAGCTTTGTATATGCAGCTGTAACTTAAGTAAACGTCATCGCTTGGATGGTTGACTGAATAGTATATCCACAGTTTTTCAGAAGCATTGTAGCTCTTTGAGCCAGCTGCCTTTGTTTCTAGAAGATCATTGCTGCTTTGTTGGTTAACCCTGGGCATGAGTTTTCTTCACATATGTTATTAGACTGAGCATATATTCTATTTATACCACTTGGGGATACAAATTACTGTGTTGCATTCAGCAAGCACGAGGAAAAGAACATCCTTGTGATTGGACAAAAAAAGAATACAGGGCAAAATTCTATTCTAAGGTCCTTCCTTTCAAGGTTCAAGGGAAAAGAGGCAGCAAAAACAATTAATGGTTGTTATGTCCCTGAAAAGTAGGAGGCATTTTCATATACGTGTTTTAATAGACTGTGTTAGTGGAATTTGGTTTTGAAATTAACAAAACCTTTGAAGAAGGGAATGAATTTTGATTAAATCCTGTGTATCATTTTTAGGCAATTGGAGAGATGATTAGTGTCATGCATACTTGGAAACATTGTCTTTGTGGCTTTGATAATTGTCTGTGGACCAGTAAATTTGCACTAGAGGACTGAGCTGGAGGCCACTGCAACTGGTTGAAGTTTTTCATTGATTTAGTAAACTCTAAACCCATAGCCACAGCTTCCCTTTCTTTCTCATTTCATTTTTGGAGCAGATGACCTTTACCTACTCTGTGGCAAAACTCCAGAAATATTATGCAATCTACAGCAATGTTTTTGTTACTGCTTAGTCTTCCCTTCTGTCTTTAAAGAGCCCTTGCCCAAACTGTTTTTTTAGTGTGCCCATGGAGGGATCATAGATAAGGGAATATAATTAAAGAGAGTTTTGGTATTTGTGTTGGGAAACACCCGTGCACTCATTCAGAATCCTACGCTCCATCAGCAGGCCCCTGAGCATGTTTGGATTGTAGACCATGACTAGGTGTTATCCTCATCAGGATAATAAATAATACACTTTTCTGTCACTTCACTCTGCTGTTTCTTTCCCCATTAGCCAAGACAAGCTGTTGTGTGAGAATTTTGCCTGGTTGTAGGCTGCTCATGAATCTTGCAGTACATGACATGCAGACATCTAACAAACATGACTAGAAACTGCATAAAATACACAGACATAACACATAAGTCATATGTTTGAAAACACATTAGAGCTCCACAAATAACCTGATATCTAGGAGGCTTTTTTCCTCCCATGTATCTATAATCAAAAATGTTCTGCTAGCTGCCTTTCAACCAGATCAGTGTTATTTTAGATTTTGTAATGATTCTCGTTTGTGTAAACTCACACAATCTGCCTGCAAATGCAACTTCAATGATAAAAGGTCTCATAAAAAAATTGAGGCAGTCTAGAATGTTTGGTTAAGATTTAATATCTTTCTAACTAATTATAATACAGTGTCAATATATGCTCTGATATCTGGAAAGAAAAAGACCATAAAAGACACAGTTCCATTGTACTGGGTCTTTGGTAAACAATTAACGGTTAGGTTGATGTCTGAAGGAAGGATGAGAGAATTGATAAACCTGTTCTAAAGGGCTTGAAAAGTTGAATTGAATTTTAAATGTAGATTAGGAATAAATGATGACAGCCAGGCCAGCATTACCTCAGTTGATTAATTTATAAGGATACTGGTCAATGGTTTTAACCAACAGCTATGCATAGTAGAATCCTAATGGGATCTGTCTCTCAAGATTACATAAAGTAGAGCATTTGATTTATTTCATAGCTTTCCAACGTGCCACTTTAACTTCATACAAATAATGCATTAGTCACACTGGATAAGATGGCGTATTGAATAAAGTTGTGATTTTGTCTGCTTCTTATAATCTGATTTTATAAAGGATTAAATCTGTTTTAGTAGTTTATTCATATCATAAAAGAGATTGTTGGTTGAATGAAACCTTTACATCTGCCACTTTCTATCTCATTAGAAAAGACAGTAACATAAAGTTCCTCGTTTCCTCCCAGTCTGTTTTATCCCCTGTGTCTCTGAGTGTATATATCTTCCATACGTGTTTGTATATTATAATGTCAGTGTGTTCTCAGAGTTGTGGTTAAGAATGTGTCACAGCTTTGGAGGGGTAATACCAGGGGCTATAAAGAGCATATCCAGCCAGGAACAAATGGGGATGTGGGCGAAGGGTGACTGTCAAAAATCTGAAAGTGATGGCTTGTAGCAGCATGGCCGTGTGTGTGCGTGTGGCAGAATTCAGCAGGTACTCAAGTACATCCAGCCCTTCACTGTGGGTTTGCCTGTGTCAGTGAGCACTGCGTGTGCACTTAGGATGAGCGGGTGTTGACTTAAGGCTGATTTAAGAGGACATGAAGACTCAGCCTTCCTCTGGACTTAAATCTGAATTGTCACTTTTGATCAGCTGTCATTCATCTGTCACACTTCCACTGGTTTTAAAAACAATCTTCTAGTTCAGATGCATGGTTGTTGATTTTATCAAGTTAGTATTCAATGAAAAGTTAGAAATCTAGGCATTTTTTATCCACTGTTGCTGGGGTTTGAGTTATTGTTTGTGTGTTTTATTCCTTTTGTTCAAATGTGTGTCACTGACAGGATGCTGCTGTTACAACTTCAATTGCAGCATTTGTTTCCACGTAGACCTTCAAAAAGTCATATCAGTAGATCTTTTCATAGATGCAATTTTTATTTAATCCCATTAAGTGTTTAGGGCCAGACTTAGTCTTCTGAATATGAGGTTGTTTTGGATTCTGATGTTGAACAGAAGGTACTATCCAGCTCTTTCAGTTGTCTTTTTAGTCAGGGCAGCTTCTGAGGATCTCAGTTCCCTCTTCTGAGGACTTGCTGAGGACCAAACTTCATTCATATTTTCATTTGTTGATACGTGTTTTAGTTTAACTGGCTCTGGCATTTGAATCTTGGCTGCTTTGCCCACATACTTTGATTTGGTAGGAGTGTTTTGATATAAAAGGTGTGGTCAGGCTCCTCTCTCAGGATCCTCCTGCAAACTTTGGTTGCAGACACAGCAGGAGCACCAGGATGGGCTGCCAAAGAGTTTACACAGAAATCTCTACCCATTTGACTCCCAGCACAGGTCTGAGCCTGTCTCTGACTCCAGCAAGCTTCTTTAACAAGATTTTGGGACTCACATATTGTTCTTCATGCTTTGTTTTAGGAGAAATGACAGCAGGGCTTAGCTCTGCTCTGCACTAGCTGTTGTCTCTGGAGCAGTGCTGTGCTCACTGCTGAGCCCTGCAGTCACGGCTGAGTCATTTTGTGCTTAAATCATGTTCATTACTGAGATTAAAGGAAAAAACCCTTTGCCTCTCACAAAAGGGATTTTGATTGTATGCATTCCCATGATGCAGAATGGTTCTCAAAAGGGCAGTAATGTTTGCTGAGGTGAAGAGTTTCTGGGGCCAGATCTGGGGAATATGCACAGGTTGGTTTGCTGAGGGCAAGATAAGGGACACTACCCAAATTGAAACTTCCTCAGCTAAATTTATCCTCTGTTGCAGGGTTACCTACACACAGTGAAGCAGCTCTAGCATTTGTGACCATGCTTAAAGAATATGTGGTCATGAGAAGCAGACACAGCTCCAGCAGCTGGGGGAAGTTGACTTTTTAGGGGGCCTTCCCCAGCCACCCTCCTTCACATCAAACCTGGTCTGCTGGAGGTGTCATCCTGGAGCTGGACATGGCTGCAGCACATCCATCACTGCTGTCAGGGAATGTCCAAACATGACTCCTTCTGTGTGCTCAACTATTTAGATGGAAGTATTTATCAGATTCCTCATGTATGTAGTAGCATAATTTTGAGGGTGAAAAGCATGTGCTGGTTATGTATTGTTTTAATTGTTATTCAAGAATGGACCCGCAGTTTGGTGATACACTGAGGACTAATGTCACCTTCCAGCCTCCCGTTAAAAAATTATCTTGTGAGATGGTTACAGCAATAAAACACATCTTAAGTATTTAAATATGAAAGAGCAGTGTCACACTGTTCATTTTCAGTGAGGAGTACTGACTGTATCTCTGAATAAACAGAGAACAGCCTTTTATGAGAGATTTTTGTTGTATTTTATTTGGCAGCTGTCTTAATAGAAACTCTTCAATAGTATTTATTGTATTTTGTGCTGGTAGGGGTGGGAGCCAAAGCAGAATCTGAGTTGTTTTACTTGCTTTACTCATGAACAATAAGAAAGTATTGCTGTATTAATTACTTTTGTGCTTTATTGGCAAAAATAAAGAGATCCTATAATATGAAATTGCTAATATTAGAAAGGCTTTGATTTTCTCATTAGCACAGGATATTTTGCATCTGTTCTGGTTCACAAGTGCATTGTCGGCACTTAAATAATAATAATGACTCAGTAATGAATAAGAATAACAACAAATAAGCATGTGAGTATTCAGGCAGTCAGGCACCCTCCGGTGTTTATCAGTAGGTTGATTTCAGAGGACTTGCAAAATGAGCTGTTCCCATATGCCCATTCAGATTTTCTTAGATCATTGCACAGCCTGGAGATTCATTTTGCTGCTGACATGGCTGGGTTGTATACAAGCACTTTTTTCCTTGTATATATCAGTAGTAAAGTGCTAAAGTTGAAATGGGAAATGTTTCTTCCACTTAGAGACATTTATGTCTCCATTTTTCCTCTCCATTTTTTCTTTTTTCTATTTCTTTGTGTGTGAATAGAGTCTTAAGTATCTCATTGTTTTGAATTTGTGAAAGTACTAGAGCACTGGATTGTTCTGCCAGTCTTTCAAGTATGTTCTTAAAAACATAGCCTGGAAACACCTTCACTACAGTTCAATTCAACTTGTAATAAATTTTTTCTGCTTCTCTAGGTACTTGTACAAAACCAGAGAATGTTAAACTAGTGTTTGCAGTCTATCTTGAACATTAAAAAGCCCAGGAATCTAAAATGAAGGTTCAATTTCTGATTTGACTTTTGGTTTATAGTACTGTCTCACCTTCTATGAAGTCTCTTGTCTGCCTGTAAAATATGCCACAAAGTGCAATTTATGGATTTCATTTTTCTCCGGGTCTTATCTAGTATCAAATAGATAAGTGAAGGATAGCACAATATTCCCTTTCTTGTTAAAGCAGTGGCTAATTTTGTCAAAGTATATTAACTTTTAGCCTTATTCTTAGAATAATTTGGACTAATGATGTGGCTTCATGGTTATGAGTTTAAGGGAAAAGGGAAATTATCAGTTCAAGTTGGGGAAAAAAACCCCAGCAATTATGCTTGGAATTACTATTTTCTTAAAACACTACTTTACACTGTAAATTATGCCCTTATGACCCTGCAGCTCGAGTCACAAGAAAATATGTATTTGTATTAGCAATCATCTGGAATTTTACAATTCTTGTTAAAATTCTGAAAATTCTGGAATGGCAGTCAAGAGAGCATCTTCTGTGTGAAGAATCTAAATTCTACCTGTCAATTAATGCTTTAAAACATTTTACCAAAAGTGGCCTTATTAACTGCTCCAAGTGATACTTGCTTAAAGAAGTCTGTGTTAAAGTACACTTCAGCAAGATACATGAAGCAAAGGAAAGCAAAAGTTGATTTTTTTTTCCCCCTTTTTGATTAAAATGATTTTTCGGTCCAACAGCCCTCAACTATTTATGGTAAAAATAAAACAGGAAGGGAAGAATAAAAAAAGAAGAAAGCAAAGCAAACAAACAAACAAAAAGTCATCCTCTTCCACATAAAACAGTTTAGCCTTGGATAAGCCAAAAGAAATTGGTAAAGTAAGTTGTTTAATAGCACATGACCTGTAAAGTACTTAAAGTGATCTGTGAATGGAAGCTTCCCTAAGCCTTCTTGTTGTCACAGTAATTTGTCTGGTTTAAGAGCAGAATAAGTGGGTCTCCTTGACAGTACAAGAGCAAGTAGATCACTAGGTGAGATCAGATAGGAGTCTCTGGTGGTAACCACGGAACTACTGAAAAGCTCTTCTTTGACACCATTTCTACTGCTGTTACTGCTCTTATTAAGTCTGCTAATTATCATAACCTGATAAAGCTTATATTAATTGACTGAACTAAATGTAAATTCTGGTTAAATAGAGAGTAGTTCAGTAGACTTGACAGGTGCTGATTTGCTTAACTGCTGTGTTCCAAGTGAGGGTATGCTTCAAAACAAAATAAATGATCATATAATCTAACCCTTGAATTTTGGGGAAGACTTCAAATGCTCAAGTTTCACTCCTAAAACAGAAAAACTTAGTTTTCAAAATATCTTCTGCCTTTCTCTCCTGTCCTGTGATGCTTTATGCTAGGACAGTTAGTTCTTACAGTTTTTGTACTAAATCCCTCTGTAGCCATTTGTCATATTTGCATGGCACAGGGTAGTGTGACCTGTTTGTCTCCTGACATTATTACAGTAGTAAATGCTGAAAAATAAATAGCAACACCAACCAGTGTGATGGGTGTAGGGTAGATGTGGAGTTCCAGTTAGAGGGTGCCCTGCTTTGGGTGGAACCTTTTGGGCAGATGATCTCTTTCTTCTTCACTCAAGATGTTTCCAAAATGGACACTGGAGTATAGACACTTGGCTTTAGAAACCCTTGGGCCTTGTAGTTGTGAAGATACATAAGGACCTCTCAAATAGCCTCCATGTCCAAGCAAAACTGTATCTATTAAAAAGTTGTTCTTTTCCTTGGGAGGAGGGAATTTCCTGGTGAAGTGCTCAATATTATAAGTGAGACATGGAAATGGACATCGAAGGAGCAAACGTGATACCTCTTAGTGCCAAGTGTCACAGACGTTCTTGGGAATGCTGGAATATTTATAGTGTGTTTTACATATGCCATAATCAGACGTTCCCATCAGTGCACGCAACCTCTTCAGTTTAATTGTTAGGAGAGCTGTCACACAGTGACACTGCAAGAGCAGTCAACTTTTGTCACTTCACAGCTACATTTTATTACTTTGTAAGATGTTTTAATTCTTTTCCCCCTTCTCGCTATACATGTTCATGGGTGAGGCGAGCAGCTCTGGAAACTGGTGTCTTCTGCCTGTCAAGTGGCCCTGGCAGAACAAGGTTCTTCTGTGCTCAGGTCTGGCCACTTCCAGAAGGAAGCTGGGGAATCCCTTAGGGCTGTACTTGATGCCTGCTGTTATCTCAGTCATGCTTCTAGGGACTGACTTCTGTATTCATTCTTGTTAGATAATATTCTCCTTCCCAAAATACTCCCAAAGCAATCAAGCAAAAGGCAAATGTATTGTGAGACTTGTGCAGTGTCTTAGGACTCCAAAGTCTCACTGAGAAAGGGGCTGGAGGGATAACTCAGAGTTGGTTTTGATGCACATGGGATAAAAGTAGCTGAGTGGTTTTGTGCTCTGTGCATGCCACCTGTTCGAATGAAAAGAGGAAGCCTTAACTGCTTGTAGTGGTCATGAAACTAGCTGCACTTTACTGAGACTTACAGGTGCAAATAAAAACCCCCTGTTTGAAAGTACATTGCATAATAAATAAATTGACTGTTGATAAATTAGAATGCAGCTGCATTTCTTTACAGGTTGAGGGTCATTTATTTCTCTGTATGTCCTCTTCTCTATTAATGCAGGGTAATTATCACACTTTAACTTGGATTGAAAGATCATCACATGCTTTTACTGCAGGCAGTGTTTTTTGAAACTATCCTGCATTATGTCTACAAAGGTTGAAAAAAAAAGGAGGTGGGGGAATAGAATTACTTCCTGCCTGAGGAACATACTGCGGGGCTTTTGGTGTTTTCTTTGGTTTTTTTAGGTTTTTTTTCTTTTAGTTTTGTATTCACTAATTTACTGTTTGTTCTAGAGCAGCAGTGAGTGGGAGTTAAACTTTAAGTGCACATTTGGCTTTAAAAAAACATTTAGTGTACAATTACTGCTGTTTACCCTCTTATAATTGTTGTGTGTTTAGGCTTAGTCAGGCTTAGGAAGATGGGTATCTGTAATCTTTGAGGGCTACAACTCCCTATCCTAGTTTTTACAAAAGCGAAAGTAATTATAGATATTGAGATAGATACAGAGATAACATAATAGTTTGTGCTATGATGTTTTAGTGATTAGTGTAAAATAAACACATAGACAAAGAGAGAGGTTTTAGTGAAAGATGCTGTATGTGGCTGCAGTTTCAGTCAGTGGTATTTGAGCATGATATTCAAATTCAATCTGGGAGTCAGACTGCTTGTCATGGAGTCTGCACATTTGCTCTTCTGTACATACACAGGTGCACAGTTTATAAAAAACTAGGTTTAAGAAAGGGGCTGTATTTGTAGTAACAGCTGTACGTTACACCACATCAGAGTAAAAGTAACTGCAGTCATGTCTCGATTGGCAGCCCTGTGAACTGGGTTGTCAGCAGGTCCAGTGACAGGGGAAGTGTCTCCACCAGCCTTTTTTGGTTCACATCTTTGTTAGATAGGAAGTATTAGAAACATGGATAACTGCATACGTGGGAAGACCCAGATCTGTAACAGGATCTTGACAGGGTTTGAAGTGTAGTTTATAGGAGCAGCCAAGAGTTGGAAGGTGCAGGTGTGCTAGTCTGAAGTCCATCACAGGAAGAACAATTGAATGTTTCAGCCTGCTATGTAGCTTGTTGCTCAGTGTAACTGTTTGTCTTTTCAATAATGCATGGACAAAGCACTGGAGAAATATGGATGAATCCAGGTGTAAAATGCAGTAGTATTTCCATTTTAGAGTTACTGAGATGTGGTCTTTGTGGCTTGGTAAAGGATATCTTGCTGACATACATTGTCTGGATTTTCTTCACAAGGAAATGCATCTGTGAGGAACAGGCTGTGATGGATATTCGATGCCTACAGTGGAGGTATAGATTAAGTTAAATGGGTTGATCTTCCTTTGAACTTGAGTGGAAAAAGCAGTTGTGTGAAAACAAAATGTGGCAAATATGTAACTGAAAATGCCATAGTATTTGAAAGGCATGAGAGGTAGTTAAAAAGCATCATTAGCTAAAACAGTCTTGTTCCTTTAATTCAATTTTATGACCCACTGTAATTAGAGTACATAGCTCCACTGTTTTTCTTGAAAAAGGAGAATATTATTGGATTTCAGGGCAGTCATCTGAAATTTTTCACTTAAAAAAATTAATGCTTTCATTTTATTTGTCAGTAATGTTTTTGAATTACAGGTGCTCTAGAGAAACAAATCTGTTTGAGGGCTATTTTGTAGCTGAAAGACTTTGAGAAAATGTTCCTATCATTCAAAAAAGATCTGAGGCTCTAAGTAGTTATTATGACTGTCATATTAACTTTCAGAATTACAATGCAAAGGACAACTAATCCTTCCCTCCTTGGTAGAAGTCATATGCTGCTTTTAACTTTCTTCACCATGTTTTATTTTTAATGTAATTTTAATGAAAAGGTGGATCTGGCATTATAAAGTTGTTTGTTACTTCTCTTCTGATGTTAGAACGATAGGAGTTCCAGCAGTGTTACCTTTTTTAAAAAAAATAATATATTATATATTCTGCACTTAAAATTTGATTTTATGTTTAGTCTTATGATTTGAAATCCATTACACTTTCTTTGGGCTTTATCTGTAGCCTTTTAACATCAACTGATACTTTGCTGTAATAGTCTCTGGATTGGGACTACTTGGGTGTTACAAAGGTGGAAAACAGGGAGAGAGATGTTGAAGATCAAATCCACCCTCCCATTTAAAGGGTGGAGATAAAGCCTGATACAGTACCCCACCTCTTGTTGATAAGGCTGCTCTGGCTGTGTTAATGCTGCTCCTTCTTGCCGTGTTGAACTTCACCCACTGACATTAAATCCTCTCTCATAAGTGACTGGTGTACAAGCCTACTCTGTGATTTCCAGGAGTGTCAAGGGATTCAGCTGTACAAGCTTTTCCTTGTATTTGAAATGCAACTTTTTGATAGTAATAGGAAGCATGGATCAAAATGTATGATTCATCCTTCTTTGTACCCATCAAATTCTGTAACAATAGCCAAGCTAATTAATATAGTTAATTAATTTGTTCATAATAACTGGTAGGAAAAAGCCGACCACCCACAAAGTAAAAATTCTACTTTTTTTTCAAAGAAAAAGCCTTTTTAATGTGAATCCAGTTGGGTATTTTTAACAGGGAACATTTAAATGGGAAAATACGTTCTTCCATAAAGGATCAAATTTTAGCAATTTTATGTCAGTACTGGTGGAAAATTTTTTAATTTAGGAAAGGATCATTTTTGCCAGTGGAGGAGGAAAATAGTTTTAATAGTTTTAGATTTAAGAAATAAATCTGGGCATCTCTTAATAAACACTAGCTTTACTGTGTTTTTTATCTGTATGTGCTTTCATAAAAGTTATTTTTTTAGTGCAATGCACATTTGCCTAAATCCTGCAATACCTTAATGCCTTTCATGCTAGTGCATCCCAAGGCACTTTACAATCTGTAAAGTTAACATTAGAAATGCAGCACATAAAATTCCCTAAGACAATCCTTTTAAAAATGCTGAATAAAACATCTTAACTGTTGAGTTTGGATTAAATGACCCAGCAGTTGGTGCATTTTTTCTTTCTGTGGAAAATATGTTTGAAACAAATGACTGAAATGAACAAAGGCTCTGTAAATAATATGACTTCAAATGATATTCATGAGGGCCAAAATCTGCCATTCTGCAGGAGGAAGTCTAGACATGTACAAAGTTCAGCTCTGTTAATTAAGAGGGAGCAGTGCACTGCAGTGAGTCAGAGCAATTTTATAATCCAAATGCTGCTAAAAGGGACTCTTGTCAACCTCAAAATCTTACTTGTTTTGTAGTCACTGGGTTGGGAGACTTGCTGGCAGAGGAGATACATGTCTCTTTTAGGCTTGAATGCAGTCCAGCCTAGTATTGACCAGAAGCTGTTGCCATCTGATAACTGTTTGTTAGGCTATGCAAAATAATTGTAGTCTCCAAACATTTCCCAGTGTGAACGTCAAGAAAAACCCACCCCCACGCTTGGCACTAGTTATTGCCCTCCCTGGCATCCCCGGTGAGGAGGCCAAGGCTTGACTGTTGTTTCCCCTTTCAGTGCTTGCAGTGGTCCTGCTGAGAGTGTGTGTGTGTCTGGTTTGTGGTTAAACGGTGTTTGCTCTGTTTTCTGCAGGGCTGCCAGCCTCGTATCTTTTATAAGTACTGATTTTTATCATTATGAAAACAAGATCCTTCATCGTCTTCTCACTCCACCTTTAGGTCTGCTGCAACCTGATTTTTTTATAGTGATGCATTTAAAAAAAACCAAAACAAGCAGAAACAAAAAAAGAGCAAACCAGCAGAACAAAACAAAAGCTGTGGTAGATACGAATTTGTTGTGCAGGATAAGATGAGGCCGAAAAGAATTAGTGCTTTTAAAATAATTTTTTTTCCAAACTAAAATAAATAAAATGTACGCTGAAAAATAAAACCCAAGAATAACAGCCAGCTGATAGCAGTGGAATACATAAGAGAAAGAAAAAAAACCAGGATTATGCAGCCTCAGAAAGAGCCAACAGATGTTCAGGGCGGGTTAGAAAAACAACATGATCAACGGGACGAAAGCTGTGACAGATCTAAACAAACCCCAAAATAGATGCAATAAGCCTGAAAAAGAGAAATCATTGTAGGCTTTCCTCAGCACAGGCACTAGTCTCTGATAAAACAAGATTGAAACTTCTCAGAAAGGAAATTTATACTGACGTGGATTTCCAGCTTCATTGCTAGAGACTTCTTGCACACCTCTGCCACCAGGTAAATTGGAAACAGGCTAAAAATGAGCAGTCTGTTCCTCAGGCAGCAGAGGTGCCTGAAGGAAGAGCTAATTGCTGGCCCTGTAACAGAATGGTGTGTTTTTTAGGAATGGGGAGCAAAATTGATGTATCACTTAAAGTATTTTTTTTTTCATTTTACTGGATGATTTCAGGTGGAAGCAAGTCCACACAGACCATGTAGTTGTATACAGTGGCCTCTTCCCCTTGGTGCAGAAAGGTGTGTTCCCAAAATGAAGGAAATGTGAAATGCAGGTACATCCAGGTGTGTGTGATGAAGAATGATTATGAGGATGCCTTGCTGGGACAGGAGTCCACCGAGGATCCAAATGTGGGTGGAGATCTCTTTTTCACAAAACTTATGTTTTTGGGGGCTATTCTGCTGCCTACCCTGAAGTGAGCCCACAGTTGCTGGAGCCAGTCCAGGCTTCCTGCCTATGACTGTAAAGTGCTATTTTGAATTGGCAAGTGTATGTGGATCCAGTTAAGTTGTCTGAATTTTAGTGAGATAGACTACTGCTCTATCTTTATCATTACATTGGAGAAGCAGCAGAACAAAGTACCTCGCCCTCACATTGCGAGAAGGACATGATTTGGATGCCTGTGTGTGGACAGAGCCTGTGGCACAGGCATTGTGTCAGGTGAGGCTGCTCAGGCTCACACCAGCCTTCCCTGGGCACCAAGAAACCTTCTTGAAATGCTAATTGTTGAATCTACATTAATTTGTATAAATTATGCAGATCGGCAGTTGAGCACCACTGTGGTTTAGGTGGTTCTCATGCTGTACTCACAAGTTGATGCTGGGCTGACCCAGGTTTTATTCTCTCCAGTCGATGGTTTTGCTGCAGTGTTTGGAAAGCAGCTCTTGGTGGCTGGGTGCAGGTGCCCTGGTTTGCAGAGCAGTGCTGCTGGCTGCTCTCCTTGGCTGCTCTCTGCTGCTGTCCAGCCCCTTCCTGCGGTGTCATGAAGACAGGAGCTGAACTCAGAGCATGTGTTTCCACAAGGAATCCAGCTCTGGCTTTTCAGATGAAAAGGTTAAACACTCTGACATGAGATAATTATAAAAAGAAAATTAATCTCTTCTTGGATCAAAAATTATTGTGTAAAAGAGTGTGTAAATTATGGCATGCAAGTTAAGTAATGGCTTTTAT
The DNA here is from genome assembly GCF_009819885.2 of Catharus ustulatus. NCBI lineage: Eukaryota > Metazoa > Chordata > Aves > Passeriformes > Turdidae > Catharus > Catharus ustulatus. The sequence goes on along the minus strand of NC_046234.1, from coordinate 2,314,339 downwards.
ACTGAAATCTGGAATTACTGTGATGAAGGAGATGGTGTCAAACTGTGGTAATTTATTTCATTTTGGTTTCTCAGATCTGCAATGAATTTAGGAAATTCAAATTTATAGCAAGTGAGTCTTTGTAAGAATTTCTCTGCAAGAATGAGGGTACTTTGTTACTTCCATAGAGGTCACATTCATACCATTATTCTACTAGTACTTCCAGTTAGAAAGTTCCCATGTGTAATTTGTTCCACTGGCTTCTGGATTTTTCAAACTTTAAATGTTACTACCCCATTTAACTTAAATCGCTGCTCTTCAGTGTTTGAAAGGGATATGGTGATGAACATAATGCAGTATTTTGCTAACAAATCATAAAACCTTCCAAGCACTGTTGACTTTTTAAAAATTTTTATTTTTATTTTTTGTGGAAGGTTTGGGATTTGGTAAATTTCCTTCCAAGCCATGCATAACTGTAGTTTTTGTTATTGCACTAGAGTGCTAAGAGCTCAGTTTGAAGTTTCTCTGGACAAGAATTAAAGTTCTCAAGATATTAAGTCAGATTAGATACAAAGACTCCATTTTATTCCCAGTGGAGGATAGTTATGAAGAGGCCATAAGGATAATTCACCTGTGAGCCACACCACTTCATACAGAAAAGGAGTGTTGATGCTGCAGAGCACATACTCTGCCTTGTGCTAAATCAAAACCTGGGGTGCAGAGTATTTCTGTGTTTGTTTAAAGAAAGACATGAGCAGGCTATATATCTGCTGTATCTAAACTGTGCTCCTTTGTAAACAGAATGGCTATTTTTGAACCCTGAGCAGGATGTTTCTGGCGCAGGGATAATGCAGATGGATCCTTGCATGCACACAGGAGCACTCCGTGTTTATCACTCGGGGAAGGGGTGCGCGATCTTTCATTTAACTGGCAATTCTTTTGTGGTGCTAGTATCATTTCCTAGAAATTGGCTAAAGGAATTGTTTGAAACACAATAGATGTTTTGAACTGGCCTAATTAGTTACTCAACAGCCAATAACTTTGGGAATTGTTTTCTATGTGAATTCTAGATACAGATTAGGATATCTTTCCATTTGTTTGAAAAAGATTAAGCCAATAGGAGAAAAAAGGATCTTTACCCATTTTCACTGAGCAGTGAAGTTTGAATATACAGCTTGCAATTGAAACTATTTTTTTTCCAAAGCCTTTGAGGGCTGTTTCTCAGTCTAGTGTAAACAATTTATTGTTAAAGTCCTAGAATATTTGCATTTTAATTAAAGACAATTTTAATTAAATACAAAACTTTAATCAGAAAAGCAGAGTTTAGGCAGATAGTGTACTTGCATGTTAAGCAAGCATACTCTGAGGGGACCTCTACTCGGTGTAAAACTGGTTTCTGCAGTAGTTTAAGCAGAAAAGCTGTAAATGCATCTTCCTTGCCTAACTTACCTACAAATTGTAATCTCCCTCCTGCATCTTTTAACTGCAGTAAATATTCTTCCTACAGGTAATTAAATGAAAGAGGGGGTGATGAAGAAATCTTAAAGGGGCAGGGAGCAGGAGAAAGTTTACTTGGAACTCCTAAGGATGCCTGTAAAATGTTAAAATTACTGTGGCATATTTTGAATAATCTGCATCAATTATGTGTTCAATTTTTTTTTTTTTTCTGAAGCACAGGCAATTCTGTGTCCATTTCATGTTAGACAATATGTGATATCTGGAGTGTCTGGGCCTGGTAATGCTGTAATGCTGATGATAGAACAGCATCTAGGGTTAATGCCTATCGGTTTTGCCCTATTTTATATGCCCAGTCATAGAACTAATTAGGACCCTAACACAGATTAGAGAAAGTTGCAGCATGCCATGATATAGTGAAGTAAATTCTGAGGTCTGACTGGCAATGTATTTTTGGAATTTTCCTCCTTTATTCTGATGGGAATTTGCTTAGGCCAAGGTGGCACACCTGGACAGTGGGAATAAATCGTTCCCTGGTGAGCTATGAGCTAATCTTCTGAGAAACACAGTGGTGGCTGCCTCAGAGAGGTTTTGGGTTGTGGTTATTTCTTTAGTTGTTTTTATATATAAGGTTTTAATATCCTAAGGTAGACAAGAAGTAGGTGATCTTCTGTATCCCTTTTACCTGTCTGTTGGAGTTCATTTAATTCTTTGTGAAATAACGACTAAGAACTGAAATGATAAATAGAGGATATTTCATGTTTACCCATAACTACATATTTTGAAGGCAGTACTTCCCATTAAAGTCTCATCATTGACAAACTACTTTTAAAAAAATTTAGAATGCAGATGTCACTCACTATCTCTTTAGGACTGACACTTCTGTTGTGATTTAGTACAATATTGGCATCTTGTTTTAATATGAAATGGATATATATTGTGCATACAGAAATATTTTCTCTTAGACCTACAGTTATTTGCGGTAATGGGAAAGCAGTTAATATATTACCTCTGCTAACAGGAAAAGTGGTGCATATAAATATTTTTAGTCAATAATGTATTTTTAAAAAGGTTTCTCAGTAGGATCAGATTTATGTTGTCAGAAAAATTTATTCCGCTGACAAGTGCAGATGCCCGGCACGTCATGTGTGCTGAGATTTACAAAGCAGTTTCTTCCTGGATGTCAGTTGGATGTGGTTATGGCAGGGTTATGTAGAGAATTGGGGAATCAGTCCAGGAATCCTTTTGTGCAAAATCCTGCCTTAGATTGGTATGATCCAATAAAGCTCTGCCTCTACATGTCCGTAGCAGTTTTTGGTAGCGTTAGATACTCGGGTCAAGAAGGGGCAGAGTGCTGGAGTCAGGATCTGTGGTGTGGATCTGAGAACAGAATCTTGCCTGAAGCATTTGAGATTTTCCTGATATATTAAACAGGCCATTTTCCTCCCCTTGTTACTTATGTGTTGCTGCCAGCTGCAGTTCAGCAAGGTAGAAGTTGGAGCTTGCTCCTTTGGGTTCCACAGATACAAAGTAGAGAGTAATAGTACTTGTGGATTAGATTTTGCCAAGTGTGCATGTTTCAACCACTGTTCTTAAAGAGCCTGCATATTATTTGTTGTACTAAATATGTATATAATGAGAAAAATATGCTTGAGCAGAGATTTCATGTTGCACAGAGTTGCCAAACCGTATAATGAGTAAAAAAAAAGCATAGTGCTGCTTAAATCCAGTGATCCAGTTTGAAACTAATGATCACAAAATAAATTCAAATTCAACTACTTTGAAAATTAAAAACCTTTAATATATTTTTTAAAAATCATAATTCCTGTTTATTTTTTTAGAGTGCTAAAATTAGTTTGTGAACTTGTTGCATCTGGCTTGATATCTTTTGATGGAGCTATATTCAGTTACAGCGAATTTTTTCCCAAAATTTTAATTGGTTACATGCAATCTCTTCTCCCAAGATAGAGGTAGCTAAAGCCAAGGAGATTTTTAGCTGTTTAATTAGCCTGGTTTGTGAAATGATTTGGTAAAGGGGATGTCATGAAAAATTTGATACATCTGTGGTGACTGTGAGGTAACCCATCAGTTTTATCAAATAAAGAGCAATTATTTGGGGGGGGGGGGGGGGGGGGGGTGTTCATGTATAAGTATAAAGTAAGCAGAATTTTTTTTGCATTCATTTTATGTCCATTTTGAGTAATTCTAGTTATCTAATCAGCATAAAATGTGCACCGCAGTTAAATAGCACTGCCTGATTATACCTGATGATATACTTCTTCTTTAAAGGAAAAAGAATCTAATAACAGGATTCCGTATTGATTGTGCTGCTAATTCTGCCTTGCAGCCCAGACTGGCAGAAGGCAGGTAGCTGAATTGTATTTAACGGTTTTATTGTGATGTGACTAAGATGGATGTGACATGGTCCTCTATTATTCGTTTGAGAGTGTGGACACTAATGAAGCCATTAGCTGAGCTAAGGCAAGTGAAGAAAATAGGGAAATTACCATTATTCTGAAGCCATTAAGTTGTAATCTGCCACTTTCTCTCCTTACTCAAAAAGGCATCTTCTTTTTAAGGCCTCCCTGTCTGTCCTTTAAAGATTCATTAATTCATTAACTTTCCAAAGGAGATGGAGGAAACACAATTGAAATTTTAATCAGCTCAGTGTGTCATATTATTAACATTTTGAGTGTATCTGTATTCACTGTTGCACCACATCAGGTTAAGGTTAAATAAACTACATTACAGCAAATAATGTTCTGCTTCATACTGTAAAACATAAAATGTTGAAGGCAGAAATTGGTTTCATGGTTAAATTAAATTACAATACAGAGCTCATATTATAATATTTTCATTCAAATGTATGTTCTTTGGAGGAAATGCAATACTATCTCCCTGTTATTAACATTAATATTTTCAAAATATCCACAATTAGTCTAGTCTGTATGAAAGGTTATGTAAAGCACTAAAAAATTTTACTATGTTCGCATTTATGATCAATGCTTTTATTTTATCTTTTATAAAGTGAGTGACTTACTTTAATGTCTTTCTCCAAATAGGTCATTTAGACATTAAGTACAATTACAACTGCAAATTTTTCTGTTCATTATTACTTTCAGTTAGATGCTGGGTAGTCCTATTTTTATCTGTCCCTACTTTATTATTAACAAAAAGTTCCCTTTTGCCTCAGTTGTACTGGAATGTCCTGGAGCACAGTGAGCAGCTTCTGGCCTGTGCTGTTCGACCTGATTGAGAGACAGCTCAAAATCCATGAGTGTTCTTTCTTAAAAACTAAAATGCCCCAAATGTACAGAGGGAGTGAGTGCCGCCAGTCTGAGTATGGGATCACTCCATTTGATTCCAGATAACCAACGAGAAGTCTTTTTTTTTTTTTTTTTTTTTTTTTTTTTTTTGGGAGGGTAGAGGGTAGGGGGAAGCCTGTTTTGTTTTGGGCTTTCTAGTAGTGGTTTTATTAATGCCTCAATGTAAAGAAGCCTGAGGTACCGAGACATTTTGGGAGGTGTGTGTTTTAAGGGCTTGAAACCCTTTGATGCAGGGCTAGGACTTACACACAAGGGCATGGTGGAAAAAAAAGTGAGGGAGCAATGAACAGGGGTGCCCCAGCCTGCAGCGTGGAGGTGAGATGTGGCATGAAGATGAAGGGAAGGTACTGGAGGCCTGAATGTGCTGTTACTTCCAGGCTGAGCAAATTTCTTCCTCTTCTTCCTCTAAGTTTATGTTTGGAAACACTTTCTGTTTGATTTTGTACTGTTTTGTCCTTGTGCTGTATCACACAGCTTTTAAGCTTAATAACAAAGCCTGCAAGCCTGATGTTAGTATTTATGCTAGGCAGGCAAGCCTGGTATAAATCTGAGGTGGTTTTATTTTCTTTTTTTTTTTTTTCCCTAGCTGTGATAGTGTCAGTTTGATATATCACCTTTCACGTTGTGTTTGTACTTGAGGTCAGGAAACTTCTGAGTTGTGCCTATCATCAGCATTGTAAATACAAAGTAGCCTTTGGCACCTTAGTGTGGTGCCTTGCAGTAGATTTGTCAAAACAAAACAAAATCCCCTCTTTTGTTTTCCCCTGGAGTCAATTACACTCAGGATGAAGCAGTTAGTGACACCAAGGATAGCAGCTGAAGCATTGCAGACTAACCTGCTTATCAGAAGTGCTGCCATTGGTGTTTTCCAGTATCACTGGCCAGCTTTACTGGTCCACTGAGAACCTCTGTTTTCAGCAGGACTTGCAAAACTCATTGAAATTTCTTTGCAGATTCTTGAGCTTCCAGAAGGTACCCAACTAAATAAACTGATTCTGCTATGTCAGTGCTGTCAGTTCCTGGGGCAGGACCTCTCCTCTCCTGCCTGTGAAGAAGCCCTTTTATCAGGGAGGTGCATCAGTGGTTGTGCCTTGTCCTGCCTGCCCTGCTCCAGGGACATGAGGAGGATGTGCCAGCCCCATGCCATTCCCTGCCTCTAGCTCTGGGGATGTGCTGCACTTGTGTCTGGGATGCACTGTCCATAAAGAGCCCTGAGTGTGTGCTAGGGAGGGTTCTCAGGCTGTAGGGATAGAGTGTAGAGTTCTGTAAATGTGTGCACACATTTTGTAGCTGCTAGTATTGTTTGTGTGCTATATGATCATACCCATATATACATTATGTATACATATGCACAGTACAGGGCATGTATATTACCATATCATCTGTCTACAGTATATCTGTATGTTTTTAAGATGATGCTTTGTGGCATCACACGGGATGATGGAATTGCAGCTGGTTTCTCCACACAACTGGAAAATGGGCAGGTGATCTGTGGTTTTCCAAGCTTCAGTACAGCCATGGCATAGCAGTTGCTTTTTTGTGTCTTGGATTTCAAAATGCCTTCTCCTATGCTTAAGTATATATAACTCTGTAACCTGAAATAATGTAAGTAGGACTATTTCTGAGCAGTGCTTCTGCTGTTGTGCAGGAAGAGTTTGTTTTCATTCCTTTCTGAGATAGGTCAGCTCATTAATTTTGTTGCAGCTCAAGTGGCGTAGGAAAGGTGGCTCAGGTGTTGCATGTCAGATACAGGTTGGCTATTGTGAGTAGAATTAGATTTTAGCTGTGTTCCAAGAAAAAAAACCAAAACAACAAAATCCAATGGAGAAAAATTAGCTATATGCCTCCAAAACAGGAGGATGTAAATAATGTATTTTTGTTTTGAAGTAGATGTTCATTAAACATTAGTAGGTTAAAAAACTACTGTTGGCTTGGGATGGGGTTTCCAGATCTGTCTGCTGACATGTAAAATTTGGGACCAGTCACATCTGCTGTGACATGCTTTGCTTGAACAGAGCTTTCTTCCCATCTCCTTTTGCTGGCTGGAGATTTACATAATACATTTGAGTACAGTAAAAGGTCCAGACATCGTGGCCAGCAAACAAAACATGCTCTGTACTTAATACTGCCTCAAATTTCTCATAACTGGTCTGTGATTATTCTAGTCACAAATAACCTCGGAAAGCTTTGAGATAGACTTTTTCATAAAGTTATGAGTTCTTCTGTAAATAAAGCAAATTCTCAGGAGTGAGTGTGAGGAATGGTTGATCCTGAAAAATGAGGAATAGGAGTGTGTTTTGAAGCTGGGTGAAAAAATCCACATGTAGTAATTTATTTATTTATTTACATACATTATTCTGCGCTTCTCCAAGCACTGAAACTCGACCAGAACACAAGAACTTATTGCAGATCTGCAAAGTCCTGTACAGTGGGGATTGTTCTTAGTTATTGCTGTCAGCAGCAATAAATGTAGTAAACATAAACCTCTCATGACAGCCTAATACATTCTTCAATTTGTGACTTCTCCAGCAGCCAGAAAATAGATGAACTTTGCAGAGGGCCTGAAAAGGGGTTTTCAGCAATCTCTGGGTCTGCAGACTTGGAAAAGCGTCCACATTCTTCGTTGAAAATACTGTCATCAGGATCTCTGAAGTTTCTGGGAGACTGGGGTCATAATTGTTGGTGTCTTCCATATGAGGAACAGGGCTGACAAATCCAAACAAGCAGAAGCTAAAGCCGGTGTCTGGAAGCCTGTATCAAAATTAGCCAGCCACCCATACAAACTTTGGAGCATCAGTGGCACTTCAGAAATAGCTAGTCCCAGGAGAGAAACACCAGTATCTATTTTGAGGTGGAAACCACAAAGCATGGCAGCATCTGAAAAAAATGTCTAGCAGCTCTCCCGAATCTTTCCCTAATATCCCTAGGAAAGCTCCTACCCTGTAGATCTTCAAATGTCATTTCCCTGTTGACCCCAGCATTCCTGACTGTGCTTCAACATCCCTTGATAAAAGAGAGGTTCTGGGCTTTGGTTTTCTTCCCTCTTCCCTTAAGCACATCCAAGCAGGGATCTCAGTGCTGTGCCCAGAGTCCCCTGACTATACTGAATTTATGAGCTGCCCTCCTTGTGAACTTGGTTTGAGATGGAAATGTGTGTGAATAAACAATGTGTATGATTCCATTCTCCCTCTCGTGGTCAGATAGGGCCCTTCTCACAGTCTTCAAGCACAGATATATTAGATGTGTCTGTTTGATGTAACTTGCATCTTTTGGAAGCCTCCCATGGTCATATTAAAACTAGAATTTAGTGGGGGAAGTTACTGATGGTTCTTGAAATACATATATTGACTTTTTGCCACACTGTGAGTGGACAGATTAGGGATGTGAACCGAACTGCGACATTCCATGGAATTGTATTAACCTCTCTTGTACACACCTCCCCTAAGCGCTTCTAATTTATCTCTGTTTAGGTGTTAAAGTGCTTCTGAAACATAGCTCTGTTTATCATCCTCCTGGCACTCCCGTTGACTCCAGTGGGTGATACAGTGTGAGCTGTAGAAAGCAACAGAGCTCTGTTGCTTTTTAAGGATGCTGCAGTGGTGTTGACTTTGACAGGAGCACTCCTCTTAAAGAAAAGGAGAGAAGGATTTGCCTTCTCTATTATAAATCCCACTGTTTGGTAAGAAAAGTCCTGAGGATTTTGTTCAATGATATTTAAGTCTCCCCAGAAGGAACAAAGCCCTACTTAAAAAAACCCAAAACAACAACCCTGCACAAATGTGTAGGATTAAGCATTCAATTCTTAATTATTGTTTTATTGATTTCAGATATAAAACAGAAAAGAAGAAAAATTTTAAATATATTCTTTACACAGGGCTTAACAGCCATTTTCTGTCAATGTAGTTGTTAGAACAATACCAAAAATCTGTCATGAGCAAAGCCTCTGTACACCAACATGCCTTGGTTCAGTTTTATCGCTGAGAAGCAGGAGTTTTACTTTTATTAGTTTTTCCGATTTATGTCACAAATACTTCCTGTGTCATGCATCATTTTAAAGTGGTGTTCACACTTATTTTCATCCACTAGAATGGAAAAATAATTGCCTCTCTTTAGAACTCCTGTTAAATTCTGAAGCAATACATTTAATTGCTTAATATGTATTTCTAAGTAGTTGGTTTCTTCTAAGAATTGGCTAAAGATTTTCCTTGCACAGATCTTGACTCAAAGATTGTCCTTTAGCTAGAAAATACTGATTAGCTTTTGTTTGGCCCCTGTGGAGAGCACCTTATCTCTAAGACTGGGTTTTGTTACTATGAGGGTTGACAGAATTCAGATTTAAACAGGTGAAGTGTGCCATGGTCAGTAAAATGTTAAAGAATCACTTTTTAAAAATACAGTATTAATCTTGTAGGGTTGGTTTTTTTTTTATTAAATCAAAAAAGAGATTTTGGGGACTTCAAGCTGACTGAAGTAATTGATGTTAATTGTCTCATCTGCTTAGTATATAATTTGTCTTCTGTGAATATCAATGCCTACATTCATTTAATCTAAAATAATGAATACCTAAACAATTAATAATGAGAGATAGAGTCCTAATTGAAAAGAACTTTAAAAGAATTTGAAATATATTAATATTTTTTTAAGATAAAATGTAAATATTGCATTACATATCAAATTATCAGAAAAATTATATGAACAACTAATACAAGATTGCATGCATCTTTTTTCTATGCATGTGAATATTATTTTTGTGTTAGCAAGTGTATTGTGGCAGGTTAGGGATCAGATTTCTGAACCGTAGTTCAGGCTTTGTGCAAGCTTAGTAAAAGGGCCCTGTCTGCAGCTGAGCAGCCCAGGCTGTTTCAGTGGAGTGCATGGCTGCCTCGCTGATGTCAGCAGGGAGATAGGTGCCTTTGAAGAGTGATTCAGCAGCTCTCGGTGCTGACTAATCACTAGATTTAGCCACTAGCAAATGCAGGATACACGATGATGTCTGAGCTCCTGCCTTTTAGGGCTGCCATACGGCTCTGACTCAGGGTTGTATCTGCCCACTAATGATCTGGTGCCTACAGCCCTCTTCTGATGTGAGGTATCTGAGCCCATCTTGTCTCCTTGAAGGCAGCAAAACCCTCAAAAAGCATTGCTGCCATAACAGCACTTTGTGGCTTTACTATAATAACCTAGTGGCAGAGAAAGCATGACTTTGGGACTCTCACCACCCTGAGAGGACAGAGGCTGCTGCTCTCACCAGCAAGAGAGTATCCTGGAGGAACCAGCCTCTATGCACCTGCCTGAAGATGAGCTACAGCACAACCAAAAATGCAACAGTCACAGAACCAGAAGTAAGTCTGATCCTGCAGCTTTGTGGCCTGGTATTCACCTGGGAAGGGTGGTTGGGTCTTTGGTCGGAAGTGTTTGCATTTTCTAGCTGGTAGGAATGGGAAAAAAATAACCAGGATTCCTACTTCTTGTCTTGGCTGACAGATGTGACAGATGTGTTGTGCCATAAGAGTGAACACATTGCCTTTGAGGGGCAGCAGAACCTGGGTGGTTGTGGCTTCCACACCATGATGGGGTGCTCTGCGTCCCAAGCACTCCTTGCTTCCCATTGTTGTTACCTACTTTTGGTTCTAGCGGATCTTTCATGCTGCTGAGGAAAGAATGTTAAAAATGTGAAGCCATTAAGTTAGATGTGGAGGCATTAGCTGAGGATCTGTCTCTGGTTCCCAAAACATGGAGTGCTCACCTGTCCTCTCAGGACATGTGTCACCTGGTGATGCGGAGGGTTAACCAGGTGTGTCTAGTGATAGAATATCACCTGGCACACAATTTAACCACCTTGTCTCTTGTTGCTGGCATCTCTCTTCAGTCAACAGGGGACAGTATACTCTGGGGCTCTTCTTTCTGAATGTTTTAGGACATTGCCCTAGGATGTTCTTTCTCAGCAGCATTATGGTAGTCTCTGTACTTCAGAGAATCACCTACCAAGCAAATTGGTGGACTCTGTGTCTGTGTTGTTGATGTTAAATTTGATTTTCCCTAACGACAGTTGTGTCTACAGGCTCTAACAGAGCTGGCAGCTTTTGGCCATTCCAGTTCAATAGCCATAGCCTGATGTGCTGCTGTTGCCTGGCACAGAGGACATGGTAGTGTTGGTAGCTGTTGCAGTGATATGTTTCATATGTGGTTGTCTGAGCCAGAGGTAGTTTGGATTTCCAAAGGTGAGAGCTGGAAAACTTGAAAAGACAAAGGGAATAATGAACCTTGAGTATTGGACACTGTCAGTTGTAGGTGTGTTTGTTCATAGACTTTACATGTGACACATACATGACAAATGCTGTCCTGCTTTCCAGTGTTACCCCAGCCATGCATTTGTTCTGTCTGCCTTGTGCTGCTTACTGGCTTTGGGATGTCATGTTGTGAATCAGATCAGCTGAATGGTCCTGCTCATTCTCTTTTGTGGGGGTGGGAATGGGAGGGAGGGAAATTGCTTTGCAGCCAGATTAATTTCCTGGTCTATGTGCCTGTGTAGTTGCATGAATGCCACTGCCAACACAAGGAGGAGAGCAAAATTGCTGCTAAATTAAAATGTTTCTGGACTGCCATCTTTAGATATAAAAGAATAAGTATGATTATTTTGTCAATATTACTTTGCTCTAGGTTTTGACGCACTATGGTCTAAGACCATATGCCTGTAATCATTATTCACTCTTGAAATGCAGAATAGTTATCCGGCACATTTCATGGCTTCTCTGAGTATGCATGTGTGTGCATGTGTACTGCAGTCCTCTTTGTTTACAGGGGAAATACATTTATTGGTGGAAAAATATAACTTGACTTCGCAACGCATCAACCTTTAGCATGAATGATTGCTTGGTGATGTTTGTGTCTTTTAAACACAGGTGTTTCTGAAGATGTTTTATTTAATTCTCACTGTTGCAACTCTGCAAAGGGTGAAGGTGCAGTGTAACTCAATGGCCAGTGCTGGCCCAGTGGCGATGGCTTCTCATCTAGTCATTGACTTTTACTGTGTGTTTTTGCAGTTTCTGTAAATAAATTTACCCAGCTCTACGCTGAAGAGTCTAAGAGTTCTCCAAAGAGATGTACATACCAATTCCGTGTTAAAGTCACAACTATAGAAATCCTGCTGTAGAATTCTGCTTGGTCTTTAAGCAGTGACCTGCCTATGAAAAGTAAAGAATAAATAATTCTGGTGTATGTATTTTAATTTGGTAAACATAATCATAGTAGCTTGCTCACTGAGGCAGACAATTGCTTCAAATACAGCTTTTGTTGAAGTAAAGTGAATATATTCTGGATAAATTTATATCCATTATAAATTACTAGCTTCAGACAGATATTGTGAAATACTTAAATTCCTTCTGTTCCCATATTTTCTTGGTTTATTAAGACATTATAGCTTCAGTGGATGTGGGAGGCATTAGGAGAGAAATCTGAAATGCATGTGATAAACAGGTTTCCAGACAGGATGCCTTTTTATTTCTTTCCCTGTAATGCATAATTCAAAGTATTAATTCACAAAGTACTTAATAACTTTGTGAATGCAATTAGTATTTTATGTGCAAGATTCCACTTATTTCCTTTTTTTAAGCCTTTTACACAAAATTCACTCACTTTACATGTGTCTCTTCATAAATACCAATAATGCTTTAATTGATGGGTATTTACTGTTGGGCTTTGTTTAAATGAGTTCTATCCAAAAGGAATCAGAGCCTTGTATTCTTGCAGAAATGAATAAACCACATGAGGTGAATTTTCATACAACCCATTTCAAACCTGGAGCTTTCAGGGTATAATTTAGATATTGCATTGGTGGTTTATGACCGTGTTAAGTGGAGGTGTGTAGGTGGGAGGCTAGATAGATGTATTTGTAAATGGCTAGAAGCAAGGAGGCTGAGTATGGTCTCCAGCAGTGCATTTTTCAGCTCACAGTTTCACATCTCTGTCCTAAGGCATTAGATGTTACTAATTCTCCAAGATCCGAAGATTTGTTTTACAGAAGATTCTGATTTGAGTAAGATACTGCTTCAAGAGCTAATGTTACTTTAGCAAATCATGCCACTACTGGAAACGTACATGATTGGAAATAAACTGCATGTTATCTGAGGAACACAGAAAGAGCCTCGTGATTTGGAATGATCCTGCAGAAGCAGTGTTTAGTGTAATGACAGTACACTTAGATTAATTATAGCGCTGCTTGCAGGCGCCACTATACACTTAGTGTTGTGTCAGCACTTTTGCCATTAACCCTGTGTTGCAAAAATTGTAATTTGGCTCTAAAAAATGAAGAAATCCTCTGCTTTGAATACAGGCTTTGTGCTCTATGCACTGAACCAACTTCTAGTTAGGGCCTGAATTTTATTTTTGTATCCTTAGCTCTCCAAAGTATATAGCTGTAGAAATAATAATTTCTATTTGACATCGTGTGTGTTTTCTGCTCTGCCCACTTCTGATTGAGAATTTAATTTTAGCAAATGCCTGGACTGTTGTGATCACTTTGGATAGTCTGAAATAAAGCACTGAGATATTTAACCTTGAAAGCTGGAAGGTGCAAGTGTTAAGCCACCATTTCACTACTCAGTAGATGAGTTAAATTTGGCTTAATGTGTGTTTATATGATTAGCTGCAATAGCTCTGAAGGATTGTTAAAGTCTGAAATAAGCCTTGAGCATGGCTTTAAAGACTGTTTCCACACAGAAAAATTAGAAATACTCCATAGAAGCTATTACAATTAGTTATGTAAACACTGCAGAGTGCTTTTTAAAATAAACACTGAAATATACTGTAGGCCAAGAAGTGTTAGTGAAAATAAGTAACTTTTTTACTAAGTCATCAGAATGCTCTTTATTCTTATTTGCTGTTGAAAAGACAGTAATAAATGCTGGGCAAATAAACTTGCTTGTACCTAAGAACATGTTGTCCTGCAAATACAAGAATCTTGACCCATTTTTTTTAGCAGTTCTTAGCCTCTTATCCTCTCTTGTTTCTAATTTCCACTCCTCAGTTGTATTTTACTTTCTTCTGAGTAGTGCTGGCAAGTGGCTCTTATCAAGAACAAATGATGCTGTAAATCAGCACCAAAATCAATGCTGCTGTGGGGTTGTAATAGTGAGATGCGGTTGTGTGGACTTGAGTGTTTTACCTGCCTCTGAAGCCAAAAGTGAGACCCTGGGTAATGCTCCAACTCATGGCTTCTAATTTACTGGCATACAGTATATACAGCTGTTCTGTCTCAGTCTTAGATTGGAGATACCAATATTAAACTGCCGTTTTAATTTGCCTTTTCTCATAATCCAAACAGTAAAAAGCAAGTGGACATTCATATTCAAGTAGAATTGCATAGGAATGCAGAAAGCGTGTAATACAGTAATTTCACGACCATAAGGCGCACTTTTTTTTTTGCAGCGAGGCTCCACCCCCAGTTCCCCCCGCGCAGTTACTGGCCGAGGCCCCGCCTCAACCCAGCAGCCATTGGCCCCCGGGCCCACCTGTACCCAGCAGGGGCGGTGCCGCGAGCCACCGGGCCTGCCTGGACCCGGGAGGGGTGGTGCCGCGGGCCCCCAGGCCTGCCTCCACCCGGCTGCCGCAGCACTGCCGACTCCCCCCGCGGCTCGCAGCTCTCGCTTCTGGGTAGGCAAATTTCTGAACTTTGTCCATCAGATAAGGTGCACCAGACTATAAGGCGCACTTCTGGGTTCGGGGGAAAATTTTAGTCAAAAGGGTGCGCCTTATAGTCGTAAAATTACTGTACTTCCGCCTTTAGTACTACTAGAGTAGGATTTAGGACTGGCAAGGCTGGCTTAGATTCCTTGCAGGATATATTGGCTCCCTTCTCCTTTGAAGCAGTTCTCTGTAGGTGCAGAGGACAGTGGGTATTCCAATAGTAGGATGGGTTCTGTCAGTTGGAGCAAGGTTTATTTGCCCAAAGCAACAGGGTCTTTAACATCATGGCTGGCCATTTTCAGCTGTAGTTACTGCTCTTCTCCATGATAGGTGGTAGTATAAACAAGGAGTGATTTGTGCTGCTGGAATAAGGCCACGTATGTTATGCCAAGTATAAAATGAGAGGGCTGATATGAGTGCCTCTTGGACATGTCTTTCATTACCCTTTACACTTCTCCTTCCTAATAGAATTTGGAGGAACCAAACACATGCTGTATGCAGGGTTTTATTGGAGTGCTTTGCCTCGGGCCCTTAACTCCTTTAGCTGGTCATTACCTGACCAGTAAAGACCTCTAAACGGGTCATTAATGCTTAAGTAATAAACTGTTTCACAAGACTGTCTAGTACAGAACCTCTTCTATCATTTTTACAGTTACTGTTTTATAGATAAATCAATGACCAACAACTGGATATTCTTGTTTTGCTACATAATCTTGTAATAGCAGCCCCAGCAAACAGGCAGAGGGTTCTGTCAGCTGTGTCACGAGGGCTGGGGGTGGCAATGCACAGGCGGCCTGGAGCTGCATGTGGGGTAAACCAAGGGTAAGGTAAAGAATGAAGGCACGTTCTGCTGTTCCCAAAGCAAAGTATATCACTGTATCTGTTCCTGAAGTTTTTGGGGTTTTTTATGTTGGTATTTTGTTCTACTTTTAGAAGTTGTATACTTTCAATAAGGTGGCTTTTTTCCCCCCACTACCATATTAGGGATATGTAGGTCTCACTGTAGTCTAATGTTGACAAAGAGTTTCTGCACTTTCACAGAGATTTCTGAACTAACAGTTAGTTAATAACAAAAGTCCTGCACTCTTCTACATCATATATATCTGTTCACTTTGAGTTTAGCATATATTAAATTCTTTCTGGCTATGACAGAAATAGTTAGTTGTGGCACACGTTTCTTCTGGCTCTTGGCATGAAATTTTCATCCTCCCCCCTGTGACCAATATATCCCTTGAAATCAGTTTCTGTGCATGAAGGTCTAGAGAACTGTTTCTCCCTGGAGAGACAGGAGAAGAAAGTGCATAGTAGGTACCATACAATTTTTTGGCAGATTAACAGGCATTTGATATTTCCATCCTTATTAATATCAGTGTATCATGGACTGCTGAGTGCTGGAATAAGCCAGTCATATACATCTTTTCTCATATTAACCTTCGAGGAGTGCCAGTCTGTACTGGAACTGTTGGGTTTTTTGTTTGATTTTTGACTTTTTTTGTTGTTTGTTTGTTTTTTTTGTTTTTGAATAAATGTTCCAAAGTGGACTGAATGCTGAAAATTATTTTTTATAGATACAGAATATTTTTCTATGGTGAAATGGAACAAAACCTCTGGAATTTATGACTTCCAGTGTGATTAGTTCCTATGGAGCAAACACTTCAAAATTGTTTTTCCAAGAAATTGAATATATGTAAGTTGTGGGGCAAGTTTTTTCTTGTGAAACAATTAATATTGAACAGCTGTTTCTATGATAGACTGTTTTGAAAAAAATATAACATTGGTATTTTTTTTATTCATTACTTTTGTGTTGAATTAGTTTTGCATTTGTAGCTGCCATGTTGAATCTAACAAAAATAGCTTAAAAGCATGGCAGAAGTTATTTACTGAAAAAAACAGTAAAATAAGTGCATTTTTTTCCTTTTTCCTTGAGAAAAAATATCTTTTTGAGTAAGGTCCTTAACGAGACCCACCAAGGGCTTTGAGGTGACTTCAGCCCTGCATATTGTTTTGCTAACCCCTCAAAGCTGGTGCTGAAAGTCATAACATTATAAATAGTGGTACAAGAATTGTGTGCTGACTTAGAGTTTAAGTAGGAAATAATCTGACACAGCACTTTGTTCAGTTTACAACTCTCATAAGGTTCTTAGCACCTGCAGAAGGATTTTAATTCATTTAAAGCAAAAAAAAGGCTAACATAGGATTATGAAACAAATAACACCTCAGAGATTGCAGCTCCACGATTGTCCCATTCTTATCTTTGCTGATAATCTGGCAGTGCTGGTGTGGTAGCAACAGTAGCAAACCCAGTATTTGTACTGAATTCTTCCTTCAGACCTGTGGACAGAAGCTGTCCTGTGTGTCACTTTACTGTGTTAGTACGACATCAGGAATCAATTTGGTCCCATCTGCAATTGCCTGATGTAATCAACCTCTATTCTGTTTAGCTCAACTCGCTATCTAGAGTAAGTGATTTGTATGTGCATGAATATTAAACTTCCCAAGTAAACGTGTGAGTAAATATGAATTGACAATAAAAGAAAGTTATATGTGTATGCTGAAATTGAGTGCTCGTTGTTTTTATAAAACAGCATTAAATTGCGTCATCGTGGTGTGAATAATGATTATTGCTTTCATTATTTTGTGATAGAAGAGAACAGTAGATCCCAAATAACAGCTTTGTATTACTACTTTCACTTCTGGCTTCTGTTGTCTATTTGTTGTAAAGATTTTCTTCTCTTAATTTTTTTAAGTCAAACCTGTGTTAGAGCAATTTTTCATGGCTCAACAACTCTCACTTTTTTTAGGACTGACTGCAAGTATATTTGCGTAATGATTACAACAAGGCAGAATATTTACAAGCCGTAGCAATTCCTGTGCAAATGCAGTCTCCAGAGAAGGGCACAATAACAAAGCAAGCAAACATCACAGTTCTTTAAATAAGACGTTTCAGACATTGGGGTGCTGAATCACAACGTGGATGGGAACCCTGGAGTTTTAGAATAATTTATGGGGATGCTGAGGAGATGGATTTCATTTAAATACAGTAACTGCTGAAATATTTCTAAGTTAAAAAGTCAACTAGTGGTTAAGTAAATATCCTCTTGACCCCTTTTAACTCTTGTGATGTACCATTGTTTTAAACTATTTGCTTTGAAATGCTTGAGTCATAAAATGACCCAGGAGAGACAGATTGACCACAGATAGCTAATGCATAGGATTGACTTGCTTAAAATTTAAACCCCATACCCATTCTTTATCTAATCTATTGTTCTTTAATTGGATGAATTAGGTTAGAAATGGAGGGCTGTGGAGCCTAAAAAAATGAAAAAAAAAACCAAACAAAAAAACTTAGAAAAAATTGGTTTCACACATTCTGCAAAAATCATTAGGGGAAAAATTTAGAGAAGAACAGAGGTTCCTTCTTGTTTCTATAGAAACCAATAGTGATCAGGAGGGGAGAGGATTTCTTTCAAGTGTACAGTTTTGTGAGGCTGGCTCAGCACTCGGGAGGCCCAGTGTGAAAAGCCCAGAGCTTCCATGGGTTGGGATCGCTGTCCCTGGGCCTGTGGAGCCAGCTGGAACGAGGATCAGGCATCTCTGGGAGCCCTGGCTGGCAGAGTGGGTGCAGGGAGCCTCTGCAGTGCCACGGCCCCGGGGAGCACAGCCTGGGCAGAAGTCACACAAATCCCATCGAAACGAGGGGCACAGCACAAAGGAGGGGGAAAGACTGAAGGAAAAGTGTGTTGCCCTGTGTCAGAATTAGCTATGCTAATTGCTTTGAAGTAATCATCTCCTTTGATTTTATTGTGAGAGAATCATGGCCACTGAAATAGCGTGTGTTCAGAGCATTGCAACCAGGACTCAGTGACTTGGCATTTGAATCATGATGATCTTCCTAGTGTACTGCATAATACATAATGCCCTCCACAACAAAATTATATTCTTAATTATGTTCTGTTTTCCTGATGTTACCTAAGTGTTGCCATAGAGAACAGATCAGGGAAGCATTTGAAAACCAAATTTTAAAACAAATCTAGGTCCTAATCAATACTGTACCTTTAAAATAATTGCAGGATTCCTCTAAATGAAGTTCAGGTCACATGCAATGTCAAAAATAAGACAGTTTCAATTTGCTGCAACCTGACAGATCCAAGGAGTGACTGAGGAATATCTAGTAACTGGCAAAGACACCCCTGTTTGACATTTACTTTCACATGTAAACAATGGAGCACTGTATATTGGCATCTGAATGTAATAGCTGGTGGTGGTCCAAATCTTGGTATGAATTTAGATGGTTTTCTTTTCTGTTTATAAATACATAGTCTTGATAACAAGGGAACATTTACTGCAATCTTGCTCTGCAGTTGTCAGAGCAGAATGAATCATTTTGAAACATAAACCCCCTCAGATCTCAAAAATATCAGGAAAAACATAAAACATAAGGGAAAACAATTACAAAATACAAATAAAAAGGGGTTCTTAACATATTTAGAGGCCTATGGGCTGTAAACACTGTAGATTATCATTAATGAAACTCTGCCAAGTACACAAACCACAGTTCGGTAGCAGCTGTTAAGCAAGCATTGTTCAAAGCTGGATAATCCCTTGAACATTATACTTTGTGGCTCTGTACCTCTTCCTATTAGTAATCAGATAATTGCCTTGCATTTTCTGTTACACATTTTTCTTTTAAAATTCAGTTTCATTCCTCTTTATGTCAAAAGGCTTTATCTTGCCATTGTCACTTAGGCAAAAATCCCGCAGAAGTCAACAGGCAGGACTGTGATCTTTATTTTTGGGAAGTCTAGTCTAATGCAATTCAGCCCTGTGGTGTTACTTTGGCTTCACAGTGATAAAACAGAGATGAATCCACAAATAAGATGCTTGAATTCTTTATAACTCAGTTGCTTATTTTTCCTATAAAATGGGTTGTTCTAAGTAATTTGTGAATTAATTTAAAATGCTTTCTCCCACTATTTTTTACTTTACAATAAGTTTGCTCTTTCACTCTGGGAGAAGAAGGAAAAGGTGAGAGACCTTCTGATTCAATTTGTCCAAAAGTTCAGGCCTCATATGAAGGCTTCTCAGGACATCATATATAAGTATCTTGCAGAAAGAAATTTGGAAGTGATGGCAACTATTCTTTTTGAGCATTAAAATATTCCTAAGTTATTATAGCACAGAAATATTGAGCCATAGCCCTGATAATTGTGAGTTCCCTTGAGCTCCATTGGCTATTAGAGTTGAACCAAGAGAGTAGCTTTTCTTGCACTTTTAGAATTTCTCACAACTCTGCAACAAAGCACTATTGATTTTTTGCAGCTGGCAGGAGGGGAGGAGGGATTGAAGAAGGTCATATGTAAATATGCTAGGTCTGATAAACAGCTGGACCAAATATTATTGAGTCTAGAACCTCATCAATGCTAAGGAAATCCATTTCATAACCCCTGAATTAGGCATTTGCGGATTCCTTTCAATTCACATACGGTGTCCCTGCACTGGACAGTATTTACTCACATGGGCCATTCAGTTTAAAGCCAGCGTCTCTCTGATGGGCACTGGCTTCATGAGCTGTTGACATGAACTTTCTTTGTCCAAGATCAAGTTCCAGTCCCCAAAATCAAAGCAGATGGAGATGTAATTCAGAGAGCAGAAACTATTATTCATCCTTAAACCTGTAGGGTTGCAGGGACTGTTTCTGTCTAGTACATAAAATTATTTTATGTCACATGGCATAAGCAAAGGTTTGAGAGATGGTGTCATACCCTCCCCATGGGCAAGACATAAAGGATATTTTCTAGCTAACATATCTCTGTGGATGTGTAAGAAGAAGAAATTGACTTTTTTTTTTTCCCTAAATTGCAACATTTTGTTTTCAAGAGAATCCAGTGCTTTCTGTTCATTGCAGAAGCAGTATTATTAAATGCCAGTCAGCAGGAAAAATTAGAAAAAGGATGGCCTGAAAGACAAAAAGAAATGCATTTTCCTGCTGTTTCCCAAAAAATAAATTACAAGTGAGGCAGGAGCTGTCTTTAGGCAAGGTTTCAGGAAGCAGATTAGATAGCAAAATTATTTCCTTGTTCTAGTGAGAGGCAGTTTTCATTGAAGACAGGAATTTAGGAGTATTTCTAAGAGAAAAGGTCTTGCAGCAAAACTGCAAATTGGGCAGTTACTGAGGAAACTCATTGATCTTCCCAGCAAAGTAATACCAATTAAAAAGGCATCTGTAACGAACAAAGTACAGATTCACTCATCTCAGCTGCTGTGAAAGAAATACACATACGAAACTATGTTATTATTCCGAAATGCAACTAAAAGGTAGAGGAAGTGTTCCTTGGTTGCTTTGTTGTTAGAAGCCCTACTCTGTGCAGAGTATCTGCTGATCAGGTTCTGATAGCATTCAGTTCTAGGATTTCCTAGAAAAAAATGACTCGGCAAAGATTCTAACTTACAGATGAATTTACTGACATTAGGATGTTAACATTGTGCATTTCCAGCAAAGCACTTTGACCTCTCTAGGAAGGTTTTCTCAGTAACAGTTTCTGTACCCTCTTTGGATACAGCCATCTGGGGCTTCCTGGAGTGATCCTTGGCTTCAGGTGAAAGATTTTCTTGCCCTTAATAATCTTTAAAATTGCATAAAACTTTTTCCAGTGTATTGGCATTTGTGCGTTGGGTTGGAATTGCATTTCTGAATGCATCAGAATCTGCCAAAACTGCCTCAGGAACACTGCTACCCAGGAAGGCCAGACAGTGTGTGATCAACTGCACATTCCTAGAGGGTTTAGTGTGCCAGTGGGATGTAGGGGTTGGGGGTGCCTGCAGGTAACTTGTGGGTCCAGAACATCAGCTCCAGTGCTAATTCCACTGAACAGTATCTATCTTCTGTTGCTTGAGGTAGTGCCCAAGTACAAAGGTTGTCCTGTGGTCTGATACTCTCATTTTACCTTACAAGAGCACGTTGGTCATAAATGGTCTCTGAAGTTCAGGTAGATAGACAATTTTGAGGAATTTTGATATTTGGGTGTTGGGTGTGGATTCGTTGTAGAAAAGAGTAAACTAAGGGATTGAACAGTGGCTTCTGTCCTCCACTCCTTCTTTACCCCACCATATTCTGGGATGAAACCTTGTGTATCAGAAGTCTAAAAGAGACCTGAACTGATTGCCAGGCAGAGTCTGAGACTTTTCTTAGATTTTAAAAGAAAACAAACCCCAACTGTTCACAGTTCTCCTCAAGTGGAGTCCAGGAATGCCTTCAGCATTTGACTTCAGATGATGTGAGGTTCATAGCCTCGACCAGAACTCATTGTGATTTGGGTTTGGGTGAAATGAAAGGGTTGAAATATTATCGTCTTATTTGAGGGGGACAACCTATCATTCTTGTCATTGTCCAAATGTGGGGACTTTGAGCATGGAGTTTTTGTGAAAAGATTGTTCAAATATGATAAACTGACTTCCATACTGGAGAGAATTTGCAAAAGCAAGTAGCTGGCATTGAATAGAATAGAATTTTGGAAGTAAAAATGGAGAAAATCCACAGTAAAATCAACGTGCTGTTATAGGAAGATGTAATTATTAAAAACCAGAAAAACAGAACTATGGAAAAAATAAATCTGAAAGGAAATGGGGAAAAGCACTGCTTTCCTACTAATTTGCCCCCTTCAATCTGTGTTTAATATAGTAAAGCAGTCATAAGCATTGCTAAATAGTCAAAAAATTAAATGTTACTGTATAATTTATTGTGGTTACAGGATACATGAGAGTGCACTTTAATTAGTAAATTGAATGTTTATTTTATTTGCTTAGCATATCATTTAGATTGGATAAATGTGCTTTGACTGGCTATGGCACCTAGGTATCCTCATTTGGTATAATTTTAAATCACATTGTTTTGGAATTTTATTGCAACATTATACAGTTGATGTAACAGTGCACAATTAAGTATGCTCAGTTCACACCTTGCTGTTGAGGAAATTACTTTTTATCTGTATTTCGATGGAGCATTTTATATAGCAAGTGAGAACTTGGGAGTAATAAAGAAAGCTCCCTGTGGGCGCTAGAGCTGCAATCTGAATAGTAAATAATAATAGTAATGATGGTGCCCTGTTGGTGAAATGTGTATGCAGGGAAGATTAAAAAAACAAACCCCTGAAAATAGGCAACTGGAAATGATCATTGTGTGTAGTAGTGTATTGGCTGTATCGCAACGTCTTGATGCCAGAGCTGAACTGGGGGAGGGTGAGGATTGTGCTTGGGGCTGTACACAGCCCAAGGGGCAGAGATCTTCATCCAGCAAACATGAACAGATGTGGAGAGGGGGTGAGTCAATGCTAGAGGATGTGGGAGATCTCAGACAAAACTGCCATCTCTGTCTTGGGTCCTGCTCCTGCACCTCTGCTGTGCTGTGGCCCACGTCAGGATGCTGAGCAGCTTGGACAATGGGATGTGCTGTAAAGATGAACTGTAAAGAGACAGGACATGGGGAGAGGTAGGCTCAGGCATGGTGGATGTTCCTGTGGTTCTGAGACTTGAAAATATTTCTGCAGTTTTTGGTTTGTTTACTATTGTGTATTTGATCATGCTCAGGAATTGTCAGTCAGGGATGCGTTCATGGTATTGTGATTTCGATAGGCTTTGAATCTGGAGCTCTGTTTTCCCAGTTGTTCATTTTTTTATGTGGTGACAGGACTGTATCCTTGCTTTGGGGAAATTCAGATTCACCTTACCAGTTAAACCAGTTATTTTTACTCTAGATAAAAGAGCAGCAGCATGTGCAGCAGATATCCTGTAGATGTTACTGGAGAATGTAATAGAGCTGAGCTTGAAGGTTCTGGAAACTAAAAATAAATGCATTTTCTCTAGCAGAAAATATTCCCTAAGCATGTAGTCATTAAAAAAGGAATATTATTTTTGCAGCTAAAATATGGAAGGAATAGAGAGTGTTTAATTGAGGTCTAGAGTATATCTCAACAGTAGCATTTTCTATAGTGGTTTCACTTACAAAATTCTGCAGAAAAACCCTCATTTTCTCTTACATCCCAAGGACTTTTTCCATAAGGGCTGCATGAGTATTACACATGTGCCAATCTGAGATCCAAGCTACTCTTGGCAAGATTGATGCTGGGCCAGATTATGCTTTCAGTCACACAGGTATAAATCTGGGATAACTCCATTGTTCTGCTCCCACTAGAAGAGGATCTGGTCCGTTTTCCTCTCCTGTCTGGCTTAGGGTAATTGGCCCCGTAATGCATGAGTGCTGCTGTGGTGTGATTGGCACTGATCGCTCCGCTGTGACACGACACGGCCGGTGGGATGCACTGCTCCAGCACTGGCATTCCTCACTTCCTTACAGGGTCTTTTGATAATGCTATCTGTAAAGAATGTTCTCTGCACTGATTATGGTTTTTAAAATATATAGAGATTGAGAGATATGGCAAACAGCTGCTTAGTCACAGCTGATGTGAAAAATCTGATTTAATGTAAGTCTCACCATTTGAAACTATATCCTCTAGAAAAACACAGACGATTAATCCCTGCTGCATGCAACTTCATTGGCTTTGTTTAAAATAGGATTATATCAGGATGATAAACAGGGACTAGAATTAAAGCATGTTTTTGAAGATTGCTGAAACAGAGAAGAAAAAAAGCCAAGAGGAAAGTTTTTCTAGTTTGGAGGTTTTGTTTTGGTTTTTTCCATGTTTCTTTTTGTACCGATGCACTGGAGTGTTTGGATAATATTTATGGGACCTATCATGCAGATGTCATAGTGCTGTAAGAAAATATCTGTGGTATTTAGAGCCAGTGATGCAGTCCTTTTAAATATCTGTATTGCTCTATAAACGCAGACAGTGCTTCCCAGCATTCCTTATGGAACACAGGGAGAATGGCGTGGACCTCTTGAATAATTAATACGGTTTTCAGAGCAGTAGTCATGGAAACCCAGGCAGTGTCACATATATGGATTTTAGGAATTAGGCACGTTTTGAATTGCACATTTAGCCAAAAAAGAGCATGCTGTAAATCTAACGATCAGAAGCATTTTCTCAGTGAGTCTCTTGTTTACACTGACAAATTCATGTATTTTATGTATTTTTTTAATTTAAATAATTCTTGGACTCCTAAAAATTTATATGTTAGCTATCTAAAGGGCTGTTAAAGGCACTTACAGCCATAAGTCATCTTTTAGATGGCTTACTCTTTTTTCCTTTGGTTTTTTTTTTTTTTTTCATCCTAGACCCCTGAAGTTATTAGGATGTAGGTTTTAAACTGTATGGCCAGTTGCTGTTCACTTAAAGGACCGCAGCTTTACCACTAAAGTTGCTAGGCCCTTTCTATTAGTTCAGTTGTGTGGCTTTTTTATCTGTCTCAAAAAATGTCTCTTCAGGATCAATATTGTCATTACCTTGGGTGTGTGTGTGGAAGAAGTCAACCAGGCAGCAGTGAAAAGCTATCATCTAGTCCTCAGTAATATTGTACGTGTAAAGAATAAAAATACATGGAAGTTATTTATAGACCATAAACCCTCTGGTTTCATAAACCATTTTATACTATTATTTGCCCAAGTCTACAGAGTCTCTCCTGAGTTCACAGCACACTCAAAAGCCTGTTTTTTATTTCTGGCTGTTTGAATTGGGAAATTAATTAGAAATACACTTAGCAATTTATGGACATGAAAAAGCCATTTGGCCCAGTAAGCCTGCTTTCTTTTACCTTTTTTCATCCTCGTTTTGTTTCTCTCTTTCAATCTATTCTCTACTAATAAAAATACCAATCTGTTTCATAAACTCATTGAGACTGTGGCAATAATATTACTTGGCAGCATAATATGACATATTCATTACTCTCTAAGCAAAATGATTTTTCTTTACATTTTGTGATCTGGATTCCTCAATTAGATACACACTTGCAGCTTTCATTGAAATCAATGAGACTTTTATAGCTGTCACAGATAGTGGATACTGGCTCTTTATGTGAAATGATGGCCACAGTTTTGACTTTATTTTACTTTAACTAGTAATGAACAGGTTCTCACCATCTTCCACATCTCTGTGGAAAAAAGAAAATTTTTCCTAATCTGAAATATTTCCGTTCAATCATTTCAAAGTTGTCTGTTCCCTAGCAAGAATAAATTCAATCACTTTGGCCTGTCTTGACATGAGATCTTTAAGTACCGAAGGTTAGCCAAGGTTCCTGAAGTTGCATCCCCTCTACAGTAAAATTAACTTAACTGTGTGGTGCTTAAAATTGTGGACGGAATTCCGCTTGTGAAGTAGTTATTGGAGAAATCACCTTGGTGCCTATGATTTGTATTGCAGCCCTTGGTTGCATCTCTATGTCCTTGTTGCTGTTTTTTTTACTGCAGCCATACACAGAACAAATGGCTTCAGAGATTTTTCTACACTAAGCACTAAATACCTTCCCAGTTGCTCTGAGCAATCTTTGCCTATTTCCTTTCATGTGTATTCCCTCTTTCCTGGCTTATTATGCTGCAGCACTCCCAGCTAAATTATCCATCTCTAGACCTTTAAAAAGATATATGTTAGTAATGGAAATAGTAAAAAAACCAAAAGGACCAACTCAGAAGGGTGTGTGAATATCAACTACCTTTTGGAAACCTCTCATAAGAGGATCATTTTAGACATATCAGAGAAGATAAAGGTGGACAAAAATATGGTCCAAGACTATAGCTGCATGCAGGACAATTAACTGATGACTAAAGCTGATATTCCCATAAAACTCTCATCTGAAGTTACATGGGAATTATAACCAACTAAAGAGCTTGTTTTCAGAGCATATTGAGCTCTCATTTTTTACTGCCTTTCAGGTAGGTGTCCAGTGCTTTGGTGCTACATACCATCCCTCTTCCATTGTGAACTGAGACATTCATGGAATCAGTACTGTCCTAAACTCTTTCCCTCTCAGGGTTGTTTTGTTTCCCCAATTATAGAAAAAGTCTAAGATAATGCCAACTTTTGCAAAAATCCAGTTGTCCCCTGGTTTTAATGCAGAAAATTATTTAGCAACTTAGTTTCCTCCTCACAGAACTATGCATATATTTTTATGTACAGAGACACACACAAACACTTAATATTACAGTCTTGAGAAAATGATGCTGCTGTCATATCTGCAAGTAATCTGCAGCACCATCATTGCTGCGACCTTTCAGACTGCTGAATGTAAATCGGATCCTTTCCCTGTGGTGGCTTCTGTGGCACACTGAGATTGCTCACAGATTGTGTTCGAACAGTGCCTGTGAAGTGAGATGACAATGCAGGAAGCATATCCTCATTCTGGTTGCACTGGCACATTTCCAGTGCTACACCAACTGCAGTGTTTTACAGTGCAATCTGTGGTTTGTCGAGGAAAATGTGTGTGCACCTCTGCTGGCTGTCACATGCTTGCTCAGAGCCATTGTGTTCTCCTTGACTTCTACCCCCGCTGATGGAAATCCCTATTCTTGGTCTTAAGCCATCAGATCTCTGAAAATATTATTGGCTTTGTGGATTTGGGGTTTTTAGATTGATGTTTACAATAACATCATACCAGGTAATGAAGGTGCTTCACATATAGTGTTATGCAAAATGTTCATCCTATATTTACATAGATATTTTGAAGTCCAGACAAATGTTTTAACATCTGAAAATTCTACGTGGGGTGAAATGCCAGGCTCATGGGAAGAAGGCAGTATGAAACAAGGCAAGTACAGAGTAGCTGGGTAGTACAGGAAATTCTCCTTGTGGCTTTAAAATCACCAACTCCTATTGTGATCATGTGCAAAGATGTGTCTTAGGTTCTCCCCTGCAGAAAGCAAAATGACCATGATCACAAGTTTCATTCATTGCTAAAGAAAGGCTGTGATTATAGAGAGGAAATAATAGGATCAATAAATATGATTTCCACAGAAATCAGTAGATAGATGAATGAAGAGCGCTGTTTTTTGGTTCATCTATTGCTACTTCACATGTGACTGGATCAGCAGCAGACTTGTCATATCTTGCCTTTGGTAGACCTTTCAGCTTCATAGTTTCCCAGTTTTCAGCAAAAGATCAAACAATGGGGTAAATATTTATGTAAGCCAGTCTAGTTTGACCTCTAGGGCTTTGATGCTCAGAGCACTCAAACAGGATAGGAGGGCTTGAACTGTAATTCTTATAATGGTGTTCACCACCTTGGGCATTCTCCAGAATCCCTCTCTCCTCTCAGACATGCAGTGGAGAAAATCAGGTAGGACACTGATAGTCCATCCCTTTTCTCTTTCTCTGAAATTCTACATTTAAGTGGCTGTGGCTGCAGGAATATCAAAACTTAACACATTTATTTCTGGCTTAACAGAAGAAAAAATGTGTTTGTTTGGGCATCTTGGTGTTCCTAGTATATTTTAATCTGCTGCCCAGAATTGTGTAAAAGGGGCTGGTATGATACTAGATTAAAGAGAGTCAAGCACAGCTGATCTGGCTTTTAATACATCGTTAGTAGAAGAAGCTGTCTGAATGCTGCAGAGGGCTTTAGATCTTGGTTCCATCAGCTCACAGAGGAGATCAGGTGAAGCACTGTACCTCACAGAGCATAAGAAACTGAAACCATGGTTCTTTGCCACAAATCTACATGGCACAAGGCCAGTTAAGAGCTGAAATGGGTTGGTATTAAGGGCAGGGAAGTCTGGAAATGCTCTAATCATACCTCTCCCAGCAGGGCTCTTAGTGCAATGACAGGATGATCATCTTGTCAGACTTTTGAGAACTTTCTTCTTTAAACGCACAGAAAATGGAGGGGGGAGGGGCTGAAAAGGGGAGGAGGCAGAGGGGAAGGCAGGAAAAGCTTTAACTCTGTTGATGTAGCTTCTTTAATTTGCTGTCAGTGATGCCACCGATGTTAATTCTGGCAGGGTTAATTATGAGAAATTAAAAAGCCGCTCAGAACAGACTGTATCCTTTGTACTCCAATAAAGAGGCAGCTCTGGCGTGAGAAAATTTCTTCATTAATATATATCCCCAAAGGGCTACTGCGTACAGCTTCTGGAATATGAATCATAAACTCCCAGGGACCCTGCAGGAAGCAGGGGAGATAGGATTCAGAGGAGATTGACTGTATGACTTTTACTGCTTCAGGAGAATGACACTCAGGCTGGCAGGAAATCACCACGCCGGTGACATTTGGAAAGAAAAATTTATTAATTTGCATGTTGGCATGTTACAAGTTTTGAAATATGGTTTTAAATATGTTCTGTACAGCCCCTGATGTATCAATGTTCAGTGTGTCAGTCTGTAATACATGCAGCTGTTAACACGGAGCTTAGCATAAGTATTCTAATTGTTTACCATTTAGTATTTTCCAGGAATGGCTTTAGGGCGTGCATTTATTTCTCAGGAAAATTTCTCTGTCTTCTCAAAAACTAGGCAGTATATGCCCTTAACCTAATACATTATACTAAATGGCAACGTTGTTGTACCACATATGTTGTCGAAAGTAAACTGCAAAGAATACCACTTACAAATTGTGCAGCTCTAAAATACAACTGAAAAAACAATAGTCTATAATTTATATTAGTATAACTTGGCAAAGCCACATTATCAAGCAAATGTAAGTGCAAATAGAGTTAGGTAATAGTGAAATACCTCAGTGGTGTTAACTTTCAGCAGAAATAAAGCCCTGTTGATAAAAAACAGTGTGCTTAAACCACTTGCAGTGTATCTGATGCTGACAGGGTGTTTCAAAGTGCTGGTGCAATTTTGAAGTCTCTTCCCAGGAAAGACAGAAAGCAGCTAGACAAAGTTAGTTTACAGTACAGAGATCTAAAAAGAGGCTACTTTCATAAGAAAAACATGTATTTTTTTGCCGCCTCTAATATCAGTGAAGCACTGATATACTCAAGATATATTCAAGAACCTCATCAGTTTTCAGAAACATTAATTAATTAACCTTAATAGCAGCTGCAATCTATGGGTATTATTTTGAAACTTGTTGTAAATGGTCATTCAGAGGACTGAAAAAATGCAGTTGGGATAGACTGCTAAGAAAAAATGGAACATTTCTTAGAGCAATTGAGAGTGCTTGGAAACAACTTTTGAAGTTACTTTAGCAGATTGCCTTTTCAGGCAGGCTACATTGGATATTCCTGTGGCAATTAGCATTGTAACTTTGGGTTTGAACAGTCTGGAATAAAATGTTACCTGTCGGTAACTTCTGCACATCCGCAGTTTCGGAGTGCTGGCATCTCTTTTTTGACAACTTAACCCTGCCTGTCATTATTTTATTTTTCTAGATGCTTTGTTAATGTGGAGCTAGAGGTACACAGGTAGCAAATGTGGCACATACATGGCACAGTGTGATATGCTGCTGTTGTGGCTGAGGAACAAAGTCAGAAAACCTGATGGCCATTTTCTTTGTTCTAGGAATCCCACTTTGTACCTATGTAACTAAACATCTGCTATCAAAACTAGGGGAAAGATTAGGTATGTGCTATAAAAATGGCATTTCCTTTGCCACTGAAAAATGACTTTAACATTTCCAGGAATAAAGACCTCCTTTGTTTTCTCTGATTCTAATCCCTGTCTCCAATTTCACCTTAGAAGTGTATGTCCCTCCCAAACCCTGAATCCCTGCTGTCACCAGCTGTGCATTTCTTGGCAGAAACCCACTTATCAATGTTAAGGATGAACTTTGAGGCTCATTGAATCATTCATTGTAATCCTCACATAACAAACATAACATTTCAGCAAGATTTCTAATTACCTTTCGACTGCTTTTTTCATAATGCGCTGTTGCTGTTGGAATGGCTCTCGTGACATACACAGAAATAACATTAGACTGTAAATCTATTGACTGGAGCAGTGGATGGAAGAAAAAAAATGTAGAAGGGTCGTTCTTATAATTAGTGTAATATATCAGCATGCTGGGAAACTGAAATGGGAGAAGTTGTTAGAAATGGAAATTTGACTGAAAGCGAAAGTTCATCTGTGAGTCTCTTCTTCCCCATTTCCCTACTGTTACCTTACCCTCTAAAGCAACCCTTCTGACAGCTTCAGGGTATGCTGTTCTCACAGGCTTGATCTGCAACCCAATCCATGGACAGGGTGATCTGCTTGTAGCCTCCTGAAGAGCAACTGCTTTAAAATATTCACACAGGAGACGGGGTAGTGTTCTCAAATGACTCCAAACCGCTGCTTCTCAAGCCCTGAGGGGCACAAAGCAGCCGGCTGGTGCAGGGCTGGGTTGTGCAGCTGTGTCTTCACTGCTTCCCATTCAGGTCTGCATCAATTGATGGGAGAACCCTGTTGGTGCCAAGTCCTTGCTCACTGGTGACCAATGGACACTCAGAGGTTCCCAGCATTGAAGGGAGTCTGAGATCCATGGTGAAGGTAATCAAAGCCTAATCAGAAGAGCTAGTCCTTATGTACATACAGTATCAACTGGGAATCAACACACAGGCTACTGGGACTGGGAGTGGATGTCCTAAAACCCTTTCAAAATATTTTCACTTCTAACAGTCTGTCCCAGACATCAGGATATTATCTAGGCAAAGATCATGAAAACTGCCCTGTTTTCAACTGAATTTTTCATCTAAAATGCAGCTCACTTGCAACTTGTTACTGTCTAAAGAGGATGCTAACACTGCCACATTTCCTCATTAGCTTTACATAAGACAGACTCCTGTGTCACAGCTGATGGAGCCTTTATGAGCCTTTTAGCCAAATGACTGATGTTTCCCTCGTTATGTCAGATCTGAGGGCACTGCTGGCATCTTTCTTTATTCGCTGTCTAACACCATCAATCGAGCAGCTGCCATGCACCCATGATCAGGCTGATTATTAAAATGTGCTCAGGAGGCTGCTGACACCAATTTTCTTTCATCTGAAGAGGCCAATATACACTGGTTCAAGCTGGCAGTTATGTATGTGTAGTATTTAGTGTAGGAACCAGCAGGTAAAGACTGAGGCTGATTCCACAGAATCTGGATCCAGTCCATTGAGATTGCCATTAAGACCTTATAAAAACAATGGTGATGTTTGCTTTGTGTTCTTTTTTACTCTTTTGTAAATAGGGAATTGTCCTTTTTGTTGGGGAACACTCTCTCTAAAACAGCCCTTCCTCTTTCACCCAGTGTCCCTGGTGATGAGGGGTCACAGCCATTGAAGAGGTTGTTAAATTGGAGTCCTGATAGAACCAGGCTCCTGTGGGATTACTTACCCCTAAAGTTTACCACAGTAGTTTTGCTTTGCTGTCTCTTCCTTCACTGATATGTCAGCCTTTTTCAAAGGGAGACAGCTCTTGACTTCTTTCTGATGATAATAGTGAAAAAAAGCCTTCTGCAAACAGTGTAGTTCAGAGCCATGGACTGACCCAGCATGTCAGGGATTCAGCAGGAACTCAAGCTCCTGGAGTTTCCTCTACCAGCAGCAAACACAGCTTGGCCGGATATTTAGCTGTGTGGCTGTTAATCGCTTCTGCCTTTGGAGTCTCTTAATCATGGATGTTCTTAATATGCAGAGAGTAAGTTCAAATCTTTATTTCTCGTGCACTTGTTATTTTCATATTTAAGGATGACTTGGGATGGTTTTTTAATCACAAGACCATATGTTTTTAAAAGAAATATTTGAAATTTAATGGTTATCAGATGTAGTTAGGTTTTAGTACAGCAGTGTGGTTGTGTGTGGCTACAAGGTGTAGCCAAATGGGTGTCATATTGAGATTGTATACATAGACTCATGTAGATATTACAGTAGATATAGCACAAGAGAGAAGAAGGGGAAAACCTTTGCAGATGTTGAACAAACCAGGCTGCAGAGCAAGGAGGGCAGAATTTTTGTGCTGAGCTCTGGTGGATCCTCTCCTCTTGCCCTTGTCCTGCCCCAGTCTGTTAATGTACTCAGACCGCCCTTTCTGTGAGCTGCCTTTTCAATAGACCAGTATGCTTCAGAAATGGCTTCTGCCTTTGTGAGACTTTGTGTTCTCTCCAGATGTTGCAGGGTTTAGACCCAATCCATAAATTGGCTGGAGAGGAATTCTAGGAGCTATGTTGCTCCCTCAGTTTGAGTAATGTTATACTGCCTGCTCTGGTCCTACAGGAAATGCAAACATGACCTGTATCCCACCATATAAATACATGCATTTTTCCACGATTCAGTTTACTTCTGTTTTTTTCCCCCTCAAAAAAAGAAAAAGTATTAATCTGCCTGTGTTCCTAGGGGATGGGGAACCCTCACAGGCCCCATGATTATCAAAACCACCCTTAAACTCATAATACTTCTAATTAGCTACATAGCACTGCTAAGCAGTTAACACTTTTATTGTCTGTCTCAGCTCACACCCCAGAGGTTATTTCTCTTGAAAAAAGCCCTCTCCTTAGGGGGAGACCAGAAAGGACCAGATGAGAGTGACTGAATTAACAAGATGCTGAGAATGAAGCCGCAAGTAATACTGAAACCTGCTTTGTTCCTGTGTACCAGGAGGAGGGTTTGCTGTGAGAGAGTGTAGGGACTTGGCATAAAGATGACAGTTGTGAAAAGAAGAATGTTTGATTATGGTCCTAAATCTCCAAACAACTGTGTGTCTGTGGTGCCTTTATGACAGTCATTTTGCGTGGCTGTGTGTGCACGTGTGTCTGTGTGGAGTGTGTGCAGAAAATTCAAAGACCATGGTTCTGGGCAGTTTTTTAAACTCTTATTCGGGGAATGCTACAGAATTAACCCAAATTCTAATGGCATTATATTCTATGGAATTAAGAGAATACTTTTATGTGGCCCACCTGCTAGTGTAACTAATTCACAGCTATTCTCATTAATTACATTGATCAGGATCATAAAATAATTTCAAACTGCTGAACATGATCAACAGGAGTGAAATGGTTTCACTTTAATCCCTTAATGATTTTTTCATTATTAATCAAACAAAATATGTAGTTGTTTGATCAATTTTTTTCTTCTTGCAATTCAGGGCAATTACAGTAGACATAAAGTTGGTGCAAACAGAACCACATCTTATCGGGTAGCTAATTAGCAGTAGCAGTAAGACACAATAGGGTAGGGGGGTATGTTAGGAGAAAATCACTCCCCTGAGGATTAAAAAAAAAAAAAAAAAAAGAGGATCTTTTCTCCCTCAGGAATCTGATTATCTTCATACATCCACATCCCTGTGATTGCCTTCTTGCTAACAGGAAGTTCTGTAAGATTTTATACAAAACTGAATTGGAGGGGTAGAAAATCTTGCCAGAGTCTGAGAGGAATTCTTCTCAGCATCTGGAAGGCTCACCAAATAAGAACTCATTTACATCTGGGAAATACCCAGTTACCAGCTTTCTCAATAAAACCAGCGTTTGCTGCCTGTTCTTCAGATGTTGTATAGATCTCTCTTTTGACAGTACATAGCTCTTTTTTGATGTGCAAACAAATCTGGCCTTTGTTCACATCAGCTTCAGACAGTTGTTAAACCCTGAAATCAGACTATTGAACTGTGATGTTAAATATTGGTTGATAAGCTATAAAGAAGCTTTGTTGTGTGTGTGTGAACAAAATAACATATGAATAAAAAAAAGGTTTACAATTATGTTTGTCATAATTTCTTATTATTTTATTGGTTCTCATTGGTTATCAGTTATTGAGATGTTAACAGTGTTTTGCATGGTCACAGAGCTAGAATGGTTTATAGCAATACTGAGACACCAGCATGTTTCAGTACATGATAATTCACAGGTAGTAAATAAATTTTACATATCTATGTATGTATGTGTTAAAAAAAAAACCAACCTAAAAGTATGTGTATGTACAAGATGGCATCATTTCTGGCAGTTTTGTGCATGTGAGCTGAGTTTCCCAGACTTGGAGATTTCTTGTGCCTCCCTGAAGGTACTTCCTAAACATTAGCTTCTCTTCTCATGGAGAAACGTGCCTGCTGATCTGGCCATACCTGGAGCAGGTGAGGTAGGCTGCTATTGCTCTCCTTAAGAAGGAGGGCATGGAAGGCCACATGGTAGGAGACCCCTGTGCCTAAGTGGCCATCTCTGGATGGCTACACAGCAGTCGGACGTGAAAGCAGGCTGTGAATGTTTGTGCTTGTGATGTGGGGGGATTGTCCTTGGCTGCTGTGCCCTCATGTGTGCCAAGGAGAGAAGGGGGTGTGATGGATGACCTTCTTACTGGACCTGAATGCCCAGGCATGTCAGTAATTTGTTCCTGTGGGAAAGTTATCAGGTAAACATTTTGTTCTCAAGGCTTGGAGATTTTTCCCCATTTCGATCCCTTGCGGTTGGATTTACTGCGGCTTACCCAGCACCAGAAATACAATAGCATAGTCTGTCATGGCAGTGCTTTCTGTGTGGTCATGAAAATCTACAGTATTTAACCTAGTTTTGCATGAAATAACTAGATTTAGATCAATCACAGTCATTTTGTAGAGGAGTGAGAGAGAATATTAACTTGGTCTTGAAATGTGATTAATTCCAATTTGCTGTTTTCAAAGATAAGCAATGCTCACAATCCTGTTAATTAAAAAATTTGGATTTTCCCATTTTACTTCATGCACCACTTTTTAATGAAATAAGTTTGTCTTTCTTATTATGACTGATGCCTGGCTCAACGTGCCACAGGCTTCCTGAAGGAAAAATACTGTGTACTTCTTGTGACCCTGTGAAATGAAGATAAATGGTTTCATGCAACATACATTATGGGCTTTATGACATGCATAAATATACAGTAGATTTTATCCTTTCTATAAAAAATGTCCTTAGATTTCTAATATTGTGTTTTAATATGATTTTGTTAACAGAATGACAAATAGTGAAAATATTTAGCTATTAAAATAGGATCCCAGATTTGTGTGCTGCTCATTCAACTGTCAGCAATTGCTGCTTCTCAAAGAGCAGTCTGACTTTGACCTTGCTAAATATTCATTTCATGTCTCCAGCATTGCTTGATTAAGTCAGGCAACTTTCTGTGTGTAGCTATACTTGGCATGAGTCTGACTGCCATGTGGAAACACTTTTTTGATCAAGGTTAGGAATGAGCAAGACCTTGTTAAAAACTAAACAAGCACTGGAGTTAGGAGATTTGCATGATCTAGAAACACGGGTTTCGTATGAGAACTATTGGTTTCACATCTTAGCTTTAGCACACAGCAGTTGTCAGGCCTGCATTATATGTTCGAAGAGGAAATGTCAGTTACTAACACAATGTAAGTGGCCTCACTAGGAATACAAAGTGACCTTTAAACTAAAAAACCACACAAAACAGGAGGAGAAATAAAACAGATTTACTTTCTGATTGGCTTTAGTAATTTGTATTAAGAGTGTTTGGCATATGGATATTACATCTTGCTTATGCTACTAAAATCAGCTATTATTAAAAGCAATGATGATAAAACCAATAAAAATTCTTAAAAAATGTTGTACTGTGCTGTGAGTGTATATGGGGGGTGTGTGTATGCAGTTTATTTTCTGGCACTGTCCAAATTCCTAGGTCATGACCTCATAAGCCCCAGTTGAAAACCACTGTTGCTGGCTAGCCATACTGTGCTTAAGTGTAAATCACTCATTAGCTGATAGATTGCAGGATGGATTCCGAATGTGCAGAAAGTTGTGCAGCCAGTACTCTGCAGTACTCAGTTGAGTCACACTATCTGAAATGAGCTTGGTGTCTGATCCTGTATCTTATTTGGAAGATCTTGCAGTAATTCGTGCACTTTTGAAATTAGATTGTCTAATTGTAGTACTTATTTGAGAAGGGAACGCAGGAATATTCATAGGAATATTTGTACCTGTAAATATCCATGTGTTTTACCCTTTTGAAGTAAGCAGTAGTCAGAGTTGATAAATATCTTGGCTGGAATTTAGCAACACAATGAACCTCTGTATAGATATCCCACATGGTATCAATTGAAGCTCCATTTAAGACTTAATCGTTGGCCCATACAAGCAGAGGAAAGCTTGGCTAGACAGATGGAAAGAGCTGCTTTAAGAAGGGATCAGAAAAGGCATTGCTACTCAGCTGGCCTAAGTCCACTAATCTGATGTTATTATTAGCGATAAGGAGCAGCGACCAGGATAAAATCTCATTCTCTGCAAATGTCATTTAAATAGAACTCTGATATTTTCCAGTCAAGTAGACAGGCTTTAGTCAAATAGTGAGCACTTTATTTGTAAATGCAGGAGGAAAAGAAAAGCTTTAGTTCAGCAAGTTCTTAAGATGTCAGCTTACCCGTATTGATTAATCGTTCAGCAGTGGCAGCTGCTTCTTTATTAAAAGCGTAGCTCTCCATACAAAAGATATCAGATGTAGGAAATGTTTGTTGACAATTTACCTTTTCTCACAATGTGGCAAGAGCTCAATCTATTACACATTCCCCTGCTTTCTGGCCCTGCAGCTCAGATAATACCCATGAAGGAATGTATTAGTCGATCTGCACGGGGTAGATTGCGGCAGCTGGACTCCGCTGCAAATGTCGTTCTGTTTGAAACAGACCTGCAGCACTGCTTCCCAGTATGGGAATTAATTCACGGAGAGCCGCTGCCACTTAGGAAAGGCTTTCAGTTAGGCTGCGTATGGATGCGTTTGGAGTGCACACAAAAATATGGCATGATGAAGCCAGAGCTAAGAACGAGACAAATGCCTTTCACACAATGAGAGGTATAAATTGAATACATCATTACCTGTTTGCATTTTGAGTGGTTTAAAACCTTTGATTTTGCCAACTGCTGAAACAAAGGGTTGGTCTGGTAATTTGTCACACCACACAGGGACCTGGAGGTGTTTATGGACGGGGGGACATAGAGAGCTGTTTACAGGAAAATATTCCAAAATGTGCATTTTCTTCTATGTCTCTGAGTACGTCTCCTTAGACTTAGGACATGGCTACTCTTGCTGAATTTATATTTTCTGATTCTGTGGCCTCTGTCCATGAAAGAATACTGGCAATTAGATGGATTTCAGGCTGAAATGATTCACCTTTGGGGTCTTCCCTTTGTTCTTCGGTGCAAGGGAATTCTGTGTGTTTAGTATAGACTGCTGCCACCTCATTTCTTGAATGTATTTCTAGTGATCTAGTTAAGTTGAAGGCACTATTAATTGCTGATGGAACAGTGGAAACAAATATTGCACAGAGTGCTAGAGTACAGGCCAGGCTTATCCTATTGCTTATATGTTCCTTTCTTGCCAAATGCAGAGCTGGAGAGAGTTGCTTTTCCAAGGGATTATAAGGGATCTTAAGTCCCACCAGCATACATAATGTCTTTTCGTATAATGCAAGTACAGTTAATAACTAAATATTATTTTGGGAATTTGAATCGTTTTTTTGCTGTACACCACCCTTGGCTGAATCTTGTATCTCCTGGTTCCCCTTTTTGGCTTCCTCTTTCAATCTGAGCTTTCCTGCCATGTTCTTCAGAGGTAAGGCAATTTAACTGATACCCTGTGAATTCAGCCTCAGCTTTCATGCAGGCAGGGGAATTAAAACGGATTAAAACTGATAATCTGTTGCCTCACCTTCAGCAAATACAGCAAAATAGCTGTAGAAAGAAAGATGCTTTTAAATCCTTGTAGTTGTTGAATACTGAGCACTCTGGTCTTGGGTTAGTATCCAGGGTGTTTTGGATGTCAAAGACCTCTCTGGCTCATGCATCTTGATAAGAACATGAGCTGCAGAGCTGAGCATATGAGTGCAGTTGAAGCTGTTCAGTATCTGAGCTATGGTTGAATAAACCAATAAGGAACTTATCCAAATCTGCACTGTTATGTCCAAGTCC